>NW_022436951.1:17144409-17205296 GCF_009761245.1 Sapajus apella
TCCTTCCTTCCTTCCTTCCTTCCTTCCTTCCTTCCTTCCTTCCTTCCCTCCTTCCTTCCTTCTTTATTTCTTATTTCTTTCATCTGAGACAGGGTCTCACTTTGTCGCTCAGATTGGAGTGCAGTGGCATGATTGTGATTAAGTGTATCCTCAACCTTGTGGGCTCAAGTGATCCTCCTACCTGAGCCCCCCAAGCAGCTGAGACTATATGCACACAGCACCATGCCATTATTTGCATTTTATTGTAGAGATGATGTTTTGCCATGTTACCCAAGCTGGTCTTGAACTCTTGAGCTGAAGTGGTTCACCCACTTTGACCTCCCAAAGTGCTGGGATTACAGGTGTGAGCCACTGCCACAGGTTTCAAGTGTTATTTTTTATTTTTTTTTTATATTTTTTTTTTTTTTTTTTTTTTTTTTTTTTTAATTTCTGTAGGGTCATTGGTAATATTCCTTTTGTCATTTCTAATTGTATTTATTTGGATCTTCTCTCTTCTTCTTCTTTATTAATCTATCTAGTAGCCTATCTATGTTATTAATTAAGAAAAAAAACAATTACCAGATTCCATACGATTTTGAATGGTTTTTTATGTCTCAGTTTCCTTCAGTTCAGTTCTGATTTGAGTTATTTCTAGTCTTCTGATAGCCTTGGGGTTGCTTAGTCCTTGCTTCTCTAATTCTTTCAGTTGTGATTTTAGGTTGCTGATTCAAAATGTGGCACATATACACCATGGAATATTATGCAGCCATCAAAAACGATTAGTTTGGGTCCTTTGTAGGGACATGGATGAACCTGGAAACCATCATTCTCAGCAAACTGACAGAAGACCAGAAGATCAAACACCGCATGTTCTCACTCATAGGCGGGTGTTAAACAATGAGAACACATGGACACAGGGAGGGGAGCACTACACACTGGGGTCAGTTGGGGGGAAATAGGGGAGGGACGGTGGGGGGTGGGAAGCTGGGGAGAGATAGCAAGGGGAGAAATGCCAGATGTAGGTGATGGGGAGGAAGGCAGCAAATCACACTGCCACGTGTGTTCCTATGCAACAATTTTGCATGTTCTTCACATGTACCCCAAAACCTAAAATGCAATAAAATAAATAAATGGGAAAAAAAAAATCTTTCTAACTTTTTGATGTGAAGATTTAGGACTATGAATTTTCCACTTAACACTGCCTTAGCTGTGTCCCAGAGAGTCTTTGTTCTCATTAGTTTCAAAGAACTTCTTGATTTCTGCCTTAATTTCATTATTTACTTCCAAAGTCATTTAGGAGCATGTTGTTTAATTTCCTTGTAATTTTATGGTTTAGGGCAGTTTTTTTTAGCCTTAAATTCTATTTTTATTGCACTGTAGCCTAAGACTGCACTTGTTGAAACTGTTTTATATCTGACTATGTGGTCAGTGTTAGAGTATGTGCTATGTGTCAGTGAAAAGAATGTATATTCTGTTGTTTTGGGGTGGAGAGTTCTGTATAGATGTCTATCAGATCCATTGGATCCAGTGTTGAGTTCAGGTCCTGATTATTTTTGTTAATTTTCTGTCTCAATGATCTTTCTAAAACCTAAGTGCAATGTTGACATCTCCCACTAGTATTGTGTGGTAATCTAAGTCCCTTTGTAAGTCTTAAGAACTTGCTTTATGAACCAGATTGTTCCTGTGTTGGGTAAATATACATTTTGGATAGTTAGGATTTCCTGTTGAATGAACTCTTTACCATTATGTAATGCCCTTCTTTGTCTTTTTCTATCTTTGTTGGTTTAAAGTCTGTTTTGTCAGAAATTAGGATTGCATCCCCTGCTTCTTTCTGTTTTCCATTTGCTTGGTAGATAATTCCTCTGTCCCTTTATTTTGAGCCTATAGGTGTCATTGTTGTGAGAGCAGTCTTCTGAAGACAGCATACATTTGGTCAGCTTTTTTTTTTTTTTTTTAATCTAACTTTTCACTTGTCTTCCAAGTGGAGCATTTAGCCCATTTACATTCAAGGTTAGTATTGATATGTGTGGATTTAATGCTGTCATTTTGTTGTTGGCTTGTTGTTATGCTGGCTTGTTTGTGTGGTTGCTTTATAGTATCTTTGGTCTGTGTACTTAAGTGTTTTTGTATTAATTGATAACAGTTTTTCCTTTCTGTCCTTAGTGCTTTTTTCAAGGTATTTTATAGGTTGGGTCTGGTGGTAAACAACTCCCTCAACATTTGCTATCTGGAAAGGATCTTATTTCTCTTAGGCTTAAGATGCTTATTTTGGCTAAATATGAAATTTTTTGTTGAAGATTTTTTTCATTATGAACGTTGAATATCGGTCCCCAGTTTCTTCTGGCCTTAGGGTTTCTACTGATTGATCTGCTGTTATCCTGATGGTGTTCCCTTTGTAGATGACCTGCTTTTTCTCTTTCATTGCCTTTAACATTCTTTTTTTTTTTTTTTCAGCTGTTGTAAATCTGACGATTATGTGTCTTGGGAATTAACTTCTTCTGTATGTCATATATGGGTTCTCTGCATTCCTTGAATTTGACTGTTGGCCTTTATAGCAAAGTTGAGGAAGCTTTCATGGATGATTTCCTGAAATATGTTCTCCAAGTTGCTTGCTTTCTCCTGGAATACAAATGTATTGTTATTCAAGTACAAATATGGTCAGTGATTCCATATAAATAATTTGAATTTACATATTATAAAAATTATTTTTGAGATGCTTGTATTTAAAAAAAGCAATAAGCATGTATAAACTCAGAGCAGTACAGATATGTGGGTAGTACAGATAGGGAAAAACATGACCTAAAACTTATCTCTAAAGAATAAATTAAGACTTGTTAGACAATGGAGATGGAACACAGTCACAGTCAAAGACTGGAAAGATTTTTATCCATGCAAATCTTTAATTTGAAACATACTAAATTATTGTAGTTGTTAAGACAGATTTTGTAACTAAATATCTAGATTCACTTTCTGGATCAACACATTCCGTATTGTTATTAAAATAGCCTGCCTCTTATTTTATACTCTTTAAAACAGGCATAATTTCATCTACTGCATAAATCTGTATTTGTGAATATTAAATGAGTTTTATATGCCAAGGAAAATAGACCATGGGCTGGAACATAATTTTTTATATTTTACTAATTTATTATTATTGAATTATAACATATAAAAGGTATAAAGTTAATTAGGGGCAGTATCAATAAGTTACAACAGCCTGAGTGTTGACATTCACCAATCACCTAGATCAGGTCAAGAAATAGATCCATGCCAATAATACTTAACTCTCCCTTTTCCCAGCATCTACCTGTTCTTTCTTATCCCAAAGTAAATATTATCTGAACTTTTAATTCAATAGACAAGTTTTCCCTGTTTTGAAAATATACTTTGGGAAATATTTAGCATGCATCACTTTGCATCTTTGCATTTTTTTAATCTTTTTGGAAATTTATGTGGTTGTGCGTAACTCATTTTTTCATTTTTACCTAATAGTCTTTCATGATATTAATGTAATGCATTTATTTGTCCATCTTTAATGGAACAAGTGAAATACTTGTTTTACTCTCTTATAGCATTGATTCTTGAATTAAAGTTCTTTAATTTTGAATAACATTCAAACTTATGTGGTACAATTTACAGTTACCTTCTTTCTATTTGGCCTTGTGGGTTTTTTGTTTGTTTGCTTAAACACATCTTTTCCTCTCTCAGAATGATGAAATTATTTGTTATTTTTTTGAAGTTCTTGTTTGTTTTTCACATTTAGATCTACGATTCACTTAACAACATTTGTTTATTTGTGATACAGGAGCTATTTTTTTTTTTTTACTATTTTATAGATATATAAATATTTAATTGATATAACATCATTTTTCAGAAGACTGTCCTTTCCAGGCTGCTCTGCAATGCTTTCTGGGGTATAAATTGTCTGTACATAAATGTACTTGTCTATTTCTGGATTTTATTTTTTGTTCCATAGGTCTATTTGTCTCTTCTTGCCCCAAGACACATGATACTTATGAAATGATAGGAAACGCTCAATATTTGCTGTACGACTGTAGCATGTCTTACTAGTTGTAAGAGAAAGTAGTCCTCTGACTTTGTTCTATTTTTTCAATGCTGTCTTAAATAATCATATTCCACTATATTGCCATGTAAATTGTAGAACCAGTCACTCTATTTATGCAAAACACACAAAAATAAACAACAATAAAAACTTTGGGAATTTAGGATTTTTTTAATTGCTAGAATAATTTGAGGAGCATTAAATCATTACAACACTGAGTTTTCATTCACAGATCTTGTAAAGTCTTCTATTATTTTTTTAATCTTGTGATAATTCAAAATTTTCTTTGTAGATGTCTTCCATATATTTTACAAGAATTTTTTCCCAGTACTTTAATAATGAAATGAGCAGTATTATTTTTGAAAATTTTATCTTCCAATGCTTTGTTTCCACCCGATTGGAAAAAAAGTCAGTCATTTTTTTGAAGTCATTTGTTAACTTATTTATAATTAAATTGTAGATAATTTTGGTAATATGTTCACAATTGACTGAAAATAATGATAGTTATAGAGAGTTACATTTCTTGATCAATCTATCTAACTTTGATTTATTTTTATTTTCTCATTACAAATACTGAGAACATATATTAAATGTTTAATACTGGTAAAATTCATAGGTTGCTAGCATTCTTAAAATTTTCTGATTTCAGAGAATAAAAGAATTGTTGACAAAATTGTTTTCTATAGGTCATTAACAGATAACAAGTTTATATTCAGTTCAGAAAGGTCTTTTTGTCTCTGAATGTTCTAATATTTTCTAAAAATAACAAATAGATGTTAACTATCAACATTGTCTGCTTATATTGAGATACTGATAGATTTATTTTTAATAATATTAACTGGGTGAATACATTCATTTTAGTGGCAAGTCAAACTTGCACTTTTAGATTAAAATAAAATTGGTCAAGATTTTTTCACAATTTTGTGTATCGTTGTATTAGATTTGCAAATATTTTCTTTGGGATATTTCATCTATCTTTAGTAATTAAAATGCTTTTGTCAGGTTGTTGAATCAATTTTACATTGGTCTCATAAAATAATATCAGTAGCATTTAGTTCAAATTATTTTACATTTATATGGTGACTAATGTTTTCATGCTTAGGTTATTCATGTGTTTTCCTTAATTTCCAAACACATGGGGATTTATTTATTTATTTATTTAGTTAGTTAGTTAGTTAGTTTTTGAGATGAAGTCTTGCTGTGTCACCCAGACTGGAGTTCAGGTGCACGGTCTTAGCTCACTACAACCTCTGCCTCCCAGGTTTAAGCAATTCTCTCCCCTCAGCCTCCCAAGTTCCTGGGATTACATCCACCTGCCATCATGTCTGGCTAATTTTTGTAGAGGCAGGATTTCACTATGTTGGCCAAGCTGGTCTGGAACTCCTGACCTCAGGTGATCTGCCTGCCTTGGTCTTCCAAAGTGCTGGAATTGCAGATGTAAGCCACCATGCCCAGGCAGGAACTTATTTTTCAGTTAACTTTTTGTTACTTTTCTTCTATCTTAATGCCATATATAGAGAGATCATAGCACATGTTTTAAAATATTTATAATTAAATGGGGCTTACTCTGTGTTTATAATTAAATGGGGCTTACTCTGTGGCCAAGAATATTACAGTTAAATATTCTGACTACATTGGAAAAAATGTATTTTTCAGTTGTAGGATGCATTATTTCATATATGTCAATTTGTATATTAGGCTGTTAAAACCTATGTCTTTTTAATATTATAATATTATTTCTGAAACAATTTTTGAGAAAAGTATGTTAGAAACTAACGTTTTTGTGCTAGAATATTTATTTTAGTTTTCAAATTTTGTTTTATGTATATTGAGTACATGTGTAAGCAGGGCGAGGTGCAGGGGCCTAGCTCCTTCCCAGTGCTGGCTAAAGATGTAACCTCAGGATGGGAGCAGAGCTGTTGTGGTGTCCCAAAAATGCTTCCAGTTCTTGGATGGAATGTTTTCTCCGATGTGCCCAGGTCCTTGACCTCTCTCACCCCAGGAATGGGGAAGGGGCCGGAGAGGCGCGGTGAGCTTACCGTTCAAATAATATTGCAGACCCAAACAGTTCAGCAGAGAGCAATTCATTGGGTGGAGAGAGAGAGAAAGAGAAGGAGAGAGAGCTCCCTTGCTGTTGTGGGAGGGGATCCAAGGGAGGAGTCCAACTAGGTAAGGAGCAGTGGGTTTTTAACCTTGGAATTATTCCTGCCCTATTCATGTTCTGGTCCAATGAGAGGAGTTCTTTTAAAGTTCCGCTAGAGTGATCGATTTTTGACTTTGATATCAGATTGGCTACCCAACCCACAATCAGAGCACACTCCTCCCAGAGCTTTCTGTGAGGTTTTAGAACAAAGAAGCTCACCTGGAATTTCTACCTAGCCTGCACGAGAAAATCAGACAATGAACATTACATGCTGAATGGGGACATGGATGGAGGCATGGCACTAGAAAATTTCTGCCTTTCAAACCACGCCCCTTGTGGACTCCGTTTTCCTTAACACAGTCCCTCACATGTACATGCAAAATTAAATGTTGTATTTCTGGGTAGAATTAAGTTTTGATCATTAAGATGTAACCTTGATTTTCCTTGCTTAAATCTTTCTCTAAAGTCTTCTTCATCGCATTTACAAGAGTTAAACTAGTTTTCATTAGTGTCCACATGCTGTATATTTACAGCCTATTTATTTTCCATTTTGCTTATCTTGCAGTAGTTTGTTTCTTATAAATTACAAAGCATTAGTTACTGCTTTATATTCCCTCTGAAAAACTTTTTTAATTGTAAAATTTACCTAATTGAATGCATTATAATTACTGATATATTTGTTCAACATTTGCTTTTTATTTGCCACGTCTTTACCATATGCCTTTATTTCCTTACTCTAATTTCAATATTTAAATTGCTATTTACTTCTATATGGTTTTGTAGTCATTAATTCTTTTAAGCTTCTTAATTAGATTAATAGTAGATTTTTTTTTTATTTGCTTCTATGATTTTTTTCAACTTATTGGGTAATTAAATAACATTACACAATTTCTTTTTTTTTCCCTCCATTTATTTATTTTATTGCATTTTAGGATTTGGGGTACATGTGAAGAACATGCAAAATTGTTGCATAGGTACACACGTGGCATTGTGATTTGCTGCCTTCCTCCCCATCACCTACATCTGGCATCTCTCCCCTTGCTATCTCTCCCCAGCTCCCCACCCCCCACCGTCCCTCCCCTATTTCCCCCCAACTGACCCCAGTGTGTAGTGCTCCCCTCCCTGTGTCCATGTGTTCTCATTGTTCAACACCCACCTATGAGTGAGAACATGTGGTGTTTGATCTGCTTTTCTGTCAGTTTGCTGAGAATGATGGTTTCCAGGTTCATCCATGTCCCTACAAAGGACCCAAACTCATCGTTTTTGATGGCTGCATAATATTCCATGGTGTATATGTGCCACATTTTCCTTATCCAGTCTATCGTCGATGGGCATTTGGGTTGGTTCCAGGTCTTTGCTATTGTAAACAGTGCTGCAATGAACATTCGTGTCCATGTGTCCTTATAGTAGAATGATTTGTAATCCTTTGGATATATACCCAGTAATGGGGTTGCTGGGTCAAATGGAATTTCTATTTCTAGGTCCTTGAGGAACCGCCACACTGTCTTCCACAATGGTTGAACTAATTTACACTCCCACCAACAGTGTAAAAGTGTTCCTATTTCTCCACATCCTCTCCAGCATCTGTTGTCTCCAGATTTTTTAATGATCGCCATTCTAACTGGCGTGAGATGGTATCTCAATGTAGTTTTGATTTGCATTTATCTGATGACCAGTGATGATGAGCATTTTTTCATATGTTTGTTGGCCTCACATATGTCCTCTTTTGTAAAGTGTCTGTTCATATCCTTTGCCCACTTTTGAATGGGCTTGTTAGTTTTTTTCATATAAATCTGTTTAAGTTCTTTGTAAATTCTGGATATCAGCCTTTTGTCAGATGGGTAAACTGCAAAAATGTTTTCCCATTCTGTTGGTTGCCAATTCACTCTAGTGACTGTTTCTTTTGCTGTGCAGAAGCTGTGGAATTTGATTAGGTCCCATTTGTCTATTTTGGCTTTTGTTGTCAATGCTTTTGGTGTTTTGGTCATGAAGTCCTTGCCTACACCTATGTCCTGAATGGTTTTGCCTAGATTTTCTTCTAGGGTTTTTATGGTGTTAGGTCTTATGTTTAAGTCTTTAATCCATCTGGAGTTAATTATAGTGTAAGGTGTCAGGAAGGGATCCAGTTTCTGTTTTCTGCACATGGCTAGCCAGCTTTTGCAACACCATTTATTGAACAGGGAATCCTTTCCCCATTGCTTGTTTTTGTCAGGTTTGTCAAAGATCAGATGGTTGTAGGTATGTTGTGTTGCCTCCGAGACCTCTGCTCTGTTCCATTGGTCTATATCTCTGTTTTGGTACCAGTACCATGCTGTTTTGATTACTGTAGCCTTGTAGTATAGTTTGAAGCCGGTAGTGTGATGCCTCCCACTTTGTTCTTTTTGCTTAGAATTGACTTGGCTATGTGGGCTCTCTTTTGGCTCCATATGAAGTTTAAGGTGGTTTTTTCCACTTCTGCGAAGAAGGTCATTGGTAGCTTGATGAGGATAGCATTGAATCTGTAAATTACTTTGGGCAGTATGGCCATTTTCACGATATTGATTCTTCCTAACCATGAACATGGAATGTTTCTCCATCTGTTTGTGTCCTCTCTTATTTCGTTGAGGAGTGGTTTGTAGTTCTCCTTGAAGAGGTCCTTTACGTTCCTTGTTAGTTCTATTCCTAGGTATTTTATTCTCTTTATGGCAATTGGGAATGGAAGTTTCCTCTTGATTTGCCTCTCTTTAAGTCTGTTATTGGTGTATAGGAATGCATGTGATTTTTGCACATTGATTTTGTATCCTGAGACTTTGCTGAACTTGCTTATCAGTTTCAGGAGATTTGGGGCTGAGACGATGGGGTCTTCTAGATATACAATCATGTCGTCTGCAAATAGAGACAATTTGACTTCCTCCTTTCCTATTTGAATGCCCTTTATTTCTTTTTCTTGCCTGTCTGCTCTGGCTAGAACTTCTGATACTATATTGAATAGCAGTGGTGAGAGAGGGCATCCTTGTCTGGTGCCACATTTCAAGGGGAAGGCTTCCAGTTTTTGCTCAATCAGTATGATATTGGCTGTTGGGTTGTCATAAATAGCTTTTATTATTTTGAGATACGTTCCATCAATACCTAGCTTATTGAGGGTTTTTAGCATAAAGGGCTGTTGAATTTTGTCAAAGGCCTTCTCTGCATCAATTGAGATAATCATGTGGTTTTTGTCTTTGGTTTTGTTTATGTGGTGAATTACGTTTACAGACTTGTGTATGTTGAACCAGCCTTGCATCCCTGGGATGAAGCCTACTTGATCAGGGCGGATAAGCTTTTTGATGTGCTGTTGCAATCGGCTTGTCAGTATTTTATTGAAGATTTTTGCATCTATGTTCATCATGGATATTGGCCTGAAGTTTTCTTTTCTTGTTGAGTCTCTGCAGGGTTTTGGAATCAGGATGATGTTGGTCTCATAAAATGATTTGGGAAGTATTCCCTCTTTCTGTATTGTTTGGAATAGTTTCAGAAGGAATAGTACCAACTCCTCTTTGTATGTCTGGTAGAATTCGGCTGTGAACCTGTCTGGACCTGGGCTTTTTTTGGGTGGTAAGCTCTTAATTGCTGCCTCAACTTCAGACCTTGTTATGGGTCTGTTCAGGGTTTCGGCTTCTTCCTGGTTTAGGCTTGGGAGGAGGCAAGTGTCCAGGAATTTATCCATTTCTTCCAGGTTTATTAGTTTATGTGCATAGAGTTGTTTGTAATAATCTCTGATGGTGGTTTGAATTTCTGTGGAATCTGTGGTGATATCCCCTTTATCATTTTTTATTTCATCAATTTGGTTATTTTCTCTTTTCTTTTTTATTAATCTGGCTAGTGGTCTATTTTGTTGATCTTTTCAAAAAACCAGCTCCTGGATTTATTGATTTTTTGAAGGGTTCTTTGTGTCTCTATCTCCTTCAGTTCTGCTCTGATCTTAGCTATTTCTTGTCTTCTGCTAGACTTTGAGGTTTTTTAATCTTGCTCCTCTAGCTCTTTCAGTTTTGATGATAGGGTGTCAATATTTGATCTCTCCTTGCTTCTCATGTGGGCATTTATTGCTATATATTTTCCTCTAGAGACTGCTTTAAATGTGTCCCAGAGATTCTGGTATGTTGTGTCTTTATTCTCGTTGGTTTGGAAGAACATCTTTATTTCTGTCTTCATTTCATTGTTTATCCAGTCAACATTCAAGAGCAAGTTATTCAGTTTCCATGAATCTGTGCGGTTCTGGGTTAGTTTTTGAATTCTGAGTTCTAACTTGATTGCACTGTTGTCTGAGAGACTGTTTGTTACGATTTCCGTTCTTTTGCATTTGCTGAGGAGTGATTTACTCCCAATTATGTGGTCAATTTTAGAGCAGCTGCGATGTGGTGCTGAGAAGAATGTATATTCTGTGGATTTGGGGTGGAGAGTTCTGTAAATGTCTATTAGGTTTGCTTGGTCCAGGTCTGAGTTCAAGTCCTGGATATCCTTGTTAATTTTCTGTCAGGTTGATCTGTCTGATATTGACAATGGGGTGTTAAATCTCCCACTATTATTGTGTGGGAGTCTAAGTCTCTTTGTAAGTCATTAAGAACTTGCCTTTTGTATCTGGGTGCTCCTGTATTGGGTGCGTATATATTTAGGATCGTTAGCTCTTCTTGTTGCATTGATCCTTTTACCATTATGTAATGTCCCTCTTTGTCTCTTATGATCTTTGTTGCTTTAAAGTCTAATTTATCAGAGACGAGAATTGTAACTCCTGCTTTTTTTTGCTCTCCATTTGTTTGGTAAATCTTCCTCCATCCCTTTATTTTGAGCCTTTGCGTATCCTTGCATGTGAGATGGGTTTCCTGGATACAGCACACTAATGGGTTTTGGCTTTTTATCCAATTTGCCAGTCTGTGTCTTTTGATTGGGGCATTTAGTCCATTTACATTTAGGGTTAATATTGTTATGTGCGAATTTGATACTGCCATTTTGGTGCTAGCTGGGTGTTTTGCCCTTTAGTTGAGCTGGTACTTGTTGTTCCTTTATATGTGTAGAGCCTCTTTCAGGAGCCCTTGTAGAACTGGCCTGGTGGTGACAAAATCTCTGAGTACTTGCATGTTCCCAAAGGATTTTATTTTTCCTTCAGTTATGAAGCTTAGTTTGGCTGGATAGGAGATTCTGGGTTGAAAGTTCTTTTCTTTAAGGATGCTGAATATTGGCCCCCACTCTCTTCTGGCTTGTAGGGTTTCTGCTGAGAGATCTGCTGTGAGTCTGATGGGCTTCCCTTTGTGGGTAACCCGACCTTTCTCTCTGGCTTCCCTTAGTATTTTCTCCTTCATTTCAACCCTGGTGAATCTGACGATTATGTGCCTTGGGGTTGCTCTTCTTGATGAATATCTTTGTGGTTTTCTCTGTATTTCCTGGACTTGAATGTTTGCCTGCCTTGCTAGGTTGGGGAAGTTTTCCTGGATAATATGCTGAAGAGTATTTTCCAGCTTGGATTCATTCTCTTCGTCGCATTCTGGTACGCCTGTCAAACTTAGATTAGGTCTTTTCACATAGTCCCACATTTCTTGGAGACTTTGTTCATTCCTTTTTACCCTTTTTTCTCCAGTCTTGCCTTCCCATTTTATTTCATTAAGTTGATCTTCGACCTCTGATATCCTTTATTCTGCTTGGTCCATTCGGCTGTTGATACTTGTGCATGCTTCACGAAGTTCTCGTGTTGCGTTTTTCAGCTCCATCAATTCACTTATATTCCTCTCTATTTTGTCCATTCCCATTAGCATTTTGTCAAATCTTTTTTCAAGGCTCTTAGTTTCTTTGCATTTGGTTAGAACATGTTCTTTAAGTTCACAGAAGTTTCTTACTACCCACCTTCTGAAGTCTGATTCTGTCATTTCATCACACTCATTCTGTCTCTAACCTTGTTCCCTTGCTGGTGAGGAGTTGTGATCCCTTGTAGGAGGAGAGGTGTTCTGGTTTCAGGTGTTTTCATCCTTTTTGCACTGGCTTCTTCACATCTTTAAGGATTTATCCACCTGTCGACTTTGTAGTTGCTGGCTTTCAGATTGGGTCTCAAATCTTTCAGATTGACATTCTGTTTGTTGATGATGTGATTATTTCTGTTTGTTGGTTTTCCTTCTGACAGTCTGGCCCCTCTGCTGTAGGTCTGCTGAGGTTCACTCCAGGCCCTGCGTGCCTGGGGTTCACCTGCAGCAGCTGCTGAACAGTAAGGGTGGTTACCCATTTTCTTCTTCTGCTATCTTTGTCCCAGAAGGATACCCACCTAGTGTCAATCTGATCTCTCCTTTATGAGGTGTCTCTTTGGGTATATAGGGGTCAGGGAGCTGCTTGAGGAGATGGTCTTTTTTTTATAGGAGCTCAAATGATGAGTTGTGAGCTCTGTTGTTCATTCAGAGCTGCTGGGCAGGTACGTTTAGGTCTGCTGCAGCAGAACTCATAAACCGCTTTTTGTTCCCAGGTGCTCTGTCCCAGGGATTTAGGGCTTTATTTATGAGTTTCCATTATGCTGCTGCCTTCTTTTTTTTTCCTTCAGAGCTGCCCTGCCCAACAAGGAGGCAGCCTAGTCACTGTCTGCCTGTAGAGGCTTTGCTGAGCTGCTGTGGGCTCTGCCCAGCTGCCGAGTAAACTTCCCTGCAGTCCTGTTTATATGGGTGTAGTTAGAACTGCGTTGGCGATGGTGGCCTGCCTCTGTTGAGGGTTGCCTTGGCAACGACGGGCTGCCTCAGCAATGGTGGGTTGCCTTGGCAACGGCGGGCTGCCTCAGCAATGGCGGGTTGCCTTGGTAATGGCGGGCTGCCTCGCTAATGGTGGACGCCCCTCCCCCACAGAGCTGGACTGTCCCGGGTTCAGCTGCGCTTGCTGTGAAACTCTCAATCCAGAGTTTCTGATTGCTGTTCTTTTGTGGGGGTGGGACCAGCCGAGCCTGATCGCCTGGCTCCCTGCCTCAGAGCCTTTTTTAAGTTGGTGTTCCAGTCGCCTGTTGAAGAGGCGCCGGAGTCTGTTTGTTTTCCCCTGTGGCCCCTCACTGCGCTGGCTTATACAGCGGCACTGAGGTTTGAGGCACTTTTTTTTTGGCCTGGAATCTACTGTCCTGGTTCCCTGCTCAGTCCCCTTTTTAAACAGACGAATGGGTGACTTCCCGTGGCTCCAATCGCCAGCCAAAAGGGCACCTGGACCAGTGTATTTTGTATGGAAAACCGGAGAACTGCTGCTCCAGGGCACCGACAAAGCAGCTGCGTGGGGCAAAGCAGCGGCACTGGCTGGCACAGCCGTGCTGGCCGAAACAGCCGCACTGGTGACCTGTGGAGCTCCTCCGCCTGGGAATTTCCTAGTCTGTGGGCAATAAAAATGCGGTGTCCACTCACCCTCTGCGCTTTCACTGGGAGCTGCAATCCCGAGCTGTTCCTAAATGGCAATCTTCCAGCTTGATATTTAAAATGGACTTTAGAGTTATATTATTTAGCTCTTTAATGTCTTCTGTACAACCTGCTGGACAGGTAATAGATACTAGTGATTCACACACTTGTAGGAAAAGAGGATTGGAGAACAGGCTTTGATTTGAGAGGAGGGAAAGACAGTGAAGCCCGCTGGCTACTATGTTTGGAGAAACAGGATGCTCCTTGTTGGGGAAGGGAGAGAATCAACATTACACAATTTCAATTCAAATTTCCATCCTCCCATTGCATATGGTACTATTGTTTTCTATTATATCTATTTATCTTTGTATTTATATGCATCTAGTGTGAACCTATATGTATGAGGGTAGCGTTACATGAGTGTGCATTAAAGTCCACAAATCTGTTTTGACAGTAGTATTCCTTTGAAAGTAGCACATTTTATAATTTCTGCTGCCCTTTATTTTACCTTGCATCTCAAAACTTCCATATTAAATTATTTTTCTTCTTCCTAAAATATACCATTTAAAGATAGTAATTTGAGGCTAAAAATTAAAAATAATCTGGGTTTTTTTGGTCAATATTTCTTTATGTTTCCTTCATTTTTAAAGGACATTGTCAATAGGTATAGAATTTTAGGTTGATAGTTTATTTCAGTACTTTAAATATTTTATACTACTGTCTGTTATCTACTTTTTAATGGCAATAAATAAGCTGACAAAGTCACTTTTTTATCATTTGATAGAAATCTGGCATGTTTTTCTATATTTCATGAGTTTATCTTTGTTTTTTTGAAGTTTTACCAGAGTCAAGATGAGGGTATGGCAAGTGAGGCATGTAACCTGCAAGTTATAAGAGGGGGCTCCTTCTTAAGGCCATGCAAATGGGCACATCTGTTTCTGTATGTGAGCATGTAAATGCTGCATATACACACATACATGGTTTAGCTTTACTAGTTTTCAGCAGAAAGATTATTCTGAATCACCTACCCTACCGTCGACAAATTTGATACGGTATAATACTCAAGATTTTTACATTATCATCTACAGTATTAACTGTGCTATTGTCGTTATTTTAATTATCATTACATTTATTTTGATAATGCTCAAAATGAAATTTTCTAGAGTTTGGTTCCAAAAAGTGTTATACTCTGGATGAATGGACTCTTCGAGCAGACATATTATTCACAGGAAACCACTTGGTGCTAAGATGATCTGAAACAATTTTAATTTTAGGTGCATAGACAAAGGTCCAACATACAGAAATAAGATTTGTCTGGTTCCTGCAAAGAAATAAAGAAGGCAAAGGATGGAATTAAAAAAAAATAAATTGAGTGGTAACTATCACGGGGGTGTTTTGGGGACCTTGTCAGTTGTTTAAGAGAAAAACAAAAACAACAACGTTCAATTCCCTTAAACTCTCATTTGACAGTGTGGGGGCTAGGAATTATGGCTCTCACCTGACCTTGTCAACATAGGCACTGGTTTTGGTACATCAATTGTATTATTGCTGGCATGCTTTATTTTAATATTTTTCTTTGCTTGACATTCCAAGTTAATCAACTGTGGGTCACTGCTTTCCAATTTCCATCATTTATCCCATCATTGCTCTCAAAATCTGACTTATCCTTGGTGTGATTTCATGCTGATCTGGACACTCTCATTCTATCAGCATTAAGAAGCTTCTGAAATAATTGATTTTACTCTTTGGTCCTAAGTTCCCAAACTGGGCCATTTAATTGTTACCAATTTCCCTTACACTAAATTAAATTAAATTAAATTATTTTATTCCAGATTAAATTATTTGATCCTACTATAAACTCATGCTTTACAATTCCCTTACACCATCTCTATTCAAGGCAGCTACGATACTATAATCATATTTTAATGAAATCCACATGCCGAAGGCATTACAAATAGAGCTGCTCATATCTTCAAAATAAATTATCTGAAATATCTAAATGGAAAACAAAAATAAAAAGGATGGAAGACAAGAAAACAAAAAAAGAAAAAAAAGAATAAACTATATCCTTGTGTTACTTTAAAAAATATCTTGGGTCCTATTGCATGCCTAGTTCCTAACAAAGAAAAATTTCAGAGGAAATTTATACATCATTGGTCACTCTTTCTCTTTGTCCAGACTCTCTTTCTGGGCTGAACATTTTGCTTTTTCTGTCTCTTGGCATTATTCTGACTCATGCTCTTTTTAGCCATTTCTTTCCCCTGGAAATGTTCTTTTGGTTGGCATTTCAGGATTTCAAAACTGTTAAGTGATCTTAAGTTTACTCTAAGGATACATTTATTTCTCCAGACTCTTTTGTGAAATGAGATCACCACAGCCATATAACTGGATTTGCTTTATCACTCAATCAATACTCCTTTCACAGAGAGGTGGCCTGAGAAATCTCAGAGAAAGCAGTTACTGTAAGGAAAATTAGTTTCAATAGAAATGAAGGCACAAGGGCATAAAGAATTCTTTCTATAGTAATCTAGAGAAATGAAGAAACACAGGATGAGAATCATCGCACCTACAAAAATTATCTGTTCTCTATTTTTTAAACATCATTTTTTTTTACTCTGTGTATATTTATTTATGTTACATCTATCCAGTTCTGTCCCACTTATTTCTTTTTCTACTTTATTTTGCCTCTCTGCCTTAGTTACAATTTCCTTTCTAGGTAAACACCTAAAAGTTAACAGAAGCTTGAAATTAAATTTAAAATGTTTAATATAAATGTAGTTACATGAGACTTCCAAATGTATGCATGTTTTTATATAATTTTACAACAAACCTGATTGCTGTGAAAGCATTATTATTAATTGTATTAATAGTTCTATATTATAAATAAGAAAACTTAGATGTTCAGAAAATTATTATCAGTCAAAAAACTTGAATACGAAGAGATAAGTTATAGATTAAAATCCTTTAGTGTAGTTTAGGGATTTTGATTAATTTCTCCCCAATTTGTAGTATTCTTGTGGTTTCTTCTAAAGGCACAAGAAAAAAAAAAAAAAAGAAAGAAAAGAAACCTAATTACTAATCTTAAGGCAAACAAAAAGTCTTTATTTCTCATTCGATCTATGTTATTATCTTCCAATGGAGCATTTCCTTCAAAAAGCACATAGCCGTATTCTCATTGTTTTATTTTATTTTTATTTTTCACAAAGTTGACAGTAGCCTTCTACACTGAACTTTAAACCATAGACGTATATAGATGTAGAATTTTAGGTGTATTCTTAGAAAACAAAATGATGAAAGAACCACAAGAAAAGTTTAAAAATTAACAAGAAAGCCATGTCTCAGTGCTTTGAGTGAGTTTGGATTTTGACTACTTTGTGTTTTAATATTTGCTTTCAAGTGTGAAATGTTCTGGTTATGCACAGTTTAAAATTCAGCTAATTCATTTATAATTTTAATTAATATTTTTGTTATAGCAGAAGCAAACTCCATTTACAATTATTTCATTGCTTTTTTCACTATTTCATATTTTAAGGTTAGCCACTTATGCCTTTTGCTATAAATTAATTATGTAACCTGTAATGGAAGTTGGAATGAGCATGTATTTGAAACAAAGACTATTGTGATGGTTAACTTTGTGTGTCAACTTGACTGGGTTAAGGTATGCCAAGATCCCTGGTAAAACATTGTTTGTATGTCTGTGAAATTGTTTTTGGAAAAAAATGACAGTTGAATCAGTCGATCAAGTAAACAAGATTTGCCCTCACCAATATAGGTATTATCCATACACATGCATTGTGTATGTGTGTGTGTATTCTATGTTTAGGTTCTCACTCTTCCCAGAGAGAACAAAATAAAGTCATGAAAAGAATTTTAAAAGATATGCATCTACAGATATTCCTGAATATACCATTTAATCATAAAATATATTTAATGTCCCAGGAAAGTCGAGATATATTTTTTTTCTACTTTTATTTTAGGTTCAGAGATTACATGTACAGGTTTATTACATAGTTAAGTTGCATGCTGCTGAGGCTTGGTGTACAATTGATCCTGTCACTAAGGAAGTGAGTATAGCACCTGATAAGTAGCTTTGCAACCCACACCCACCTTCCCTCTTTCCTCCCTCAAGGAGTTCCAAGTATCTGTTGTTTCTATCTTTGTTCCCATGTGTATTCAAAGTTTAGCTTCCACTTAAAAGTGAGAACATGCAGCATTTGGATTTCTGTTTCTGCATTCATTCACTTAAAAGAATGGTCTCCAGCTCTATCCACATTGCTGCAAAGGACATAATTTCATTCTCTTTAATGGTTGCATAGTATTCCACAGTGTATATGTACCATTTTTCTTTATTGAGTCCACCATTAATGGGCACCTTGGTAGATTCCATGACTTTGCTATGAGAACAGGACTGCTATGAACATCCCAGTGAGTTTGTCTTTTTGATATAATAATTTATTTTCCTTTAGGTGTAAACTCAATAGTGAGATTGCTGGGTCGAATCATAGATCACAGTCTTATTTTAAGTTTTTTGAGAAATCGCTAAACTGATTCCCACAGTAATTGAACTAATTTAGATTTCCAGCAACAATCTACAAATGTGTTCTTTTCTCCACAGCCTCTCCAGCATTTTTGTTTTGTTTTGTTTTAAACTTTTAAATTATACCCATTTTGACTGGTACTAGACAGTAACCCATTGTGCTGTTGATTTACGTTTCTCTAATGATTAGTAATGTTGAGCATTTTTTCATTTGTTGGCCTCATGAATATCTTCTTTTGAGAAGTGTCTGGTCATGTCCTTTGCTTATTTTTTTTAATTGGATTGTTTGCTTTTTGCGGGCTGATTTATTTAAATTCCATATATATTGTGGAATTAGACCATTGTCAGATACATAGTTTGCAAATCTTTTCTCCTATTCTGTGAGTTGACTATTTGCTTTGTTGGTAGTTTCTTTTGCTTGATCCTCTTCAGTTTAATTAGAACCCACTGTCAATTTTTGTTTTCGTTGCATTTGCTTTTGGAGTCTTTGTCATGAAATTTTTGCCGGACTGTGCCCCCAGAATGATATTTCCTAGGTTATCTTCAGGGATTTTATTGTTTTAAGTCTTATATGTAAACAATAACCATCTTGAGTTGGTTTTATTATATGGTGTCAGAAAGGAGTCAGTTTCAGTCTTCCACATATGGCTAGTCTAGGCATATTTTAACTAAGTTTATAGTAGATATTATTCATCATGTAAGTAGATATTACTAGTAGTAATATTTGATATTTACTACTCAGATAAATTTTGTTCAAATCTTCTTTAATATGAGAAAAATAATATTTTTCAGTCTTACCAGGAACAATCATGACAGTTCTCTATATAGTTTTCTCCTTAATGTAATGTATATCTTTCCATCTGTTTCTAATGTTTATTAATATTTTTATTTATCATTATTTAGAAAAATAAATTTAGTTGCAGGCTTGGTGATTGTTTTCATGGTGGGTTTATTTTTTGTTTTCTTTCCTTTCTTCTTTAATCTCTGTGTTTAACTTAATGAATGTTGGCAAGATGTGTACTTGTTAGGAAGCACTTGATTATTATTCACTTCTTGTGATAAATGGTACATTATGTAAATTAATGATCGTTTCTACATTTAAATAGTTCCATCAGAAGTGATAACATGTAATACAATATTTAATTTCAAATGATTGTTTTAAACTGCCTATAAAAAGAACAATTATTACTTTAAAAATTTATATTTGCCAAAGCAAATTCCTAGTTTTTTCTTGAACCATTCAAATAGATTTTATACATTCGATTAGGTTAATTTCAATGAAAGAGGAACCTGGCAATACTGTATAAAGTGTTGCTTTGTGATCCCGTGAAGAAAGAAAAGATCAGGCAGAAAATAACCTTTATTTGAAAACATTGTATTTAAAAATAGTTCACTGCAATTTTAATTATTCATTTACCAGAGAAAAATTCTAGTATTATGGCATTATGTAAGTTCTATAATTTTAATAAAAAATATTTTAGAAATATCTGCTATGTGTAACTTCGCCCATTATGGAATCTGGATGACAGAGGATGCATAAACCTTGGCCTGTGGAAAGATTGCAATTGCATAAAACCATGTATAAAGATACTCAATGGATATTTTAAGGGTATAATTTAAGTTCTAAATGGATAACATAGTATGCGTAACCGCAATTAAAAGAAAGAACAAATCAATCTCTCATCCATTGAGATGAGAGGATTTCGACAGATTAGAGCAGGAGCACAGATAAGCATAAATTAAAGGAAAATACAGAGCATAGAAGGAAATATTGTTAGTACCTCAATAACCAAGGTAAAGAGATTGAATTTAACCTAATAGGACAATCACTTACGCAATAGGATCAACCATAAAAGAAAGAGCTCCGTGTTCAAATCTGTTAGGTAAATGCGGTAGCCAGTTTTATGTGGCAACTTGGCTAAACCATATTCCCTAGTTATTCACTTACAAATGTCCCTCTATTGATTGCACTTCACTTTGTTGTGCCTCACAAATACTGCATTTTTTTGCAACAATTCTATATCAAGAAAGTTTGTTGGTGCCATTTTCCCAATAACATGTTCATTTTGCAGCTGGGTATCATATTTTGGTAATTTCCTGCAATATTTCTCATCGTTCATGAGGATTATATCTGTTATGGTGATCCGCAACCAACAATCTTCCGTGTTACTATTGTAATTGCTTTGGACCACCACAAGCCAAAACCACGTAAAATGGTAACCTAATGAATAAATGTTCTGTGTGTTCTGTCTGCTTCACTGAATGGTCCTTTCCCCATCTCTTTTCCTCTCCTTAGGCCTCCCTATTTCCTGAGACACAACAATATTGAAATTAGGCCATTTAATAATATAAAGTAGTCTCTAAATGTTCAAGTGAAAGGAAGGCTTGCAAGTCTCTCACTTTCAACCAAAAGCCAGAAATGATTAAGCTTAGTGAGGAAAGCATGCCAAAAGCCAAGACAGGCCAAAAACTCGGTGTCTTGCACCAGTAAGCCATGTTGTAAATGCAAAGGAAAAATTTTGGGTGGAAGTTAAAGTGCTGCTCCAGTGAACTTTGGAATAATGAAAACACCAAAGAGCCTTATGGATGATATGGAGAAAATGTAGTGATCTGGATAGAAGATGAAGCCAGCCACAACATTCTTTTAAGCCAAAGCCTAACCTAGAGCAAGGCTCTATTCTCTTCAATTCTGTGAAGGCTGAGAGAGGTGAGAAAGTTGCAGAATAACATTTAAAGCCAGTAGGAGTGAGTTCAAGAGATTTAAGGAAAGAAACCAGCAAGTGTTGATATAGAAGCTGCAGCTAGTTACACGGAAGCTCTAGCTGAGATAACTGATGAAGGTGGCTACATTAAATAACAAATTTGTATTGTAGATAAAACAGCCTTCTGTTGGAAGAAGATGTCATCTGGGCTTTGATAGCTAGAGAGAAATCATTGCCTTGTTTCAAAGCTTCAAAGGACAGAATGATTTTCCTGTTAGGGGTTAATGTGGTTAATGCAGCTTGTGGTAAGTTGAAGCCAATGTTCATTCATCTTTCCATTTATCCTAGGGCCCTTAAGAATTACAATTATTCTGCCTGTGCTCTATCAATGGAACAACGACGCCTGGAAAATAGCACATCTGTTTGTAGCATGGTTTACTGAAAATTTATAAGCACTTTTGAGTGTTACTGCTCAGGAAAAAGATTTCTTTCAACATATAACTGCTTGTTGACAATGCACCTAGTGACACAAGAGCTCTACAAAGAGATCAATATTGTTTGCATACATAACAAAACATCCATTCTGCAGCACATGGATCAAGGACTAATTTTGACTTACAAGTGTTATTAAGAAATGTATTTCATAAACCTATAGTTGCCATAAATAGTGATGCCTCTGATGGATCTATATTGTGAAACTCTTGTGGAAATTGAAAATCTTGTGGAAAGAAGTCATCATTCTAGATGCTATTAAAAAACATTCATGATTTATGGAAAAAGATGAAAATGTTAACATTAACAGGAGTTTGGAAAAAGTAGATTCCAAACCCCGTGGATTACTCTGAGTGAGTCAAGACTTCACTGTAGGAAAGAACTGTGGATATTGTGAAAATAACAAAAAACTCGAATTAGAAGTGGACCCTGAAGATGTGAATAAATTGCTGTCATCTCATGATCAAATTTTAATGGATAAGGGAGTGCTTCTTGTGGATGAGCAAAAAAGTGTTTTCTCAAGTTGGAATTCTGAAGATGCTATGAACGTTGAAATGACAAGATTTTTAGTGTACTACATAACAAGTAATTTAGTGTACTGCATAAACTTAGTTAACTACCTTCATCATTTATCTCAGCTAGATCTTCTATATAACTAGCTGCAGCTTAGTTAATAAGGCAGTAGCAAGATTTGAAAGGACGGACTTCATCCAATTTTGAAAGAAGTTCTATTGTGAGTAAAATGTGATCAAACGCATCACATGCTACACATAAATCTTTCATGAAAGGAAGAGTCAAGTAATGCAACAAACTATATTGCTTTCTTATATTAAGAAATTGCCACAGCCATCCAAACCTTCAGCAACTACCATCCTGATCAGTCAGTAGCCATCAATGTTGAAGAAAGACCACACATCAGCAAAAGATTACAACTCACTGAAGGTGATAGTTAACATTAGATAGCATGAAGTATTTTAATTAAAGCATGTATATTTGTACACAAAATGCTATTTCACACATAATGGACTAAAGCATAGTGTAAACATAACTTTTATATGCACTGAAACCAAAAAATTCATGTCATCTGCTTTATTATGATATTCACTTTAATGTGGTGGTCTGAAACTGAACTCAAAAAATCTCAAAGTTGTCTGTAAACTAATATGCATGTATTGTTGTGAAAATATTTTGTATATGCCATTAACATCTACAATAGGTTGACTTTAAATAAAGGAAATTGGCCGAGCATGGTGGCTCACACCTGTAATCCCAGCACTTTGGGAGGCCAAGGTGGGCAGATCATGAGGTCAGGAGTTCAAGATCAGCCTGACCAACATATTGAAGCCCTGTCTCTAATAAAATTACAAAAAATTAGCCAGGCATAGTGGCGGGCATCTGTATTCCCAGCTGCTTGGGAGGCTGAGGCAGGAGAATTGCTTAAACCCAGGAGGTGGAGGTTGCACTGAGCCAAGATATGCCATTGCAATCTAGCCCAGGCAACAGTGTGAGACTAAGTCTCTAAATAAATAAATAAATAAATAAGATTATCTCCAGTAATCTTGGTGGGCCTCATCTTATCAGTTAAAAAGCTTATTGGCAAAGCTGAATTTCCCTGAGGAAAAATAAATTCTGCCTTAAGACTGCAGCACAAGCACCTGCCATTGAGTTCCCAGGCTGTTGGCTTCTTTTATAGAAAATAGACGGTTCATTCCCCACAACCTCATATCTCCCTTATTCCTATGCTCATCTCCATACACACAGAAAACCATTTAACAAAATCCATCTTTCATTACTAATACAAGCTCCCTTCAAACTAAGAATACAAGGAAAATGTATGGAAAATCTAATGAAAACATCATACTTAATGGTACAAAACTGAAGACTTTCTTCCTGTGATATGGTTTGGCTGTGTCTCCACCCAAATCCCATCTTGAGCTGTAGTTCCTATAATTCCCACATGTCATGGGAGGTTCCCAGCCCAGTGGGAGGTAGCTTAATGGTGGAGCAGATACCTTCTTGCTGTTCTCGTGATAGCAAGTGAGTTCTCACAAGATCTGATGCTTTATAAGGGACTTTATCCTGCTTGAGTCTGAGTTCTCCTTGCTGCCACCATCTGAAGGACATGTTTACTTCCCCTCCTGCCGTGATTGTAAGTTTCCTGAGGACTCCCCAGCCTGCAGAACTGTTAGTCAATGTAATCTCTTTCCTTTAAAAGTTACCCAGCCTCAGGTATGTACGTATAGCAGTGAATAGACCCTGAGTTCAGAAACCAGGGAAGCATGTCACTTCTCACCAATTCCTACACATTGTCCTGGTGGTTCTTGCTACAGAGTAAGACAAAGAAAAGTAAATAAATGGCATCTACTTTGAAAAGTGAAACTGTTCTTATGTGCTGGTGATGCAATCATCTAAGTAGAAATTTTCATGGAATCTACCAAAACAGCAAAACTGACGTTGATATATTAACATATCAACATACATTTATATGTCAGTATAGTTAATATACTAATATACAAATATACAAAATAAAAATAGTTTATACTATCAATTATAATAAAATATAACACTTCATAAATATAAGTAAAATATAATACATTTTAAAGTAGCATGAAAATATAAAACATAGTGATAATTATCATAAAATGTGTCTAAAATATATGAAAGCATGTGTCCACACAAATAATTGCATGTTTATAGCAATATTATATGTCATGTGTAAAAACTGGGAACCCAAGTGTCCAACTTGTAGGTTAAGTGTTCATCTGGTAGGTTAAGGAAATTCAAATTATTTCAGATTTATACAATAAAATACTATTAAGCCATAAAAATAATTTATTGATGTATGATAAAAGTGTATGAATCTCTAAATAACTGTGCTGAAAGAAACCCAAAACAGAAAAGTGTACATTCTGCATAATTTCATTTATTTAAAATTCTAGGTAATGAAAACTAATCTACCATACCAGAAATCAGATTAGTGGTTCCTGTGAATATGTGTAGGTCTAGGAGGGACAGGAAGGAAGGATTACAAGGGATATAAAGAAACTTTAGAGCATGATGGATGCATGATTGTTTTTATTGTGGTGATTATTTTAGAAGTATATACATATGACAAATCTTACCAAATGTCCTTAAGGGAGTGTTATTTATCAATTGCATCATCATAGAGGTGAAATTTTTCTTATAGTGTAAGTTCTAGGATACATGTGCAGAACATGCAGTTTTGTTACATAGGTACACACTTGCCATGGTGGTTTGCTGCACCCATCAACCCATCATCTACAAAAGTTTTAAAGAATCTACGAGAAGTATAAATAATAACACAAATTATTTCAATTTATTAATAATTTATGTTATTTAACAATTTTAAGTAATAAAATATAAGGTCATGCTGAAATTTGGGGACATGGCTGTGAAATAAATTATTATGTTTTAGAAGTATATTTCTTAAATTATATTTTTGGAAAAAATATATAATAATTTTTTTGTTAGCTGTAGAAATCTTAAGTGTATTATTTAAAATCATGGCAGAACTGGAAATGTTGTTTTCTATTAAAAGCTTCTCAGTGTCTTTTTGCATTTTTTGTGTTATAAATTTGCATGTATATTCATGTATTCCTTTGAGCTGTGCAAACACACATACATATAAGTTATTACTAATTGTTTATATTATTCAATTATTTAATTTAATTTATTATTGACAACTCTCAACAGTTGTTGCATGTGGCAACATACAGATATAAAAATGTACATTTCACAGGACTCTTTCAGCTCGAGTGACCATAGTACACAGTTCTGACATCATATGAAGAAGTTGTTGAAACGGATTTACATGGTAGCTTTCTAAGTGGAAGACAAGATTCAAAAGGTACACATCATTTTTTTCTTTACTATTTTCCTTTTTCTTGCATAGTGAGAAACCTCTTGATACCCTGATCCACTAAGAAAGCCTGGTTTTATGGAGATTCCTTCTCAAGCATTCTGTATATGTTTTTTTACATAAAGAGAGAGAGAACAAAAAGAAATCATAACCTTCTATTTTGTCTGTCGCTCATGTAGTTTTATTGGCACATAAAAATGAATAAAATTTTTAGCATGTGCACAAAACACACATATATATCACACGCATTATACAATAAAAATAATAGTTTGAGTAAGAATACCTGGAGTCCAGCCCTGGGTTGTTAATTACATTGCATGTACACTGTTGGTGCTCTCTGCAGATCCCCTTTATCATTCCAATTAACCCATTGTAAAGTGTTGCCTGATTAAATCTCAGATTCTCATCCTTTTCCAGAAAATTTACTGACTTGTTAATTTTCAACGAAATGGGAGCTGTCTTATCCAAGGATTATGCTCTATGTGTGTGTGTGTGTGTGTATGTGTGTGTGAGAGAGAGAGAGAGAGAGAGAGGTCAAGGCTTCCCAAGTACTTACCACTTCCTCTCATCAGGTGTAATTAACATTATGTTATCAGTATAGATGTTCAATGTGATTTTTTGCAGAACATCCAGGTGATTTAGGTCTATGGTAAGAAAATCCATAAAATTATACAAGGGTCTTCCACAGATGTGATATTTTAGAGGGCTCAGTATTTTTGTAGCATGCTGAGATGTCCCTTGAAAATTTAAAGACAAGATAGTGCCATTTGTGCTTCTTATCACTCAGAAAGAAACGCAAGTAGTAGACCTCTTTAAGATTTGGCGACAGTGTTATGAACATTCGGAAGACAGGGCTGAAAGTAGTGATCCGTTTAAATCAGATTCCATTGAAACTGCTTGAATGTGGCTTTGAGCAAAAAAAGTATTCAACTGCAAGTCCACACTACAGAGGAAGCAACCATTCCACTTGGACCATGTGAGTAAGTTGATCCCATGGTCTTACAGGTATCTCTGTTGAGTTACCTGTCTGTTCTTCCATTGCTGTAAAAAAATGCCTGAGACTGGGTAGTTTATAAAGAAAATTGATTTTTTGTGTCTCTGAGTTCTGCAGGCTGTACAAGAAATGTGGTGCTGGCATCTGCCTAGGATGAGGGCTTCAGGAAGCTCGCAATCACGGCAGAGAGTGAAGGGAAGGCAGCATGTCAATTGGTGGGAGCAGGAGCAAGAGAAAGAGAAGGGGAGGTCTCAGAATCTTTTAAACAACCAGACTTCCTGGGAACTAATGAGCGTTAACTCACTCATCACTAAGGGAATGATGCTAAACCATTCATGAGGGATCTGACCCCAAGATCCAATCACGATCCCAAGAGACTCACCTCCAACATTGGTAATCATATTTCAACATAAGATTGAGAAGGAACAAACCTTCAAACTATACCGATTGGTAAGAGATGAGGCTGTGTGAAGCCAATGACATGGCTTACCGGGAGTGTTACACACTCACCATTAGAGTATGGCACAAGATCCTGACATCTCTAGTAGATAATTATACACATTGGAAAATCTTGCTGCTATATCCTCTTAGAAACATGCCATCAGTTTTCCACTCAGCCAGGGCTGCTCACTAAAAGTAAGTTCAGTTGGGCCCATAAGGCACCTGTTGTAGAATAGAGTGATACAATTAAAACATGGCCCAACAGGGCCCAGAGGTCACATGTAAGCTGGACATGCAGATCACTAAATTTATCATGTCATCCTGCACTGTTGGACTGATATCTCTCTGTTAGATGACACCTATGGCCTCTATGACAGTTCCTTTATCTAGATAATGGAAGATGAAAAAGCCCAAAGTTAGTGCAAGGGTGAATTAGCTCAGTATGTGTATGCATGTCATGGAATCCTGCTGCACAATTGTTCCAAGTAGGCATGGCTCTGAAAGCCTATAGAGAGGGATATACCCCCAGCAGACAGAATTTGAGCAGTGTACCTGATCATCCACTTTGTGTGAAATCAGAATTAACCTGGATAAAGACATGCATGATTATTAGGGCAGTCTGGGGAGAAATCACAAACGTGTACCTGTAAAGCATAAAATATAGCGTGCAAATATCTTCATCACAACTTAAAATCCATCAGAGAGCATAGAATCACCAAATGCACAACTCAGACTTAAATGCTAACCAATGTTTATTCTCAAGTATTCCAGGGCTTATACAATGGGATCATGAAATAGAGAGTCATGGTGACATTGACACCATCTATAGGTCCAGTAGCATGGCTTCTTTCTCACACTAACGTGAACTAAGTTTGACTGCTGCTGAGCAATTTATCTGCCAGTAACAGAGGATGGTGCTCAGTCCTAATAAAGCACATGTACAGCTGAGCAAAACGTTTGGTGTTAATTTGATTACAATGAACTCATTAGGATCTGGAAAAGACAGTAATTCATCTTAAATGGGGTTGTCACGTACTCTAGAAATGGCTTTTCTTTTCTTGGTGCTGTTGTTCAGCCAGCACCACCATTTAAATACTTATACCATGTCTGATCTAGCAGTGTGGGAGCTCCTCTAAGAAGTTTTCAAACCACTGAGGTTTTGTATCAGATGTGCTACTGTGGTGTGCACATGACGATAGTTCAGCCGCAGACTACACTGTCTTGTAACTGCTTCTCTGATAAAGCAGGGGAAAAGCCTCTTGAAAAAACAGTTGAGACACCAGCTTGAAAATGAAACTATACGAGGATGAGATTCTCTCATTCAGAATGGGGTACAATTCTTAAACAGATGTCTGTGATATAGTGCTTTGTTTCCAATAGGTGGAATACATGTGTCTGGTAATGAAGGAGTGGAAATTTCAGTGATCCCACTCACCAGTACACCTAGGAACCACCTGAGGCATTTGTGTTTCCTGTTCTCCCATCATTATGCTCTCTCAGTCTAAAGTAGGTCACTTCCACAAGGAGATGCAGTAAGAGTATCACTAGACTTAAAGCTGTAACTGCTGCCTAGAGATTCGGGGCTCTTTGTTCCAGCAGACCAGCAGGTGCAGAAGAAAGTTACCATACTAAAAAAGGTAATGAAGTGTGATCCTCATGAAAGCTGCAGTTACATAACGGAGGCAAGGCAAAATGTACTTAAAAGTCAGGAGAGCCTCTGGATATTTACTGGTATTCTTCTGCCTAGTTTTAACTGTAAATAGGCCGGTAAAACAATGTTGCCTGATAAGCACATGGAAATCAGGACTGGGAAACTTCAGGGGTAAGATCTCCTACAACTCCCCATAAGGCAAGTACATAGACCAAAAGAAGTACTAGTTGGAGAGACTTTTGATTGTATACCGGAAGAGATAGATGAAAAGTATCAACTATAGCCTTGGACCCAGTGCAGCAGTGTGTGCTGACATTGACTGAACTAACTCTTATATTTAAAGTTTTCAGGAAACTATGGCTTACCAAATCTTAGAGAAGCCATGCTTAGATGCAACAAACCAAATGTGAGAAGCCAGGAGACCTGAGGAATACAATGAGTGACCATAATGGAGACTAATGGTGTCCCATTTGAATTCCCTGTACTGGAACAGTGTATCCCAGCTGACTTGGGAGTTTGCTTTTTTTTGTTTTTTGTTTTTTGTTTTTTTTTTTTGAGTCTCGCTCTGTCACCCAGCCTGGAGTACAGTGGTGCGATCTCAGCTCACTGCAACATCTGCCTCCCAGGTTCAAGTAATTCTCTTGCCTAGGCCTCCTGAGTAGATGGGATTACAGGCTCCTGTGCCACCATGCCTGGCTAATTTTTTGTAGAGACATGTTTCATGTTTCATCGTGTTGGGCAGGATGGTCTCCATCTCCTGATCTCATGATCCACCTGCCTCGGCCTCCCAAAGTTCTGGGATTACAGGTGTGAGCCACCCCGCACAGCCAGGAGTTTGCTTTTAATGGTACACAGCTGCTCCCTATTTCAAAGATTTACTGTAGTCCAAATAGAAGCTGCTGGATTGCTTGATAGGTTGTATTCCACTGTAGGGGGCAGGCTGCAGTCAATGAATACTGACAGTGAGGCTTAAAAATTTCCTTGGCCTAGGCCAGTTGTGATGGCTCAGGCCTTTAATCCTAGCACTTTGGGAGGCACAGGCAGGTGGATCACCTGAGGTTGGGAGTTTGAGACCAGACTGACCAGCGTGGAGAAACCCCGTCTCCAAAAAAAATAAATAAATACAAGAAGAAACAAAAACAAAAACAAAAACTTCCCTGGCCTTAAGTTGAGACTAATCAACAGGACAATGTGTCCTGAAGAGCTTCTGATAGGATGAGACTGAGGTTAGGGCTCCAAGAATCCGCATTCTGGCTCGACTCATGTCATCAGCTCTCAGGAGGGAATTCTTTTTTTTTTTTTTTTAATATCAGCTAAATAAAAATTGAACCTCAGCAGGTAATGTCATAAATTTATATAAAACAATGTAGCAATGGAGAGTGTTGTCTTTAATTTAACAAACTAGATACTCATTTGCTTGACTAAGATGCCCTGGATTGAAAAAAAACAAAGACAAGTGTCACTGTTTTAGTTTTCTAATACTCCTATAACAAATTATCTTATTTTAATAAATTTTAATGATTTATTTTAAAAATTATTATTTAAGCCACAAATTTAGTGGCTTAAAACAACACAAACACTGAAGAACAAAAGTCTAAAATCAATATCAGGCTGCACTTCTTCTAGCACTTCATGGGGAGAATTTGCTTGCCTTTTTCACCTTCTAGAGGCTACCTGCATTCTCTCCTTGGCTTACTCTGTGGCTCCTTCCTTTCATCGCTTTAGCATCTTCCTTCCCTTGTCACATTTCCTCCAGAATGAATTCTTAAAGGTCAGGATTGGAACTGGAAGCTCATACCTGGTCTTTTAGATGAATTAAAATATATGTTTTTAAGGTAGAAAAATAGAATATTATTTATAAATGTTTTTTAGTTGTGTACATATTTTAATTATTTAATCCAACATATCTGGATCTTAATGTATACCCTTGTAGAAGACTTTGCAAATATTGGATTGAATTTGGTATTTTATTCATCAATTGAGATGTCAATTTCTAAGGTTGAACCTAGGTAACATTTTTGTATAAGGTACAGTATTACAATATGTCCAAACATTCTCTGTGTTCAATAATCTTTCCTTTTTCCATCTTTTTTGACGAGACATTTTTTTTGAAAAACTTACAGCCTTGATTTTAGAAATGCATATTAACTCATATTTTCTAAAGCAGATTTCATTTTGTTCTGCACTGTTCCTGCTACTAGCCTCATTATGTCTAAGTGTATCATTTTATTGTTTTTGAAATAGTTTGTAGCACCTCGCTATTTTGTATCATATGAGAACCTTATTAACATTCCATTTACTTGTTCTTCTAAATTCTTAATTAAAATGCTAAATAGGATATTAAATCGGATGGAGGCAAAGTATGACCCTTTGACAGACCATAAGACAAGCTCCTTGATATCATGTATCGCTATTTATCATATTTCTTGATATATTACTTCAGATAGTTTTCCATAGCTGTAAAAATAATTTTGTATATTCTTAAAATCGAGTTTTCATTGAAGACTCTTTTTATGAACTCAAGGTCACTATCACAAACTATAAAAAGTAGAAATCTTCCATTTTACAAAAATCATAAATTAAAATACTCTATGATGAATATGTGTATTAATCAGATTACAGTTTAAGATATAGCTTGTTTTTGGAAACACCATCATTAGCCATAATTGATAACAAAAGCATCCAGTTGTAATTTAGTATATTACGTAAGTAGGATTGTTTGGGAAAATATTAATGGCTTATTACATTTGATTAAATCCATATATATAATATTAATTCTCTCTTTTTAAGTTTACTTTATCAGGACACAGAACTTAACAGAGCCTTACATTTAAAAATACCTGAATAAAACTCATTCAATAACTCAGAAGAAATTTGAAAGACTTTGACAATCTTTGAATATAATGTAAAAGTTTTTATTCCAAAACAGTGAAAAGGTAAGAATGTTTTATATATCAATATAAAAATTGACCTGAACTACCCATGACATTGAATATATATGTTTTGAAGGCACATTATTTTCCTTGTTTAGATATTGAGGTATTTTGTTTTCTCTTTTCTTATTAAAACCGCACGAGTAATAATTAGGGAGGACATATTTTCTGGTTTTTGTAATTATTTTTTAAATATAATTTGTGGCCATGAGATACATACCAATAATTTTGTATAATTTTTGGGGTTATTGGTCTTTTAATATTTATAAAATATATTTCTTGAAGATCTAAGATATACAAAATGAGTTAACTAGAAAGGATGAGAAGAAAAATGTTGTAAGACACAACTAAGAATCAGCATCTGGAAACAGTTATCCAAAAATGTTTAATTAAATATTTGCAAAGTATAATCTTGTAATCAAAAAGAATGGAATTAAGCCAAGATTTAAGTGAACCATAGAATTTAGATAATTCAGCTAACAATTATAAATTATTGGACAAATGTTGTAGGCCACAAATATTGGAGAATGTGAGCACATATATTTTCAAAACCTTACCCTTAATATTATGAAATGCCACTAGTACATCCTCCACTTTCAAAATATGTAGCCTACGCAACAAATATTTATTGACTATCTTGATACATGAGACTTTTTTGATGAGTAATAATGGAAAAACTAATGAGTAATAAGAACACAATCACTACACTTATAGTAATTGAAATGAACCAAGCATTGTAAACTAATGACTGTTACAAGAATTTTGAGGGTGGGAAGCGTTGGAAATATAAGCAGCATAATTAGGAAGTGATTGAGGGATTGAAGGAGGTTACTTATTTAAGGGAATTAGGGAAACAGATTCCTCATCATGAATTTCACCAAATGCTTGGAATTTAATGAGTTGCAAGTGTATATCTTAAAATGGATGGATCCATCCACTATTTTATGAGGAATTTCAAATTAGGTCCCCTAAACGGAGGAAGAGCCTCCAGAATGCAGCTGAAAATAATTCAGAACTTGGCAAAGAAAAAAGCAACTAACTTGAGTTGTATTACAAACTTAAATTGTGAAACCTTCTTTTACACAATGAAAAGTGAAGATTATAATAATAACTATAAAGATAATGAGACCTATGCTGAATTTTGGTTAGCTATCTCCTGTACGTCTATCATTATATGCAAGCTAATACTGTAGATATTTATATTTTTTCCCTGTGTTTAACTATTATAAATATAAATAACGTTCTCAATTTCATCTTAACACCATTACATGTCTTAATTCAGTGAAGAGCATATGTAAAAATATTTATGTCTGAAAGTAAATATATTGAAACTAGATATCATAAAAATGGAAATTCAGTAACAATGTAATACATATTCTGAAACTACCCAGCCACATCTCCTCTTTTTAAATTCTATTTGATTTCTCTATCTTTTGCCACAAAAGTAAGAAATTATACAATAATAATAATTTGCAATCTTGAGTGTCAAAAGTATAGCCTTATGTGTTAACTATCTACAGTTAAAGCTTACCACATCTAAAATATTTTACCAACCCAGTAAGTTCTTTAAGTCAGGTACATAATTAAAGTCACAGACATTTTATTCAGGGTTACAGAGTCTTCCAGTTATTCTTTCAAATATAGGAGTCAGTGGTAAAGTTATCGATTTTTTGCTGTGGAAAATTAGTATATTAGTGGTGGTCATATATTTATTGACTTTATGTCTCGATGGAGAAATGGAAGGCTGGTATGCATATTAAAGTGTAGTGACAGAAACTACAGAGCTTGACCATTCTCTTTTAAAACAATTATTTACTTCATCTCTTTACCTTGTGAGTATAGCACCCAGAGGTTGTATCTGGCACCTAAATGTCAATTTAACCTTCAGGCTTCACAAATTTCATTCACATTAAACTACATCCAGTAAGTAGAGAATGTCACAGGGTCTAATGCATGCTCTAAATCTTTAGTTATAATCACTCTGCTGTTAGAAAAAAATATGTAATATTACAGTGTTTATATTTTGGGCATCTTGGGCATAAATAAATTCTATTTCTTAGATAAGCCACTTAAAAATAAGCATGTTCAGTGAATACTCGCTTTGAGCCTATGAAGCAGGGAACAATCATTGGAATGAAATCAGGGTATGGAAAGATCAAAATGAAAGTTCAGGCTAAATGATGCCTTTTTTCATTCAAGTAAATGTCAGATATCAGTTTCTGAACACTGTCCTGATTTTTAAGAAGCAAGCCATGGATACAGTGGGTAATATGATGAATATAAAGATTATAAAACTTTGGGAATTAATAAAATTCTTCGTTGCAGAAAAGAGGGCGATTACTTTTCACACACGGGACATAGGGGTCATTTAGAGAGGCTGGCTTTGGAAATGTAGCCCTTTCAGTGGCATTTCACTCTATAATATTTAAAAAGCCACTTTTACAGACCAGTTTCTTTAGCTGAAGTCAAGTGGAATGTAGAAATAGTTCTACACAAAAAAAGTCAGAAAAGAAATACTTCTTTAACTCTTTAGTTGCAACCACCCCCAGAATTTTACCGATTGGAACCCCAGGAGCAATGTGATGGTTCCTAATCAGAGAAGTACAACGAAACAATAGAACAATAAAAAAGGTTACTGGCTGGCCACAGTGGGTCATGTCTGTAATCCCAGCACTTTGGGAGGCCAAGGCAGGCGGATCACGAGGTCAGGAGTTCGAGAGCAGCCTGGCCAACATGATGAAACACTGTCTCTACTAAAAACACCAAAATTAACCAGGCGTGTTAGCAAGTGCCAGTAGTCCCAGCTACTTGGGAGGCTAACGGAATGGCTTGAACCTGGGAGGGATAGGTTGCAGTGAGCCGAGATTGCACATTGCACTCCAGCATGGACAAGAGAGGGAGACTCCGTCTTAGGGAAAAAAAAAAAAAAAAAGGTTACTAAGCACACTTCATTTACAGGATACATGCTAGGTATCCTGGAGGTAATTTGTACTATAAACCATCAGTATCAGATCGTAAGTTGTACAGGCACCAAGTATGCAGATAGTTACCCTGACATGCCTGCATTTGATTTCTAATGCTTCTGAGAGTAATATATTTCTTCATTTACAATCTTCATGGAATTCCTAATAATTTTAGTATAATAAAAGTAAAGTTTTATGGTTCATTTTAGGATAATCAGTATTATCTTCTTCAATACTTTTAAGCAAATATCAGCAAAACAAAACAAACTTGAAGGCTGACATGTACTTTATAATCAAGGATTATCCCAGAAAACACAAAAAGCTTACAAGTAAAACTCAGAGTACCAGTTTTCACTAGACTAGACATTATGCCTCAGAGCAAATACAGTTATAAAAAACCTTTAAGAGTCATTGCCTTATGCTTCCATTTAGTTTAATATAAAGTTTAATGTAATTTTTTAAAAAGATGGCTTAGGCTTATATTTGTGACAGTTAAAAAACACCAGCCTATAGAAACCCAAATGCATACACCAGTACCTCACAAATGCTGTCCACTAAGATACACCTGAAGGTTAATATCAGAATTCCAACTCCAAATGGTTTGAATATGAAGACATGCATTAGCTCACTTCAAAATATGGAGATATGGCTATTTAAATCTTTGTTAATTCATAAGCATTAAATTCAGCATGTATTATACAGGGTTTGTTGTTTTGTTTTTCGTCATTCTAATCCGCCATTCTCCAGCATGGCAAGAATGTGGACAAATAGAAGCTCTACACAGAAGAAAGGAAACAAATGTTAAGTAGATAATCATGTGTGTCTTTCATACCAATGATACTAGAAACAGCTAGTTTATTAGGAGAAACTTCGCGAATCAATTAACTGATTCTACTCCCCCTCTACAAACTCAGGAGAAGGGAAATATAATTATCAAAATAAGGTTAGATGTATTTCCCACTGCACACAGATGGTCTAGCATTGATTTTTCTTTCTTTCTTTTTTTTTTTTTTTTTTTTTTTTTTTTGAGTTGCAGTTTTGCTCGTCTCCCAGGCTGGAATGCAATGGTGCAATCAAGACTTACTGCAAAATCTCTCCACCTCCCAGATTCAAGCGATTCTCCTGTTTCAGCCTCCTGAGTAGCTGGGATTACAGGCACCCACCACCTGGCACAGCTACTGTTTTTCGTTTTTTTTTTTTTTTTTTTTTTTTTTTTTGTAATTTTAGTAGAGAATGGGCTTTACCGTGTTGTCCAAGTTCAGCTCGAACTCCTGACCTCAGGTGATCCGCCCACATCGGCCTCCCAAAGTGTTGGTATTAGAGGTGTGAGCCACTGTGCCTGGCCAGCACTGATTTTTTTTTTAAAGCTAGTTGGCCCCAGAAAATAAGGCAGGATTTGAAGATATTTTTAATAGTATCGTATCTGTCATGAATTTGAAATAAACTGAACAACGTTATATTTGAGTGATTTGAACAGTGCTGACATGCCTCTAGTTTTGACTTTAAATCATGACTATTTTTTTTAACCTTTGATTTTAAATCATTAAGAGATGTGTTTTATGTTTATATAGCATATTCAGTTTAAGGAACGAGACACAGGCTATAAATGAGTTTACTAACTATAGGCTGTGTTTTGCACTTAACGATTCACCATTTTATTCCTCTATAGAGTCTTAGGGAAAAAAAAAATGTAATTTCTCCCAGTACTAAAATAAATTCAGTCATGTCTGTTGGGCTATTTGGAAGCTATTCAATTGTATAAATTAACACTCAGTAACAGCTTAGACTTGCCCCCAAACATTTTAATTATAGCAACACATAAAAAGTTTCTTGCTTATATCTAACAGGAGAGAGAGTAGAAGAGAAGAGAGGAAGGAAAAAAGGAGAGGAGACAAGAAAAAAAAGCAAGCAGTGTCTTAAATGGGAGAAAAAGTGATAAGGAAATAGTTTAATTTATAAAAGTCAATGTTCGGTAAAATGAAATTAATTGCTTTAATTTTTAACGTATCTTAACAAATCAATCCCAAAAGGCTGTGAAGTTAATTACGGATCCTTAAAATATATATTTGAAAATCATTGTCTACTTTGGATTGGAAATACATAATATTTATTGTTGTAGTACAACAATCCTCATTTTACCCAAGTAATTCCCAAGGCTTTTTATGTAAGCAATAAAAATTCTAATACATTGCTCTTTCTAAGATTAAAACAAAATCCAGTAGTTTTGAATCAATCAGACACGAAATCAAATATTACCTTTTAGATTTAAATGTGTGGGTATTATCTTAAAGAGAAGCAGGATGATACATTGAAAAGACTACATTTTTTCAGCAGGCAGACTTGGTTTAAATGTGCTATTAGCTATGTAAAAAATTGAAAGAGAAAAACAATTTTCTTTGGTCAACAAATGTGAATATCATTTATTTACCTGAAAAATTACAATAATAAAACACATCTTTATTATGTTACCTAGGTATATGTAGATGTGCATATGTATATACACACAAACATACGTACCTGTGTGTACCAGATAGAATTTATGTGTTTCATGTGTAGACCGAAGTTTGTACATACAAAAACAAATATTTTATTCAATAATATGTTATTTAAAATTAAAATTGATTGTGATTTATATTGATCAGTTCCTTAATATTCACAGCTTATTTTCATTCATCAACCATACCTAATAATCTTGTAATTATTAGAATATGTATATGAAATTGAAAAACTCAATATTATCCAAAATTTGCTACACACATACAGGAAAAAAATCAGTAATCAAAAACAAACCAGAAAACAAGCAGCTCGATATAACCTATTTTACTGTACATACATATCTACTGAATATTTATTTAAATTCAGTTATAGTATGTATTTGAAAATAATAGGGTCCAAACTATGCTAGATGTTTGCCACACACGATGTATTAGTTCATTCTCACATTGGTATAAATAACTACCTAAGACTGAGTGGTTTATAAAGTAAACAGGTTTAATTGACTCTCAGTTCCATGGGCTGTGAAGGAGGCATGGCTGGGGAGGCCTCAAGAAATTTACAATCATGAAGGAAGGTGAAAGGGAAGCAGCCACATCTTCATATGACAACGAGAGAGAGAGGATGTAAAGGGAAAAGTGCCACACACTTTTAAACAACCAGATCTCCTGGGAACTCATTCACTATCAAAGGAAAAAAGGGGAAATCCACCCCCATGATCCATTCACCTCCCACCAGGTCCCGCAATGGTGGGAATTACAATTTCAATATGAGATTTTGGTGGGGACACAAATCCAAGCCATATCATATAAGAATTTATAGTTTTTCAGATTTAGATAGCATTAGATTTAATTAATTACCAAATAAAAATATCTGACTCTTTGGAAAGTTTATTTTTAGTGTTAGCTAAAATTCAAAGATCTTGCTGCATTATAATTATAATGTATCCAGGCAGGATACAATACAGGCCCAAATTCTTCATTGGTGATCTTAAATAACTCTGACTTGTAATCCAGATAAGTTAAGTAGAAAACAAATATTGAGTCAATATTCTTTCCCTGTGATGATCGACAAAATTGATCTACACTGAACAATCAAGCAGCTTCTTGTTGCCTGAATGGTATGACATATGCAAAGGTCCACCTCAATTCCAGCCTTAGGTACCTGGTTTAAGCTTACTGTTTATACACATAATAAATGATTGCATAGCATTAAATTTATTTTTATACCATAGGCCAATATGAAGCATCTGAGTTCTGTAGAGCGTGTTTCTTTTGTTGGATTTTATAGGTTGGAAAAGCCAACAATACTGTACAGCATTTGTGGGATGTGAGTAGGTATTCATTTTAACATAAAGTCTACTGTATCTGTATATAGCTCTCCTTCTTCCTCCAAACTAGTGTCGAAACAAACCTGTAAAGCCTAGGTAAGTAATGGATAAATGTTATTAATATGAATCTGTTCTCTTAGGAGACTTTTCTGAATTCTGTGTGCCTTAAACCAAAATCAAACCTTCCCTTACTAGGATTGTGGATCAAGATACAAATCATATATACATACACACATGCACACACACACACACACACACACACACACACAACTGCACACTGTCGTCCTACTCATTCTCTCATTCTCGCTCTCTTTCTCTCTCTCTCATATTACCGCAGCACATATTTGTTGAAAACTCCTCGCCTAACATGAATACTGTGCTTTACAGTAGACTCTGCGAGGCTACCATGAGAGCAACATAAGAGCTCTGACTGTTTTGCCAGTTTTCGAAAGTGAGTCTCAAAATATCAGGTGGGTCATTGACGACCATTGGACTCTTTAACAATCACTACAGGAGAGGTTATTTTATTGGCTCCTATTGGCTCTCATATAATTTGATTGGAATTAACAATTCTTAATCACTATATTAATCAGCTCTGGATGCTTATCAGTCCTGAAATATGGAACTTTTTGAAAAGCCAGTCTTGGATTTATAATAAGTTCAGTTCTTTCTTACATGTTATTTTATGGATTCCATTTCATGTTGAATAGAGAACCTGAAAATTCCTAAGATAATTATGGATTTGTCCAAATGATAGTTTTGATCTCTAAAATCTAAAATCCAAAATTCGGATCAAAGACAAATCTGGCATAGATTACAAAACTTGAACAAAGCATTAATGTATATTAATAAGCCCCCACATCTGAATAACACACTCTAAAGGATTTAATTGAAATCTTCTATACCAAAACAATCAAATTCCAGTCTCATTTAGCTATTGGTTTACTAGGCATGTGACCCCAAATCTTAGAACCAGAGAAAGCTGAGATGACTGTATTGGCCTAATGCCATATTTTGATGACAGAGTAATAATCTCACTTTGTTTACATAGATAGAATGCCCTTGAAAAACATTAACAGATTTCATATAATTAATCTTTATGGCATATGTTCAGGTAAAATTAGTTCTTGTAAGATTCAGTCAATCATTCATTCAATATAAATGTCATTAGTGCCATATGTAGCAGGTATTCTATTGACAGCACAGCAATTAGATGTGGAGTAATTATTACATATTTATTTCCTGATTTTTATCTTGGGACAATATCTCAACCAAGTTTACAAAAGTGACATTTATGGCTGGGCGCAGTGGCTCACGCCTGTAATCCCAGCACTTTCAGAGGCCCAGGAGAGCGGATAACAAGGTCAGGAGTTCGAGACAATCCTAGCTAACAGGGTGAAACCCCGTCTCTACTAAAAATGCAAAAAATTAGCTGGGCATGGTGGTGAGTGCCTGTAGTCCCAGCTACTCGGGAGGCTGAGGCAGTAGAATTGCTTGAGCCCGGAAGGTAGATGTTGCATTGAGTCAAGATCATGCCACTGCACTCCAGCCCGGGTGACAGCTCGAGACTCCGTCTCAGAAAAAAAAAGTGACATTTACCCAGAAATGGAACACAGATTTTTCAAACCACAACCAATAGCATGTTTAGGTCCCATTTCAGAAATACTATATCTTCAGTGAAGATTGAGCAAACATTACTATCATATCAGCGCTTTTCTCAGTGCACATAATTTAAATAGAGAAATACTTTAATTTCTCTGGAATATAACTCTTCATAAAATGCCAATCTTTTAATATACTTCTTGGAAACTGCAGTTATCTGTTACCATACACTTTATTATCTAATAAATTTATATTTTTGTTATGCTATAACTACTAGTCATAATACTGGGAAAATGATGTGTTAAGGCAAAGTTGGAATTAAAAAAATATTCTTTCAAAGACTGTGGTGCATAAAAACTTGTTTTCATTCTACTTACAATGCATAGGCCCTTTTTTGATCTCTTATGTGGTAGCCAGAATAATGGCCCTTAAATAACTTAATGAGTGAGAAATAAGTGCTGTAGGACAATCATAAAGAAATTGCAGCATTATCTAGAAAGATTCTCACACAAAAAACTAGAGCATTGTGAACTTCTGCATAGATAATATCAAACTCTTAAGGCAAAGTGATTCCTGTCCCATGTAAACTAATCATTCTTTAAAAAGAGGATGTCCTTGCTGCCAGAAAAGAACAGTACACTGAAAGAAATTATAGGGTCCTCTAACTGGGAAAGATGACTTCAACAGTGTTAACGAAAATGTTGGCAAATCAAATAAGGTATTAATATAATTTATGAAGTAACTTCCATAATCTCATTAATTTCCTAATTCTTATAGGCTCAGAGTAGTAATTGTGTTTTTCATTTTGCCACCTGTTTTCAAACTACATATATTATTTATGTAAATATATCAAATTTATGTTTTCAAAGTTAATAGGCAAAAATTATAGAATTGATTTTTTAGAATTTCCTGCTGTAAATAACTATCATTAGTGCTTGATATACTTCAAATATTTTTAGGAAAATAAGAAAAGGTAATGGTATGTGTTCTAAACTAAGATAATCTAATTTTTTCATATAGAGTTAGACTTTCAGAAGATAAAAGCAAATATTCAAACAGCAGCAACAAGCAACAACAGCAACACAAAGCCAGTAAAATACAGCAAATAAATTTAAGAAAGGGCAGTTACACCTACTTTAGAAAGCTATTTTTCATACACCAATAAAGCACATATTATGTGTACATATACATGGAAACACAAGTTCCAAAATCACTTGTTTACTCCTAGTCATTGGAGGTGATTGTATTTTTAAACACTAGGTCTAAACAGCATTGACCAAGGATTTAGATACCTATAGAAATTTTTGAAGAACTTACAAGCCTCCCTATTTAGAATGAACCAAAAGAGTCATCCAACAATGACCTGATTTTATGGGAAAAGCCCAGATGAAGCACAAGTTTGGTTCAAGGAAACAAAAGGTGAAGGAAGATAGGTGTTAGAGAAGATTCTAAGATAATCGGTATCTAGTATTCTGATTGTCTTCTTCCACAGAACACAGTCATCATTGGATTTAAACCTGTGTCTCTCTCTAGTGAAGAAGGTATAATAAAGAGTGAATAAAAAATAAAATTAACTCTGAGCAAAATATTTTGGCAACAATGAGGTTAAAAAACAAAAATAGCTGTATCATCAGCAAAATTGGCATAGATGTTTGAAAATGGGACTATCTACAATGAGTTGGAGTTTTGGAGGCAACCCAGCAAACTGAGTCACTCTACAGCAAACACAGCCTAGATACACTATGGCACTGGGAACAACAATGGATAGTGAGCTGAGTCTGAGAATAAGAGATTGGAAGCTAAATCACAGCTCAGTAATAGCTGAACTTCCTTCATACCAGAGCATGTGACATTGTTCCTAAAAACTAGTTTGTGTCCTTTGTAGGGACATGGATGAACCTGGAGACCATCATTCTCAGCAAACTGACACAAGAACAGAAAATCAAACACAGCGTGTTCTCACTCATAGGCGGGTATTGAACAATGAGAACACAGGGACACAGGGAGGGGAGCATCACACACTGGGGTCTGTGGTAGGAGCTAGGGGAGTAGGGGGTGGGGAGTTGTAGAAGGATAACATGGGGAGAAATGCCAGATATAGGTGATGGGGAGGAAGGCAGCAAACCACATTGCCATGTATGTATGTACCTATTCAACAATCTTGCATGTTCTTCACATGTACCCCAAAACCTAAAACACAATAAAATATATATTTAAAAAAACCCACTTGTAGCCCTAACTTTTAGTCTATGTTTGGTAGATATTAACTAATGCTACATTTAAAAGAATCTAAATGCATAACTGTTTTCCTACTTTTTTCCATTATGAGTCTATTTTAATAATCTATGATGGAAACTTCAATAAAATCATTAAATGTTATTTTACTCTTTACCTTTACTCTTTTTAAAAACAGGCTATGGCAGTCAAATATCAAACAAAATTATCTTATAAACAAATTTAGTAAAGTTGTAGGGTCCAAAATCAACATATGAAAATCAGTAGCATTTTTTATACACCAACAGCAAACAATCTAAAAAAGAAATCACAGAAGTAATTCCACTTACAATAGCTACATTTAAAACAAAATACCTAGGAATAAACATAACCCAATGGTAAAATATTTCTATAATGAATATTATAAAATATTGATGCAAGAAATTGAAGAAGACACAAAAAGTGAAAAGTTATTCCATGTTCATAAATTAGAAAAATCAATATTGTTTAAATGTCTACATTACTTAAAACAATCTACAGATTCAGTGCAATCTTTATCACAATGCCAATGACATTCTTCAAAGAAATAGAAAAAAAATACTCAAACATTTATGGAACCACAAACGACTCAGAAGAGCCAAAGCCATTCTCAGCAAAAAGAACAAAAATGAGAAATTATATTATCTGGCTTAAAATTATGCTACAGAGAGACTGTAGTATAATTTTGCTATAAAATCATAGCATGATATTGGCACAAAAACAGACACGTAGATAAATGGAATGGAGCCCAGGAAAAAAAATACATACACCTACAATGAACTCCTTTTTGACAAAGGTGACAAGAACATACACTTTAGAAAACTCAATCTCTTCAATACATGGTAAAGGAAAAACTGGATATCCGTATGTAGAAGAATGAAACTAGACCCCTATCTCACCATATGCAAAAAATAAAATTGATTAAAGATATACGTCTAAGACCACAAAGTATACAACATTTAAAAGTAAGCATTGGAAAAACTCTCCAGGACATTGGTGTGAGCAAAGATTTTTTTTTTCTTTGAATAATACTTCAAAAGCACAGATAACCAAAACAAAATGGACAAATAAGACCACATCAATTTAAAAAGCTTCTGCATAACAAAAGAAACAAAGTGAAGAGACGGCCCCCAAAATGAGAGAAAATATTTGCAAACTATCTAACAAAATATTAGTAACCAAAATATATATGGAGCTCAAATAATTAAATAGGAAAAATCTAATAATCTGTTCAAAAACCAGGCAAAAATATCTGAGTAGATATATCTCAGAAAAGACATACAAATGGCAAATAGTTATATGAAAAGGTACTCAATACTATTGATCATCAGAGAAATGCAATTCAAAGCTACCATGGAGTATTATCTCATCCTGGTTAAAATGACTTTTTAACCAAAATATAGGCAGTAATGAATACTGGTAAGAATGTGTATGAGAAAGAAAAGGGAACCCTCATATTCTATGATGAGAGTGTAAATTAGTATATCCATTTTGGAGAGCAGTAGGGAAGTCCCTCAAAAATCTACCAGTAAAACCACCATATGATCCAGTCATCCCGCAGCGAGGTATATACCAAAAAGAAAGAGAGTCATTACGCCAAAAATATAGCTGCATGCCCACGTTTATTGGAGCACTCTGCACAATAGCCAAGATTTGGAAGCAACTTCAATGTCCATGGACAGATGAATGTACAAAGAAAATGTGATATGTATGCCAAAAAAAAAAAAGTACTATTCAGCCATAAAAGAAAATGAGATTCTGTCATTTGCAACAACATAAATGGAAATTATGTTAAATGAATTAATTAAACCAGGCACAGAAAGACAAACTGCATGCTTGTACATTGTTGTCAGAGCTAAAAATTACAACAATTGAACTCATGGAGATAGAGCGTAGAAATGCTGGTTACCAGAAGTTGACAAGGGTAATGAGGTGGGTGGGGAAGTGAGAATGGTTAATAGATACATAATATATTTAGTAAGGATAAATAAGATTTAGTATTTAAAAGCACAGCTGAGCAATTATGGTTAACAAGAATTTATTGTACATTTTAAAGTAACAAAAAGAATATAGAAAACACACTTTGGGATTATTTTCTCTCTTTAAGAATACAAAGGGGTCCCAAGACCAAAAATCTTGATAACTGTTGATTAAAAAATATGTTTGCTGAAATAATTTCATGTGTAAAGGATTAAAACAACCACAATATATATGACATACTGTAAGAATGCATAGAGATATTCACTTGATATTTGCATTAATGATATAGAGACTGTCTTAGTTAAAAGGCTGTGATATCATTATAAAATGATTGATAGTAAGTATAAAATTTAGAATTAAACTACCATAGGAAATACACATGGACTCTTATACCAATTTAAATGCTCTCACTACTGATGTGATAAGTTAAAATACTTCTTAATACCTTATATATGTAGATACTTTACTCGTAAAATTATAAATTACTTATCTTTATAATCATTTTAATATTTTTATTTATTTTAATAAATATCCAACACATGGTATATATTTACCCTGATGTGATTATTACACATTGTATGCCTATATCAATATAACTGATGTAGCCCATAAATACATACATCTTCTATATATGCATGTGGTTTATATTTGTCAATTTTAATTGTAATAGAAATTTTAAAAGGGTATTTTTAAAATATTGATTTATATATTAATTTAAAAATACCAATAAATCCATTACCTACTAACATAAACAATACATTTTAAAAAACTATCTTTTATAAAAACACAAAAAAAATTACTAAAAGTGGCCGAGTGTGGTGGCTCATGCCTGTAATCCCAGGACTTTGTGAGGCCCAGGCAGGGGAGGTCAAGAGTTCAAGGTCAGCCTGGTGAACATGGCGAAACCCTGTCTCTACTAAAATTACAAAAATTAGCTGGGCATGATGGTGCATGCCTGTAATCACAGCTGCTTGAGAGGGTGAGGCAGGAGAATCGCTTGAACCTGGGAGATGGAGGTTGTGGTGAGCGGAGACCCTGCCACTGCACTCTACCATGGGCAACAGAGTGAGGCTCGGTCTCAAAAAAAAAGAAAATAAAAATTACTAAAAGTAATGATACTGTTTTACATTTTTGAAAATGTACTTGGCCACATGTCCTGACTCACACCTCTAATCCCAGCATTTTGAGAGGTGGAAGCAGGCGGATCACTTGGGGTCAAGAGTTAGAGATCAGTCTGGCCAACATGGTAAAACGCTGTCTCTACTAAAAATACAAAAATTTAGAGAAAGAAAGAGAAAGGGAGGGATGGAAGGAGGGTGGGAGGGAGGGAGGAAGGAAGGAAAGAAGGAAGGAAGGAAAGAAGGAAGGAAGGAAAGAAGGAGGGAAGGAAGGAAGGGAAAATCGACTTAAATTTGGTGCAATACATGATAGCTTGATTCTTTTATCTGTTTGTGCCTTCAATCTCTTACAAAAGGTATAGAAACTAAAGGATATAAAGGAAATTCAGGAAAAGGATGAGCAATTTATAATCTTTTGTGATCATTGTAGGTATTTATCATGATATAAACTAAAGCTAGAGAAGTGGAATCTGAAAAATAACAATTTTATACTCAATTATATTGAAATATATTGAAATTAATCTGTCTGTCTCCCTCTGTGAATGGATCTGTTATCCAGGTACTTTTTTGTCATTAGTTATTTTGGAAAATATTGTGAAACTTAGTTAAACAGTTCTTCTAAAAGTTGATATCATATTTTAAAATATCACCATTGATTTCAAAGAAATCTATCAAAAATACAAATTTTATTTTTAAGTTTACTTATCAAAAATATCAATTTTATTTTTAAAAAACTATTGAGATAGCATCAGCTCACAGCTTCCAAAACTTTTATTTTTGTCCAAGGCATTTATTTTGTCATTAGCAAGGAGCACAGACAATTGTTTTCCTGGAAGAAAATGGCTCACTTTATATTTTATAGAAAATATTTGTAAAATACCATAGTCTCATTTATTATTATTTGTCAAGTAATTATTTCAATAAAACTGGTTTTCCTTGGGGAAAAAAAAAAAAGCAGTTTCTACTTCAGCTCACAACTCAGAGTTATGCCTATACTTTTCCTAGACACAACCAGCAGAAGTCTTTGAAGTGCACTTCCTAATTCTTAACACAGCAAGTTGGAAAGATGTGTACACAAGGTCAAGACATAGATTATACTCTGGTAAGACACATCAGAGGCTTTCTTATTTCTCATTTGAAAAGATAAAACAATATTTGGCTGAAAAGGATCATGCTTATGTTTAATGTAGATATCTCAGATGTGTTAATTTCATCCTGTGTCAGAATCTTTAGACATTCATGATGCAACTGTGGGTTAAGAAAGCAAGTCATCTCATCTACCTTTTTATTTTTTAATTTTATTTTAATTAATTAATTTATTTTTATATAGAGACAGGGTCTTGCTCTGTTACTCAGGCTAGAGAATAGCTCATGATTATAGCTCACTGTGTTCTTGAATTCCTGAGGTCAAGAAATCCTCCCATCTCAGCCTCCACAGTAGCTAGTGCTAAAGGAACATACAATACCCATTAATGTTTTTCCTCTTTGTAGAGTCCGGGTCTTTCTGTGTTACTAGGCTGGTGCCCATCTCCTGGCCTCAACTGATCCTAGTGCCTCAGTCACCCAAACACTGGGATTACAGGAATGAGCCACAGTGCCTGGCCTAATCTCTTTTTACACAAAATATCTATTCTTAACTATGTGGAAATATACCAAAAATTCTAGAATAACACCTTAGGTAAATAAAAGTTCTGAAAAAATGTAAATATATTGCAAAAAGGGAAAACTATATTTATTGTATTTTTCACAGACATATGGAACACTTTGGGATTTTGAAAAATTATTTATTTGATGATAATGAGGCTACAGAGATAATTGTTATAATTAAAAATAGCTAGTAAGAGCACAATAAGAACTATGAAAGAAAATTGAGTTAATCTTTGAAAATTATATATCTCTACTTATCTCTCTCTCTCTATCCAACTGCTATCTCAGAATATTCTAGGAAACACAGGAATACACCTAAGAATACACAATCTCTAATACCTCACAAGCTCCTTACATCATATGAGCAATTATACCATCATGTCATGTAGCTTTTAGAAAACTCTAGCTATATTTTGAGACAATAAGAGTTAAAACAAAAAATAATATTTTAGTATTATTGTGAAAATGGATTTGGCTTTGAGCCTGTCTCAAGTGATTCTGCTTCACACTTTGAGAGCCACTAGTTTATAAAATGATTCTCATTTTTAGTACATTCAAATTTGTTTTATTTCTTAGGACATTGTTCAATTTGTAGGCCTCTTTTTCCTTTCTATGATAGATATGTACGTGATATGAATATAAATAAAGAGAAAGATACATATCTCAGTCTCAAACCAAAGAAGATTGCAAGCATAATATTTTCCTACACAGGTACAAAATCATTTAGTCTCTGGGTTTTGCATTTTTCAGATAAACTGTACCTCAATATTTCAAATATAACTACTTTTCTCAATAAATCTTCTTATTTTAAAATTCATCTTTTGAAATAAAAGTGTAAAATTTTGCATTCATTATTGAAAAAATGAATAACAAAGTATAAAGAATAATACTAAACTCATCTGAAGGCTCAGTATGCACAAACAATAAATTGCAATGTTTCATCAACTCTTCTAACATCATATTGTATTACGTACTTAGGATATAAAATAGAATGATAACATCCATTTTAGAATACCATCATATTCTAGGTGTGCATCTGTCTATGTGTACCTATGTGTATACAAATGAATATGTTCTCTTATCTTAGTTCGTATTAAACCCAATGGTCTGTTACTATACTTTTTATTATTTTAATTATTCCAATAGACTTATGTTTTGTTCCAGTACAATGTAATTTTAATTTTTACAAGGCAATAGCATATTTAAGTATATGGTAGTACAAATATTCTGCATTTCTCGAGCATGTTTAGCTTCTACTGTCTTTTTATGTCTGTATTGAGTTTTGAATAATATTATATAATTGATAAATATATTAGGGTTATGGCACTCTAATAGATCTATACAGACATTTGATTCAGAAATGTTTATAGTATAATTTAGGCACGTGTTCAATCATATTGTTCTATTATACTTAGATCAGTAGTGTATATCCATGACGAAAATAACTTCTAGAAAAGCCCTCCTATTTAGGTTATTCTAATGTGTAAATATTTATTCTATTTCAGTTTATACCTTGGTATAAACAAATGTAAATTTGATCTTATCGGTCATGTAAATTGAAAGTTGCTGACTTTTGTAATTATATGCTATAACAAAGTAATGCACCAAAATTTTATAACAGTGTATATGTTATAATGATATTTTAGCTACTGGTATTCTTTCCATGTAGAAAACTATATAATCTATTAATTAGAACAACCAGCCAATATTTATCAATCTTATTCATTGTTCTTCTAGTTTTTCCATGAAATCATTAAATAATTGTCAAGAGCATGCTCTTCTAATTTTCAATTTTCAGTAGACTGCTGCTATTAATTTGCTATTAAATAGGCAGTGTTTAATAGATTAATTTAATTATTATCAAATTCAAACTCTTTTATCTCAAATTATCTTTTCCTTTCTTTCTAAAATAATCTAGTAATTTACGCTTAAATTTCTTTTCAGAAGCTCCTTGATCAATGTATCATGTACTAATTTCCTGATTAAGTGAGGCCATCATATTTATTTCCCAATGGACAGTCTGCAAAGCCTGAACTTAGCTTAGATATAATTTATAGTGTTACAGTGAAAGTCCTCATTAAACCATAAACTTTGAGTAGGTTTAGTTTTGGCCAATTAAACTTTTAGAGTACATTCTTTGAATTCAGACATGCACTACTAAGGAAAGAAATCCCTAAAACAATTGGCTCATTTTCTAATTATTTGAATTGATGAAATACATGAGAAAATACAATCCATTGATATACTGCTCCAGGGAATCTTACTTTATGTGCTGCTAACTATTAGTTTAATTAAGGGTTCTATAAATCTCACAGTCCCCTAGCCCAGCTCAGCATTCTTTTCCTTGGATATTGCTATTTCTGAGTACTTTAATTTAAAAGGACTCAGACGCTATTTGTTAGGCACTATTATTCAATATTCTTCAAAGAACAAATCAGAGTGATTGAAAATTAACTTCCATTTTCAAAAGTTGGCTACTCAAATTTCCGGTTAGTACAATCCTGATACTGTAAATCAGGGGCAGAATGTCACATGGAAACTGATGCTTTTCCCTTTGTTTCCTATGAATTCCATGTGCTGATATTTGTATACAACAAAATGAAACACATTTTTTTTTTTCATATACTCTGTGGTAAACTGTTTACAAAAATGGCTCCAATTATTCCACTCCCTGTAATTGTGCCTCTTGCCATTTGATTTTGCAATGTTTTTTTAAATGAAGAAAAGGAGTCTGCTCCACCCTTTAAATCTAAACAGGCCTTAAAATTTAATTCAGTTAATATAATACAAAGTTGTAGGGTTCCAGTTCCAAACCGCAGTCCTCCAATATCTGAGGGTTTCGCCTCTCCCTTTGGATTCCTTTCACTACCATTGTAAACTTACTGGAGAATTTCAGTTTTCCAGACGTGGATTCTCCACCAGTATTCAGCAGAGCTGCCTGTAGGTAACCCCAGACACAAAAGACGGAGCAGAGCCGAAACCAAACAACACACAACTTATTGCAATAAAGCTAACTCCATTTTTGGATATTCGCTCATTTCTTTTAAGTCTCAAACCTCCCTCTCCTACTTCTGCCTCTAATCTGGGAAAGCCGATGAGATTATATGCGTGCTCCATCTGGTGGAGCTGCCAGGAGATCAAACCATGTAATCTCTTGGACACAGATGGAGAGCTGGCCCTGGCCCCACTCTGTGACCACCATAAAAACTCTAAGCAGGCTCCTTTCCATGCACTCTTGAGCTGTTTTTAGACCAGCTTCAAAGCTTTTCCTGTCCTGCTTCCCTCAAAAGACTCATTATATGAGTAATATGCCTTATCATATTATCTTGTGGGCTGTATTATCAGCCTCAACCTAAAAATAAATGTTGGGTGGGGGAGGATTGCATGGTGTTTCTGGAGACTACATAAAATAGTCATAGACTCATGAGCCATAAATAAGTATTCTTTTAAACCAGATGTTATTATAATTTGATTTTAGAAAAGATATTATCCTGAAGCTTCTTGGGTGTTTTTGTTTTTGCTTGCACTGTTGTGACATATTTCTGTATATGAGTATGAAGCACGCATTTCAGTGCTTAATAAGCATTTTTAAATGACAATGGGGGAGATTTCATGAATGGTTGTCAGTTAAATGTCACTATTAATGAAAAACTCAACATGAAAAAGTTGAGAAAATGTATTATTTATTGCCACAATATGTATCTATTGCCATAAAGCTAGTATTGTAAATCAACACATATTTATTTTCATAGCTTTTGTGAACAGGATTCAAGCATTGGTTTATCTACTGGGGATGGACTTTTAATCTCACTCAGGTTGTTCACAGTGGTCAGTTCTTTGCAACTCTAGGATTAAGGGATTTATTCTCATAGTGTTGCTTGTTCCTCCAAGTTTCACATATAAAGTTGATTGAAAAATATTTATTTTGATAATAAAGTGTTTCATTAATAAAGATATATTGTGATGTTTTCCTTTGCGCTTCACCAGAGTCTTTCTTAGTTAAAGGCACTTCTGTAATGACATTTCATATTTCTTGAGTGCTCCAAAACAAGGAGGGTGAGGCAGATGTACAAATACGGTGGTTTGATGATTTTAGCCAACTCTCAGGACTTAGGTATCGTTTGCTGCCACCTCTTGGGGGAAAATCTTACCTACACCAAAGGGAAGACTAGCTCAAGAAGATCACAATGGGAAACTAGGTGCACCCTCAATGCTAGTTGGTGATGTGCAGATGTGGCTGCACCTCCGTCGGGCTCTGACACTTGATGGATCTTTTTCAGCATCCTCTACTTGTCTCTACTCTTTATACTTTTGATCACCTGACAAACTCCATTGTTTTCTGCTCCTGCTGTGACCTCATCTAAAGCCATGACCCATTTCTTTCTCTTCACGGCCCCACTCTACAAATTTCTCATCTAGTCTCCAGTGTAACAGCAGGGATAGCGGAAGGTATACCTTTATTTTCATTTTAAAAGAATATATTATTTCTTGATTCTCTTGATATTTTATATTTTATTTTCTTTTTTTTTTCCCATTTATTTATTTTATTGCATTTTAGGTTTTGGGGTACATGTGAAGAACATGCAAAATTGTTGCATAGGTACACACGTGGCATGAGCTTATACAGTTAGTCAAAATGTCAATATTTATGGCTTTAATCTCTACATTCTCAGCAAGTCAACCATAATGCATCTAGAGGCAAGGTGAGTAGAAAAACATTTATAAGAATGTTCAAGATAGCACAAATATTAATATTTTAGGATATACAACACTACTAATGAATGCATTAATTAATAAATGGACGGGTGGATAGATGACTGAGAAGATGGTAATGAAACACAAATGTTAAATAAATATAGCATATGTTCAAAATACAGGTTTGATACTGAGTAAACAATAGACAATGTAGAAACCAAAGTTTGATTTGCATTTTTTTATTTTAATAACATTAAATCATTCTGAGTCTCTGATAGATATTTGTCAAGAGCTCTAGGAAAATTATATTTTTATGGGTTTTCTACCATTAATTTATTCAAATTTTGATGTTTACCCTTCTATTTTCATTTATACTCTAAGAAATACATTTGATTAAGTGAATTGCTCAAAGTTTTAAAGAAACTGAGGGGAACATCTGGTCTGGAAGTAGATGGCCTTTTGCTTTATTCTGCAGTGCTTTCCACTGTTCCGTCATATTGAGTGGGATACATCCAAAGTTAGTGAATCAGAAGCAGTAGAAATTGTGAATACGCTTGTCTTGAATCAAAGTCATAAATAAAGACATATTCTAAACACAATTTAACAAATTTATGATTGCATCATTGGATTCATCTCATAATATCTTCTCAACTAACACATTTAACAGACTAAAATTTATCAAATTAACAATATTGATGTTAGGAACTAATTTTACCAAATAGCTTTGTAATACTTTTCTTTCTTATAGTTTAAATTAAAGTGCTCTCATTAATGAATGTATCAAAGTACATTTACTTCAGTTATAATGAACATGATTGCACAATTTGTTATAACTATTTGATTGTTTCGTAATATAATTGGTATATAATGAAACACTCCAATAATTACAGAATTTACAATGATGAAACTACACATTATACTTTCTCCTATTTTGAAATGGGATAGAAATAATGTGCATAATTTACACTCGTATTATTCACTTCTACATGTAATATGATACACAGCCCCAAGTTGATTAATTTTTTCTCGGCTTACTATCTAGAATGTGGTCAAAATTTTAGTGAATTAATTTGACCACCATTATGTGTAATGGGCTGAAGTTACATTAATCTACTAAGCGATAGCCCTATCAAAGCTTATGAAGAACTAATTCATCTGAATCTGAACTAGCAAAATTGATTATATTTTCAACAGAAAGAAAGAACACTATGCATGATTTTGTAGTTTAAAATTAGACTTCAGCCTTGCATGTGTGTGTGTGTGTGTGTGTGTCTGCATGTATCATTTTTTTTCAAATCGTCATTTAATTTTTTGTCGAGTGATAGGAGTTGGAGAACAGTGGTGGGTAGCATTTGTTATAAAGACTACATAATTATATTAACTCAAGTGTAACAAATGTCTAAAATGTACTATTATTAATTTTAATGCATAATGAAATATAAATTACAATTTCATGAAGATAATATAAAAGATCATTTTAGATTCAATTTTGTAACCCTTTCAGATTCATTAATAATAGTTTGATTGAGAAGTCATAAGTACTGAGAGTATATCCATACAGAAAAATCATTTAAACTTCCTTTGTTCTTAAACTTTGTTAATAGAATCCGTCTCTGTCTCTCACTCACACACACACACGTGCACACACACACACACACACACACACACACACATCCCATACCCAAAATACTTTACTTAACAAGAGCAACACTTTGCCGAATGTGTAAATTACATATAAAATTATTTCTGATACTCCTGAAACTATCACCTCTTGTAAAATTAGGCACTTTTTATTTGAATGTTTATTTAAAGCCCTTTCAGAACTTTGAAATGTATGTCCTATATTTGAAAAATACAATCAGTAGGAGATGTACGGTTTAAGTTTGAAAGTCAGTGTGATTAAAGATGTTTATAGCACTGTTACTTGCATGCTGAGTGTATGAATTTGATACAATTGCTTTTAGTCAGACAGGTACATTCCTCAATTTATGTTCAAACAAATTCAGTTGTAAATCACTGATACATAAAATAAATTGAAGACACTGAAATACAAAATCCAAGAAAAGAATAAAGTTTGACTGATTTACTAAAAGAAATTGAAAGATTCTGTATCACAAAGATTATAAATATGATTAAAGTAAATAATAAAATATATACTTGGGTCTTCTATTTTCACATAATCTTTACTGAAATTTTAAAAAGTAAATATTACTAACTTGGAATTAGAGTTATTACATATGCTTCAGAAATAATTTGCCTACATTCTTCTAATTTCCCACCAAAACATTAATTTTTAGAGACTGAAATGTATCTCCTCATGCTTTTCTCTTTTTCTCTTTCCTTCACTCTTCACAGATATTTTCTAATTTTTTTTAGAAAACCATAATCATATTATATGTGTAAAGTATTATCTTTTGAACTTGTTCCTTTTTGCCACTGGAAAAAAATATCCTAGACATTTATTTGTGTAGACAGATATGGATAAAAATTCATATCTATGGATGCCTAATTATCTATGTACACCAAGAATGTGGACAAAATTATGATCTGTGGTTCCATAGTACTCCACACCCTATAATTTATTCAAATATAACACTGTTGATGGACATTCATGTTTTTTCTTGGTTAAACATTAATTTTATGACTTTTGAGACCTGATGAGGCCAATATAGGTAATTATCTGGTTTCCTGAAAGAAGAGTTCCCTTTAAGGCGACAGATCCATGACTCATTTGCATTCTGTGGTTTTGGCAGGAATCTATGAAACCACTGGCCTTGCCGTGCTCCACAAGGCTTCTGCCGCATCTCTCCCTGGGAACTTTGACCCAGGGGATGGCTTTGCCTCCTAGAGGCGTATTTATCTTTCTCAACAACATCCCATCATTTCCTCAATTAAATTCTTGTTTTTGCAACACACCATGTCTGTGAGGTTCCCAGCCTTCTTTGTGTTGAAGAATTCCTATTGTGGTAACAATCAATGAGCTCTATTTTCCCTGACTCTTTGAAATACTGACTTTTGGTTACCTGCAAAATAAACTGCAAACATGAAATATAAGAAACAGAAAGAACTGGGCCCAAATACTTCAGGGTGATTTTTGTCATCATGACCCTACCTATTACTATTGTTCACACTTCCATCTGTATATATTAAAAAGTCAGAATAATCTCCACCCACACACCCTGCCCTATATGCACAGAATATCTATAATAAGCTAAAAAGAAGTGACCTAGTAGGAATGGAGGGGCAGAGGAAGAATGTAAAACATACCAAAGCTGTATTTGCACAAGTACCCTGTAGGAACCTAGATGACATGTTATAAAGTAATTAGCAAGCAGCAACATATTTCAAAGATGCCATTATTCACAGATATATAAAGGCTGAAAAAAGTCATTTTTTTAATATGAGAAATAATTATATAAAATTATATAAATATTCAAGTCATCAAAGTAAGTGTTCACTGTGGCTTGATTCACAAGCATATTATATTCTTTTTACTCTCAAATGCAAGGCTGAGGGTGATTGCAAAGGTTAAAGGATATGAAACTTCCAATATGTTAGAAACAAAAGCACTAGTGAAAACATTAACTCCTTTCATATCTAAAGCTGTTATAGAGGCATGGCTTGTTGAGCTGTCACTGATATTCCTCCTCAAATATTTTTTCACATATCTGAAAAGAAGTAACCAAGATAAGCGAAGAAAGTGTGGTATGAAACAGGCTTTCATAGCTACACTTTTAAAGTCCTAGACACAGACTGTTTTAAATATAGTTCTCCTTGAGAAATTTGTACTTCTTTTGCAGAGATTCATAAGGCACACTGAAATGATCATAAAACAGAAGTTATGTAGGATGTTTGACTGCTGTAGATGCAGTTGAAGATTTTTAGAGAAAAGCTAGCATTTTTTATTTCTTCCTTACTTCCCAGTATTCTTACTACTACACATGATCACAGCTTTTACTAATCATGTCTCTGGAGAAGCTATTAAACAAACAAAAAAAGATCACTCTTACTTCACCTGACTTGATTCTTGACTGCAGGGTAGTTTCCCAACAGAATGGCTGAGCAGTGAGGGCCCTATGTGTATTACCAATCATATTTAATTAAAGAAGAGAGAACTCAATGGGAGAAACACTAGGAGAAGAGCTAGCTACTCTACCAGACCAGCAGAGGTTCCTTGGGGTGTTCAATTTCCCATCAAGAGCTCAGCTGGCTGCAGATCACAACAGGAGGGGAACCCAAGAGACACCGCTGCCTGATTGGGGTTAAGAACCTGAAACAGTATCAGGTAATGCAGCTTAATGAGAAGAAGAAAGCAATGTGCAGGGAAAGCAAAAGTTAAAAAAATAATAATAATAAGCTGGTTTTGGACTTAACACAGAAAAACCTGTCCTAATTTCTGAAGAAAGGGGGAAGGATGTATCTCCAGAGGCCAAGGTGTCATGGCTGTCCTGTCAAACATGATTTTCACAAGGCAGCATGAGTGCTGGATTGTAACTTAAGAGTGAGAGATGACACCAGTTGTGGCAGCTATTTATGCGTTGGGAGAAAATGTCTAAATAGGAAAATGTAATTATATAGGAACTTCAAAAATTGTCTAAACATATTGTACATCAAATTTTATTCTTCTCTAAAGAGAGAGAAAAAATATAGTCTAGATTCTGAAATATAAGAGGGTATGTTCAGAATCATGGAAGAGAACTAAGTAGACAAAGATAATCATCAAAAGACACTCAACAGAGGACCAAGTTCACCATTAAGTTCAAGTACCGGCCTACGGATACAAGCAGTGAACTGGAGCTTCTTCGCCATCTCCAACGTTAACTAATTGAAATTTTACACGTGGTAAATCAGCTAACTATGCAAGAAAAGCCTTGAAACTATTTCCTATAACTATTCTCAGATGAGATATCAGAGGTTCAAACAATGCTAATGCTAGCAGTTGTGCGGTAAGAATTGGAGCTGAAATTAAACTCAAGCTTCGGAATATTCACTCTCCACAACACATATCCCACTGCTTTGAATGCTAAATTGCAGTATGAGACAGGCTAAGTATAAACATTTGCAAACATTCCTCCTCGCATTTCCACAATTCTAAAATATATAAATATGAAATCGTATTCTAATAACGTTCTCTTAATATGTTACAGAACATTTAACTATAAATATAAATTATACTTCCATAATTCAGGGATAATCCATTTAACTTTGAATCTATTGTATTTTCTTCCAGACATTTTTTCTATTTATTCTTTCCTCTGAATTGAAAATATCCTTTCTTTATTTTAGAAAAAAAATCAACAGAAATGACCATTCTATTACATAAATTTGAAGTAATTAGATATTCAAAGTTTTAGAGAAGAAACTGAAGTTATGTTAATTTGAATTAGACATTTGTATTATAGTTTAAGAAAATTGATACTGTTATTTGTCAGATTACATTCTAAGACTAACATGTTATTTTAATTTCAAAAATTATTTTTTATTGGGTGGCTATCAGAAGACAAACATACCCAAATGCCTAAACAGAATGTAAATGTGCACAGCTCTGCACCAAAAACAGTTTCTTGTTTAGCTAGACAATGAATTTTTTCCTATTTTTTAGTTTTTTAAAATTTTTGGATTGTTTTTGCTTTGTTGACACTATAGTCGAGATTGAAAAGGAAAAGCTGAAAGTTTTGCTTTTATGAATTTTGTAGGCAATGGAAATGAGGAGTGTTGTTTAGAAACCTAAGTGGCAATTTGTGGCAGGCGCTGTGGAAAGGTCCGATCCAGTAAGAACCACGTGCAATCCCTGATTTCTCCCTTCAGCATGGCTGATTTACAAGAATTTACTCAGGCAGAGCACCCTTGTCATGGAATTGGGATTTCATAAGGGACACTATTAGCAGTGTCTTCTCAGAGTATCCTTCAGGCAGCCTCTGAGGTGTAGTCATCAGTCACAGAAGGTGACTAGCAAAAGCATCATGGCAGAGACCACAGGGTCAAGGCAGTGGACATGGTGGACAGCAAGCTAGAATGAGTTATCCCAAGAGGCCATCCAAAAGCAAGAAGGGGTGGCAGTGCCAAGGAACAAAAATCATGCTGTGGAAGTACCATTTCATTTAAATTAAAATATAGTAATTAAATTTAGATTAAATACAGTTTAAGCATTAAAATAAAAGTAACTAATTTCATACACATGGATTGTGATTCTAGGACATGTGAAATCCATGTAGAAGTGTGACTGTGTAATATTTTCTACTAAAAGTATATTTTTCTGTATACTTTTCATTACCTCCTTTTATTTTACTTAGTAATATAACATGAATATTATCCTATCATTAAATCTTTGAAAATTTAAGTGCAAAAAAAAAGGTTGATTTTGTCATACTCCCTTCATCTGAGAATCTGTTATCATTTTCTTCCATTTCAAAACAAAACCAGACATTGGGTATATATTTCAGTTTCCTCTTCTTACAAGATGTACGGTACTGATATTCCCATTTTGAAATTCGCTGAGCTCATCCAAAATAGCCAGCAATTACCTTCCTGCCTCTCAGGGCATCTTTCTCCTAGCTGTGGATATTTTTCTAAGGAAAGGGCAAGGTAAGTGTCAGCTCTCAGCAATTTAGTATCACAACCCGGTATATTTTATTCCATCAAAAATGATTCATTTATTGAATTGTTTCTTAAACTGTAAATGTATACATGGATGTGCCAGGGAATAATAGAAGTCATAGGTTAAAGCTGGTGCAATTTCTTGAGTCATCCATTGTAATTTTGGTTGGTAATAAGAGGGTAGAGAGAAAAAAAGGATACTTAACAAACTTTCTGAGTTGGGCCTGCGTTTTATGATCACTTGGTATTCTTGTATATTTTTTACCTGAACTCCGAAGAGGTGCCAGAAGGCCTTGGAAGAAATACACAGCTTAGCCTCCATCATATAGGGGGGAGGCAAGGAGCAAGTCTGAGAAAAAGCTTATTAAGTGACCCTAAAGATGCCTAGACTTGTGTAGTAGTTATAATTTAGGATCTATTTAATCTTCCTTTCAATCATCAATCATTTTTTTAATTAAATCTTATCCTTTGTTTGGTGGTGAAGAACTGAAAGACCAATACTACACCTAGGATGTTTTAATAAAAAGAAAAAAGAAAACACATGAGCTATATTACTTAAATATATTGGTTTAGATTATTCTTTCTGTTGGATGATCCTAATAACTTTTATTTATGCCATCTTACTTTGTTTCAAACGCATCCCTCTCCTCTGTTAGCAACGATAAGAACGTCCACAATTTCAAAAGGCTAATCCTAAAGAATGAACCTATTTTCTTTACATGAGTTTAAGGAGAATAAGAATATTAGTAAAGAGAATAGATAATATTCACTTCAGAAAAAAAAAGGAAATAATAAGCTAAGAGTAATTTGGGTATTATCCAACAAACTAAAATTTTAAAGATCTGTTTTCCAATGCAAAGATTTGGGAAATTTAAAGAGCTGGAACTTTCTCAGCTCCTGATAGGCACAGCACATCAATGCACGTTGCAGTTAGGCAATCCTGTGCATTAATTAGAAAAGGTCAAGCTGTGCAAAGGAAATGAGTTCAGTTCATATGGGTGAGAGCTTAGAAAGTACAAGCTGTGACAATGAATTCCAAATCTGAACTAATTACCGGTGGTTTCTCCAAATAAAATGATACTGAATGTTCAAGCATGCTTAAGAGGAGACTTCCTACCTGAGTCAAAAGTTAAAAGAAAATGAGAATTTTTAAAAAGTGATTTGTAACTTATAATAACTTTTTTAAAAAAACTTATGCTTTATGAATTTAATACTTTGAAACAAAGCAGATCATTATTTCTATTTTATTAATGAGGAAAACAAAACTCAAAGAAAATTGGCAACTTGTCAAGACCTAACGGTTTGTAGCAGAATATACAAAAACTTATTCTCTGTTTTTCTGAGATATTTTCAAATTATAATCTGTGTAAAAATCAGTATGGTAATTTGTTGGGGTCCCACCATATTTATTAACATAAATTGTTATACAGAGCTTCAGAATTTTTAGATAAAGCTACTTACAGTCATATAGTTATTTTACAAGGTGAATGTTTGAGGACTATCAAGGCAGTATTAGGCCAATATATTCTCATTTTCAGTAATTTTTAATTATCCTAAAAGTCTTTTGTCAAAAATCATGTGAGGTTGAGTCAAGCCTACACAGCTTCTTCAAAAACAGAGTCAGCCACTTCCACTAGTGATGACGGATCCATGGAGTTTGCTGTCTGTCCCAAAATTACCCTCAGGGCAGAAGAAAGGGAATATGATACAGGGAAAGTCTCCCCCCAAAATTATAAAGGAGACCAAAAAAGGTAAGCTTGTCTCTTTTCATTGGTAGAGAGTAGGAAGCAAATAATCAACAAGGGGTTAATCAGAATCTTCTCTGCGACCCCCAACTCTCAGAGTCAATATCCAGATAAGTATGAAACATTGCCTAAAAAATGTTACAAGCATGACTTAGAGGCTTAGAGTTTTTCTGCGAGGGATTCAGTAAGAATTAAGGCTTAATGGATTAAAGTGTCTATCCATTAGGTGTAATAAAATTTCCCAGGTACCTAGCATAATACTACTACCCTTCTTTGGAGAGTAGAGAAAATAGTTACAAATTTTTGTTTTATTTTATTATTATTATTATTTTTGAGTTTCACTATCTCCCAGGCTGGAGTGCAATGGTGCAATCATGGCTCACAGCAACCTGTATCTCCCTGGTTCAAGCGATTCTCCTGCCTCAGCCTCCCAAGTAGCTGGGACTACAGGTGCCCACCACCACGCCTGGCTAGTTTTTGTAGTTTTAGTAGAGACGAGGTTTCACCATGTTGGCCAGGCTGGTCTTGAACTCCCAACCTCAGGTGATCCACCCGCCTTGGCCTCCCAAAGTGCTGGGGTTACAGGCATGAGCCACCGTTCCCGGCCATCACAAATATTTTTCTCTGTTCTGTGGTTCAGATGACAAAGACTGGTTTCTAAAGGCTTGCCATTAGAATGAGAGCCTCATGGCAAAGAAAGAATGTGCTTATTTGGATAAGATAATGCTGCTTTTTTTTGTTTATTTATTTTTTTCCCTGAGTTTCTCTGGATCATCAGAGCTTTCCACGACTCTGATAAAGAGACACTGTGTTGTGATGAACACTGGATGTACACATGTCCCAGGTCTGGAAGAGAGTCTGAAAGAGGACAGCCCTAAAGACTGATGGCAGTGGGAAAGGGAGTGCTGAGTGACAAGGCATGTCAAAATTTAGTATTTTCCCAGCGACTTTGTGAGACAAGCAAGTTTAGTGAGGCTGGAAGTCGATGTGCAAATGTAGGTGGTAAGAGACACTTCGATGAGAGAACAATCTGGTTTCAAAGAAGAAGTTTTGTTTGTTGTTACTGATGCTACTGCTACCCTTCTCAATTAAAGCAAAATCAGTAATAAAATTAATATTAATTATTAATAGATACACAAGCTCAAGGCTGCATTAGAGGTTCAATTTGTCTGCAGAGGATATAAGAGTAGTTGACCATTATCAAAAGGCTACTCATTTTCTGGTTGAATAACATGAAATTCCTTAATTATGTATATAAATGTGTATATATATATATATATATATATATATA
>NW_022436951.1:17205396-17222400 GCF_009761245.1 Sapajus apella
CTCCTGCCTCAGCCTCCTGAGTCGCTGGGATTACAGGCACGCGCCACCGTGCCCAGCTGAATTTTTTTATTTTTAGTAGAGACGGGGTTTCACCATGTTGACCAGGATCGTCTCGATCTCTTGACCTCGTGATCCACCCGCCTCGGCCTCCCAAAGTGCTGGGATTACAGGCGTGAGCCACCGCGCCCGGCCCCTCTTTTTTTTTTTCTTTGAGACGAAGTCTCACTCCACTGTCCAGCTGGAGTGCAGTGCTGCTATCTCGGCTCACTGCAACTTCCGCCTCCTGTGGTTCAAGTGATTCTTCTGCCTCAGCCTCCCTAGTAGCTGGGCCTACAGGTACACACCACCACACCCAGCAAAGTTTTGTATTTTTAGTACAGATGGGGTTTCACCATGTTGGCCAGGATGGTCTCCATCTCTTGACCTTGTGATCTGCCCTCCTCAGCCTCCTAAAGTGTTGGGAATACAGGTGTGAGCCACCACACCCGGCCCTATACATAGTATTTAATCATGATTATTTAATCCTTTTATTACTCTTCTTTGTACTTTCCCCAATGATCTTGATTTATCCTAAATGGTAGAAGCTGTAACTGAATAGAGATATTTAGTATAACTATAATTGCTAAATAAAATTATATAATATTCTTATCTTTTCTATATATTTTCTGTCTTTTATTTTTTTCTGACTAAAAGTCAATTAATGTTGATAACTCATGCTCAATGCACTACTTCTAGACACTAAGTTGCCACATTTTAATTTTTCTTCTTCATTGTATCTTTTACCATAAATTTTTTATTTAAAAAATCCTGAATATGTCCCAAACTATCAAATTTATTTTCAATTTAACTTTTTTCCTGAATGAAAAGAATGTTTTTCATTCTGTTATTTTAAAACTCATAAGGTATGCTTACTACTGTTAATTTCTAATGAACACTGTAAGTACTTTGTCAATAACAGTTTTCTATAAATGTCATCTTGTATATCTATATAAACATTTTACTCTCATAATAAATATAAAAATCAAACTATCTTCTATCTCTAATTATTTAGTGGTTATAATGCTTTATAGGTACCTGATGTACTTATCACAGATCACACAAAAGGAAAACAAACTTCTGTAATTGTCGTGCCTGGTCTGATTCATAAAATTAAATTTCTCAGTGGAATTTGCTTCTTTTAGAATAAAACCTTTAGCCAAATTAAATTTAGTGGAGTTTAGGACTCAGAACAAAGAGATGTTCAGACAGCTCCACCCAGCAATGTGGGCAGGCAGTATTTATGGACAGAATAAAGAAGTGACATACAGAAACAGCTTGATTGGTTACAGCTTGACATTTGCCTAATATAGACATGGTCTAACCAGTTGGTAGCCTGTGACTCGCTGAAGCTCAGCTGCTGTGATTGTCTGAGACTCAGGTATTTGTTACAAGAATATACTCTTAAGTTAGGTTGCAGTTTGTTTACACACTAAGTTAGGTTTTAGTTTGCTAAGTACAGAGACAGCTTTAGACCGAACCTACCAATTTCCCCCTTTTAGTCAGCTTCTCAGCTTTCAGACATTGACCAAATCCTTGGAAACTGAAACTCCTGTCTGTCACCATCAAAAAGACTTGTTTTTTCTCAGTATGAAATTTAAACTTTATGACATCAGGTCAGTTGAATATTTAAGTTTTCTTTGTGTTCTTGTTAATGCTTGTGAGACCATTTGATGTATAATGGCTGGCCGCATACAATAATTCAAGACTTGAAAGAGTATGGTGCATCAGGAAAATTATTATACTGGCTGTTGGAAAGCTGACACTAACAGACTAAAATATACTTCTTAACAAGGCCCCCCAGGAATTGAACCAATCAAAATCAAATGTATCACATATCAGCTGGAAGAGGAATCCACTTGCATAGACCAAGTAGCCTGTTGATTTCTTGTAGTTGAGTTTTTAACCATGCAAGATGTATTTATTCAATTGCAGCAGGAAGTGTTAGTTATCACAATCCCCTAGTTCAACTAACTCATAGTTCAAAGCAATCCTGATATTGAAAACAACTTTAGCATGATAAGTTTTTTTAAGTTTGCTGAGCAACTATAATTATAGTCTTTGCAGTAGAGTGAGCTATAGCAGATAACGTTTGAAATAGATTTTTAATTATACATTTATTTACATGTATGCCAATCCAGAGTGGAAGCATTCTCCCAAAGATGCCCATTTAAAGGGATTTATTCCCTTTAAATTTATTCTGGCAGCTTTCTGTTTATTCCATAGTAAAAATTAAGTAGTGTTGACCAATGTTTAATTTTCAACTGATTATTGAGTGACAGAGGTGCTCTTAGAGTTTCTAATCCACATTGGTCTCTTATTTTTCACTGATTGAGACACAGAGCTGCCTGCACATATGATAGATTGTTAAATTCTGCACAAATTATAATATATCCTAAACAGGCACAACTGACAGTTCCATGTGGGGTGCCTTCTTGAACTCACCAGTAGCAATTTGCTATTAGTATGTATCCAAGGCTCCATTATCAAAATATTGCATGATCGGACACTACCAACAATTAAGAGATTATATAATTCACAATTATTAGGAGCATGATTTTTAGTGTGCTATAATTTGTCAGAGTGGAACAGAGCTTGTTTATGCATGGTCCCACTATTTTTTTTTTTTTTTTGAGATGGAATTTCACTCTTGTTGCCAAGGCTGGAGTACAATGGCAAAATCTCTATTCACTGCAGCCTCTGCCTTCCAGGTTCAAAGGATTCTCCTGCCTCAGCCTCCCGAGTAGCTGGGATTACAGGCATGCGCCACCATGCCTGACTAATTTTGCATTTTTAGTAGAGATGGAATTCCTCCACGTTGGTAAGGCTGTCTCAAACTCCTGACCTCAGGTGATCCACCCACTTTGGCCTCCCAAAGTGCTGGGATTACAGGCATGAGCCACCACACTCAGCTGGTTCCACATGTTTTTAGTCTCTCTGTAATAAGAAACTCCACAGGTGACAAAATTTTACCTCTATCCTCTTAGGTACTCTTGCCTAGGCCTGAGAATTAAATTCCTGTTTATAAAGATTTCCTTCAGCTTTTTATTCTTGATAATAGGAATGTTACAATCCTCTGTTATAGGGATGATATATTTCACATGGGAATTTTATTTTATTTACATTTATTTAACTCAGTTGTTTTTAACATGCTTGGATTGCTTATGAAACGAAGACATTAGGCAGCTACCCATTTTCTCTCCCCCTTTTCTTTTTATTTTGCTGACAAATTTTGTAATACAAAGGTGACATAAACTTGTTTTACCAGTACATCTAGGCAGGAAAAGTCCTGTTTCTGTATTAGCTTTATGAGACAGAGTCATGCTCTGTCACCCAGGCTGGAGTGCAGTGGTGCAATCTAGGCTCACTGCAACCTCCGACTCCTGGGGTTAAGTGACTCTCTAGCTTCAGCTTCTCAAGCAGCTGGGACTACAAGCACACACCACCACACCTGGCTAATTTTTTATATTTTTAGTAGAGACAGGGTTTCACTATGTTGGCCAGGCTTGTCTCAAACTCCTGACCTCAGGTGATCCACCAGTCTCCACCTTTCAAAGTGCTGGGATTACAGGCTTGAGCTGCTGTGTTCGGCCCTGTGTCTGTATGCTTTTTAATGTTGACAACCCTGAAGATATGCCTGTTTTAATCAAACCAACATTATTCTTATTTGCTGTAAATGATGCAAGTCATATGAACTTGAAGAACATTTGGATTTTTTTTTTTCTAAGAGAACAATTTATATAAGCACATGTTTTTTATAAGCCAATTAAATGGAACTCATTTACAATTTGATTTTGGCAATATCATAAGAAGACAAAAAAAAATCACACATATATGTCATGTGTACAGACATAATGAACATATAGACATAAACAGATCTTATAGATTTTATTCATTTTAGCCACATGCCAAGTACAAGAATGCAAGCATTTTGTGTCTAGACTCAGCATGTATACTGTAAAGTTCATCTTTGTTTCTTTTTATTTTATTTTATTTTATTTTATTTTTGAGACAGTCTCATTCTGTCACCCAGACTGGAGTGCAATGGCACAATCTTGGCAACCTCTGCCTCTCGGCTTAAAGTGATTCCCCTGCCTCAGCCTCATGAGTAGCTGGGATTACAGGTGTGTGCCACCATGCCAAGCTAATGTTTGTATTTTTAGTAGAGAAGGGGTTTTGTCATGTTGGCCAGGCTGGTCTCGAACTCATGACCTGAGGTGATCTGCCCAACTAGGCCCCCCAAAGTGCTAGAATTACAGGCATGAGCCACCACACCCGGCCTTATTTGTTTATTTTCAAGACTGAATGACAGACAAATCAATTTGTTTTTCCAAAAATGAGTTTTGGACCATGGCAAAGATCATGAAAACAATATGAGCGAGTGAAAGAGCACATAGCAGGAGTTTGAGAAGTGAGGTTTCAATCAATTGAGAGGTTCCCATGGGAAACATAAGATCAAATAGAGAAAAAGGAATGACTAAATTTTAAAAATGTTTTTATAAAAACGATCCATGTGTCAATTAAACAGGTTCAGACACAGAGATTTTGGTCTTGATTTGAAACCTCTAACACAGAAATATTATATATTTTTCTCGGATGGATTGGTTGATTACTGTCCCAGGGGTAAAACCTAGGGGAATTTTCTCAAGTGGGGAAACAGTCCAGGCCAAAGGGAGTGGTTCCATCAGGCTGCTGGTTTAAGAGGCAACAATTTTTAATTCAATGACTACGCTATTTACAATAAAGGCAGACTTCTCAGAGAACATGTTCTTTAGCTGAAATCTCTCAGTTTGGGTTTAAAAATGTCTATAAGTAGATTCTCCTGTTCATGTAGCTGTTTTAGCTATAATGATATGCTCCTGTTTGTCTTTGATAAGACATTTCCTCATTGTGGCCTCTGTGACTTCACGTTACTTTTAGTACAGTTTACCCATTTCTCTATACAAGCACAGGTTTTGAGCCTGTGTTCTTACAATGAAACTGGCTGGAGTTTCAGGTGAAAAAATTCCACCATCCTTTGTAACAGATAAACCATGATTTTCTTTCTTTTGGCCATCTTATCTACCTACTTAACAAAGTCCAGTTTCTCTCTGACCCAGTCAAACAATGAAGCCTCCCTGCAGACCCAGTCCTGTTTCTGTTGTGAATTCCAAACTTAGTCTGGATTGAGAATACTCTAACTCAGAATGCTCATAACACAAGCTTGTGGAGGTCTAATCTGAGAGAGAATTTGCCCATGAACCCAGTCGCTACAAGAGAGCTATAGGCACAATTGACCCAGCAGTACCTTTACTTGGCCACCTGAATCTCCTGTGGCTCACTGGAGGTCTACTTTGGATTCCACTTACAATGCCAAACTGTTCAAAAAGTCTTAGATAAATTATGTTGTTATTCACTCGGGTGGCTGGCAAGATATTAACTATTAGGAAAAGTTATAGATTGTAATCTCAGCCAAAAGTTTTTACTGGGGCAGGCCGAAGGCAGCTTCTCATTAACATTAGCATAGGAAAGAGAGACAGGATCAAAGCCTTCCTTACCCCACATCCCTTTGTCTCCACTCCATTTACTCATGTAAATTTTGTGCTGGGTGGCCTCTCAGGGGAAGATCAAAGGGGAATTACCTGTTAATAGCATTTACTCTGAGCCCTGAGCCTAAAGCTTTTGTCAGTCATAAAACCATTCTTTTAACCATGTTAATTATCCACAAGTGTGTTAACTTAGAACCTCTATTGTAAGGGCTACGGAATAAAAGTGTGGATAGACAGAGGTTCTTGGTCGATTGGTTGCACTTTGCCCTCTGAAAGCAGCCGACAGCCATACCTAGCCCACTTGTATCACTGTAATGGTGTGAGAGTGCATTAATTCATCTGTTGTTGAGTCAGGGTCTGCAAGTCAGAGTTCCTCAGGTGGTGGTGAACATCTCAAAATTAAATGTAGCAGACTTTATCTGAATAAAGATTCATGAATCAGGCAGAACTGAGAGCCAAGAGAGGTTCAGACAGCTCCAGCAATGTGGGCAGATAGTATTTATGAACAGAAAAAGGAAGTGACATACAGAAACAGCTTGGTTGATTACAGATTGACTTTTACCATATATGCACATGGTCTAATCTGTTGGCAGCTTATGATTGGCTGAAGCTTGGCTGCTATGATTGGCTGAGATTCAGCTACTTGATAGTTTGTTTGCATTATAAGTTAGGATGCAGTTTGTTACATAGAGATAGTTTTAAACAAACGTAATTTTTATTATACTTCTATCTTATACTTTTAGTTTATGCTTCATATGCATTTCATAAAAATAATTTTTATCACTAATTTTTGCTTCAAACCAAAGTAAAATGAGTATAAAGGAAAACGAGAACAATAAGTGTTATTACTAAAATGTCAGTGTCACACTTGTACCATGTGAGGCAGCTCTGATAGCTCTATGATATCAAGAAGCATACACTGATGAATAATATTCATGGAATAATTATTTTACACTATTTTTTCTGGCTTATAACGATCAGTATTTATCAGTAGGGAATATTCAAACAGTATAATGATCTGCCAATCAGCTGATTGGTGATGCTGGAGGAAAAGATTATTTAATCTTGCACATATATATTTCACATATTTAATGATGTAAAATAATTTAATTAATGTAATTTTTAATCCTCCTGGATTTTTTATGCTCTTCAAAATACACCTTGTAAGTGTTAGCATTCCTTGAAAGGACTCATTGTATAACTGACCTTAGTTAACCTGAAATAAACGAAGTGAAAATTGTCATGTAATTTATCCATCATGTTTTAATATTCATTTATATTAATATTAGTTCCATTATGGTTTGACTTATTTTTATATGTCTTAGGTCTTTTTTTTTTTTTTTTAGTGCCACTGCTGTGTTATGGTATGTCTTCTATTAATAGAAACTAGATACATTTTAATAAATGGTCTTTTTAAATTTGATCTTTTGATAAAAACAGCAAAGTAAATAATAGTCTTTAAATGCTATCAATATAACGAATAAGTCTTGAGTTAGAAATAAATAATGTATACTAACAAATAATTTTGTTAGTGCAATTGCCTTGTAAAATAAAAATAAAGCACAACTTTGAATGTTAAAAATATGTATGCAATATTATCACCTCAAAATTACAATATATTGGTTCTCTGATTCATTCCAGTCAAAATCGCACTATATATTATAATATATTGCCAAAATCATCAAAATTAGAAGAAAGCAATTAAAATTCCGAAGTAATCTTCCATTAAAGTGCAATGACCTCTCATTTCATACAATAAAATCACAAAACAATGTCCAGCAAGAAGCAAATTTTCTTAACAACAAAAAAGGAGTCCAAGATTATGTGTATTCTTCGGACCTGATTTTTTGAAAAAGTTACATCACAAATTTATTTAATTAGATGCCACAGCAATCACAAATTCTGTGTGTGTGTGTGTGTGTGTGTGTGTGTGTTAAAGACAAAAAGAGATAACTGATTTTTAATAAAAATTAACTTTATAAATGACAATTTGGACACCTAATTATATAAAATATGCAAAGGTAGGTAAATTATTTCCTATGTGCATGCTAGCAAGTGTTTTACTTTATAGGTTATTGAAATAACTAATTTGTAGAGCTTGAATCAGTATTTCATAGACCATTATATGCAGTAATGTTTGAAGAAAAAAAAAGCTTGGAAAAAGTTTAGTGTTCACTAAAATTGTTTTTATGAGTCCAAGAGATTTCTGGTAATGGTCAAGTAACTTGATTAAACTAATGTTCTTGAAGCTCCAACACACATATCATACACACACATACATACCTACATTGAACAAAATTTTAAAAATACTTGAAGACCCTGGAGGGTGACAAAATTTAGGAGAAAGTAGAATATGTCCATATTATGTAGTTATGCCACGTCTCACCTGAGGACATTTCTCATTCACTCCTCACAATATAGAAAGGCTGGAATTCAGTCAAAAATACATAGTGTTACTACTTCTAAAAGTTAGAAGACAGAGTTTAAGGCTCTAAGAATATCTACATAATAGGAGGAAATTCTGGAGAAAGTTTTTGCATAAATTAACCACTGGCTAATCCCTGAAATTCACACAGATGTAGTAAATGCCCAAGTTAGTGTTGGAGAACAACGGGTTGAAGACTTGAGTAAATGTTGAGTAAAACTGAGTAAATACTGAGTAAAAATAAATGGAGGAAAAATGGAGTAAACATTTTAACCACTGCTCACTACAAGGAAGATAAAGCACCATAAACTGTCTGATATAAAAATTAAATTAAAAAATGGATACTGTCTTGGGGAAAATAGAAAACTCAGAATTATTAAAATGTATCTTTGACACTATTATAAATTTTCTCCTGGACAGAAAGAAAATTATGTTCATAATAAAGAATAGATAAGATATCTTAGGAAAAACACTATAAAACTGTACAAATAAATCAAAGAAAACATATAAAAATTTACAGTAAACTGTTCTAAATAAAGTTTACTAAATTAAATGTATAGATTATTACAAATGGAAGATGAATGATTTAGAAAATTAGAATATAGGATGGTAAAAATTATTTTCACTGGAAACAAAAGAAACAAAATATTTTAAAAATTATCTCACTGAAAAGTTGGTTCCTATCAAGTAGCCTCCAAAATATGTAGGAAAAAACTTACTTAAAGGAATAATGACATTTTGACTTCTAGTTTTAGTAAAGTATACATTTAATATTACACATTATATAAATATTTGCTAAATGTACTTGGTTTATAGTCTCGCTCATAATTTCAATTTGCTTATTTTCTGCCTAATTATGTCTACAAGTATTGAAAATATGGCATTAAATAATCCAATTATTATTATCAAATTATGAATTTCTCCTTTCAATTATGTGAGATTTTACATTGTATATTTTGGGCCTTATTTGTTTGGAATGTTTATATATTAAGCATTCTATCTTTTTGATTGATTCACTTACTTGTTATAAAATGTCTACTCATCTCTATTAACATGTTTTTATTTAATAAACTATTTTGTATGATACTTTTATAGCTATGCAAGTTTTCTCATGCTTATTGTTTGAATGATAAATTTTTCCATCTTTTAACTTTAAAACTATTTGCATCTTTAAGTTTTAAAAAGTTATTATTGTAGAAAGCATATAGTTCCAGCTGGTGTTTTTAAATTCAGTTTTATAACCTCTGCCTTCTCATTAAATCATTTAAAATCATTCACATTTACTGTTATTTTGGATACAATTGGATTTATGCTTTCCATTTACTTTGTTTCTATAAGTCTTACAGCTTGTTTTCCTTCGATTTGTCTTTTACTGTTGTCTTTTGCATTAATTGAATATTTTTATAATAAAATTTAATTTTTTCAATAAATTTTATTACATATTTGAGTTATTAATAATATTTAGTAGCTACTTTAGGGCTTACCTCATAAATTTTAACAAAATATATTTTACATTTGTAATAAGTTAATTCCAGTGAGATATAAAAATATTATTTCTATTTAGATCTTTTTCCTCTTCCGAATTTTTTTATCACTATTGCTATAACTACTACATCTGTGTATGCTACAAATTCAACAATAAAATTCTATGATTATTACTTGAAATAATTTTATGTCTTTTGAAACATTTGTCAAAGCAAGGCTGCAAGTATGTTTACAGATGTTATATTAACTGTTTTATTTGCCATCTCTTGTCTTCATTTTTCTTGTGGATCCAAATTATCATCTGATTTAATTTTCTTGCTTCACTTTAGCTTTATTCCCACCCATATCTTTTATGCTCTTATTGTTAAATATATAATTTTTCTATGTTTTATAAGCCCAAGGCTATTCTTTGAATATGATCCCTCCAAAATTCAAGTTGAAATTTTGTCTCCATTGAAGTGGTATTGAAATGTAGGGCCTTTAAGGAAGTGATAAGTCATGAAGACTCCACCCTCATGGATAAATTAGTGCCTCATAAAACAGCTTGAAGGAAATAGTTCAGGCCCCTTTTGTCTTTCCCTTATTTCTGCCATGTAACACAATATTCATCCCATACAGAGGTTGCAGCTACAAAGCACCATCTTAGAAGAAGAGACCCCAGCTCTTTCCATACACTTAACCTACTAGCACCTTGATCTTGGATTTCCGAGTCTTCAGAACTGTGAGGAATAAATTTCTATTGTTTACAAATTACATGATGTGTTGTATTTTATTATAACAGCACAAATGATTTAAGGCACCCACCAATAAAATTATATATATATTGTTTTATTCAGAACTTTTAAATCAATTAGAATAAGTAAGAGATGAAATATGCAATTATATTTTATTTATAATTACATAATTACCACTACCAGCACTACTATTTTATTCATGTGGATTTGAGTTACAGTCTGGGGTCATTTGCTTTCAGCCTGTAGAAATGCTTTTAGTATTTCTTCTAATGTATGGCTGCTAGTAACAAAGCTTCTCAGTTTTGTTTCTCTGTAAAGTCTTTTCTTCATCTTAACTTTCCTAAAATAGGCCAGACACTGTGGCTAACGCCTGTAATCCCAGCACTTTGGGAGGCAGGGCCGGGCAGATCACTTGTGGTCAGGAGCTCAAGACCAGCCTGGTCAACATGGTGAAACCCGTCTATACTAAAAATACAAAAATTAGGCGAGCATGGTGGCGGGCACCTGTAATACTAGCTACTCAGGAGGCTGAGGCAGGAGAATCTCTTTAACCTGGGAGGCGGAGGTTGCAGTGAGCCAAGATGATGGCACTGCACTCCAGTCTGGGTGATATAAGCAAGACTTCATTTCTAAAAATAAAAAATAAAAAAAAAGGAAAAAAAAAGATCGTCTGCTTTGCAATGAGCTTCTCAGCTGACAAAATCATTTTCTTTTTTCATGTAACATTTTAATAGATTGTCCTATTGCGTTTTGTTCTCCATTATGCCTGATGACAAGTCAGCTTCCTTCTCTCTATTGAGGAATTTTTATCTTGCTACTTTCAACACAGCCCGTCTTTTGGCAATTTTATTGTAATCCTGTATATTGCTTTATGCTTATTCTACTTGAAATTCATTGACCTTCATGGATATATGGATTATTAATTTTAATCAAATTTGGGAAATTGCTTTTAATCAAATTTGGGAAATTTCAGCCATTATTTCTTTATTGTGTTACCACACTCTCTCTATTCTCATCCCCTGATATTCATTCCCATTGTGTGCATATGTTGGTCCTCTAGAGTGTCTCACATTTTTCTCTAGATTATTCTTTATTCTGTTTTCTCTCTATTATTCAGATTGCATAATCTGTTGGCCAATCTTCAGGTTTGATAATTCTTTTTTTTTACTAACTAAATCTCCAGAGGTTTTATAGTGAAATTTTCATCTTAGTTATTATACTATTTAACTCCAAATTTATAATTTATTTTTTAAATAATTGAGTCATTTTTGATATTTTCTATTTCATGAGCCATTATCATTATATTCATTCTTTCACTGAGGTTTCCTTTAGATTTTTGAACATATTTATAATAGCAGCTTTGAAATTTTATTTGCTAATCCAGCCTTCTGGGCTCACGGAAACACAGCTTCTATTGTCTGCTTTTTATTGTATATGGGTTACACTTTCCTATTTCTTTTCATGTCTCATACTTTTAATTAAAATTTGAACATTTTAACATAATGTTATAGTTGCTCCCCTTTCTTTAATTCTGGGGTTGTTTTTGGTCTTTGCTTGTTTATTTATTTAGTGACTTGGCTGAACCATTCCAGGGAAATCTATTAACCTAATTGTCTGAAGCTGCTAATTTTACTCATCCCAAGGTATAACCCTGAGCATGAGTACAATTGCCTTGGAATGACAGTGGTTTTAATGGGTTGCCTTTGATGGTCTTTTTCCTAATACCTCTGTAAAGCTGTCTGCCTACACCAAGCTTTAGGCTCTGCTGCTTGCCAACTGATTGTTCTTTTTTACTCAACGCTGTCCTGTGGCTGAAAGTGTTCCCAGTCTGACTCAATTACACCTATTCATTTTGTGGAGCTGAACTTTGAGCCCCGTTTTTGAATCCTATTCCAACCAACCCCAAGAGGGTTCTTCTTAGCTGTCTCTTTATCTAATTATGGTAGCTTTCTAATCAGTCTGTAATTTAGGTTGTTCTCTTGGAATTACTAGTTTTCTTTTAATTGCTTGTTAGAAAAATTCTATTGTTTTAGAGTATTCCCTTAGGTTTGAACTTCTTCGTACTCTTGTACAAATAAAGTTAATTCTTTGGGAGCCCTTCAGCAGCCTTTGTGTATAATAATCTGCTTGGGCTACCCAAACAAAATACTAGAAAATGGGTATAAAACCCAGAAATTTATTTTCATAGTTCTAGAGGCTGGGAAGTCCAAGATCAAGGTATTGGCTAGCTCAGGTTCTGGTGAAAGATTTATTTCTGACTTGCACATGGCTGCCTTCTCACTATGTCCTCACATGACAAACAGAGGCAGAGAAAGAGAGAAAAAGAGTTCTGGTGTTATTTTCTCTTCTTAATAGGCCACCAGCCTTATCAGTTTACGGCTTCACCCTAATGACCTCATTTAACCTCTATTACCTCCTCAGATCCTATTTCTGCTACAGTCATATTGGGATTTAGGAGTTTAACATGTAAATTTGGGAAAGGGGCAAAAATTTTTAGTTCATCAAACTGTTCTTACAGCCTGAATGTCTTAATGGACAAAATCTCTGAGCCACTACTCAAGAACTGGGAATGCAGACAGTAACCCACTTTTTGTGTAATGATAACCTGGCTTTATAAGCAGTGTCAGGTGGGAACAGTAGCCTCTGTTATTAGTTTGCATCTTCCTGCATGGAAAGTCTGACTTACTAGAAAGTAGGGTGATAGTGATTGGAGTCTGATTATTTTCAGCTTGCTCTGTCTAGGGTCAATTCCATCCCATTGTTGGAGGTAAAATATCCAGACCTCTTATATGTGCCTACCTGAAATAGCAACTTGGCACCATGGAATTAGGGAGATGAGAATAGCTTGCAGCCTACTTCTCCTGGGGAGAAATTAGTTTTAATAGTTTTAGACTGGGAGCTGGAGATAGAGCAAGTCTAGTATTGCATGTATCTCAGGGCAGGGTGGCCATCAGATTGAGCTGACAGAGTTTGGGGAAAAAAGTGGGTCATGACTCAAATGCCAAAGACTCTTGCTATTCTTTCCACTTAAGGAAAATATATTGTATATTAATGGCAGTATCGTACAAGTTTATACAAACAATGTAGAAGATTATGAAGAAATTATTTCTACAAACAAAAAATAAGATGATGACTTATATGATCTCATTTTGTCCAAGCAAAAATAACAAAGCTCAGCATTTCAACGGCATCTATATTTAACTTATTAGGTAATGAAATCTGAAAGTATACTCAAGAAAAGATGATTTTCCATTATTTTTGTAATCATATTTGAAGCGAATATCCAAAACAAAGAGAGCTAAAAAAAAACATCAGTATCATTTTAGTAACCTCTAATAGTGATATAACATTAGCTAAGGTTTATTAGAAATAAAAGGTAAAAAAACAAAATTAAAAATAAAATAGAAACTACATACATATTGACACTTATGAGAAATAGAGATCTTGGCGGAGGATTACAATTAATAGCATAATTTACATTAATAAATGGTGTCATCAATATTATATTTATCAGGGTATAGTATGCTTGTTATTTAATTTTTTCACAATCTATGGCTCACAGATGGCTGACAATCATTAACACTCATTCTGAGAATGATGGAATATTGAAAGACACAGATCTTTGACCTCTGAAAATGTAACATAAACAATTATTTTGAAAATGTTGCTAAATATATATAGGCATAACGTGGAGATATTACAGATTTCTCTCCACACCACTGCAGTAAAGAAAATATTATTATAAAGCTAGTCAGACAAATAATTTGGTTTCCTAGTACATAAAAATTTATGTTTACAGAATCCTTAGACTATTAAGTGTTCAGTTAGTATTATGTCTATGAAAAACAAAGTACATACCTTAACTAAAAATACATTATGGCAAAAATTGCTAACTATCATGTGAGACTTCAGCAGGTCATAGTTTTGCTGGTGGAGGATCTTGCTTTCATGTTGATGACTGCTGACTTCGGGGTGGTGGCTGAAGCTTGGGGTGGCTGTGATAGTTTCTTCAAATCATACAGCAATGGATTTTGCCACATCTGTTGAGTATTCCTTTCATGACAGACTTATCTGTAGCATGCAATGATATTTGTAGCATTTTACTGTTAGTAGAACATCTTTCAAAATTGGACTCAATCCTCTCAAACCTTGCTACCACTTTATCAACTAAGTTTATGTAATATTATAAATCCTTTGTTGTCATTTTAACACTTTTCAGAGCGTCTTTGCCAAGAAAACTTTCCATCTCAAGAAATTGTATTCTTTGCCCTTCAGTTAAAAGCAACTTCTTATTCATTCATGTATTATTATGAAATTGCAGAAATTCAGTCACATCTTCAAGCTCCACTTCTAATTCTAGCTCTCTTGCTGTTTTCAACCATATTTGCAGTTACTTACTCCACTGAAGTCTTCAACCCCTCAAAGTCATCCATGAGGGTTGGAATCAACTTCTTCCAAACTCCTGTTAGTGTTGATAATGTTACTCTGTGCCGTCTTCTTAATGACACATAGAATGGTGAATCCTTTCCAGTAGGTGCTCAATTTACTTTGCCTAGATCATCAGAACAATTACTACTTATGGTATCTATAGCCTTATGAAATGTATTTCTTAAAGAATAAGACTTGAAAATGAGAACTATTCCTTGATTTCTGGGAAGCAGAATGGATGTTGTGTTAACGGGCATGGAAATAACATTAATCGACTTATAAATCTCCTTCAGAGATCTTGTATAATAAGGTTGATTGTCAATAGACAGTAATATTTCAAATTAATTTTTTTTCTGAGTGGTAGGTCTCAACAATGGGCTTTAAAATATTCACTAAACAGATGTGCTGTCATTTAATCTTTATTGTTTCATCAATAGAACACAGGCAGAGTAGATTTAGCATAATTTTAAGGGCTCTAGAATTTTCAGAATTGTATTATAAATAAACATGGACTTTAACTTAAAGTCACCAACTGTATTAGTTACTAAGAAGATGGTCAGCCTGTTTTTTTTCAAGTTTGAAGCAATTATTTCTCTTCTTTATAAAAATCCTAGATTACATAAAAGGCAACTTTACTTACATTAAAAATATATTGTTTAATGGAATCACCTTCATCCCTTATTTTAACTAGATATTCTAGATAACTGGCTGCAGCTTCTACATCACTAATTCATGCTTCACCTTGCACTTTTAGGTTATAGAGTTGGCTTCTTTCCTTAAACCTCATAAACCAAACTTTGATCACTTCAAATATTTATTCTGCAGATTCCTCAAATCTCTCAGTCTTCAAGGAACTGAAGAGAATTAGGGCTTTGCTCTGGATAAGGCTTTGGCTTAAGTACGTGTTATGGGTGGTTTGATCTTTTCAGACCACCAAATATTTCTAATTATCAGTAATAAGTCCGTTTCACTTTCTTATTATTCCTATATTCAATTGAGTAGAACTTTTAGTCTTCTGCAAGAATTTTTCTTTTGTATTCACAACTTTGCTAACTATTTCGCACAAGAGGCCTATCTTTCGTCTGTCTCAGTTTTCTGGCATGCCTTTCTCACTATGCTTAATTATTTCTAGTTTTTGATTGAAATTGAGAGACATATGACTCTTCCTTTCACTTGAACATATAGAGGCCTTTAAAGAGTTATTAACTGGTCCAATTTTAATATTGTTGTGTCTCAAGAAATAGGGAGGGCTGAGGAAGTGGAGAGCAACAAGGGAACAATGAGCCTGCAGAGCAGTGAGAGCACACACAACCTTTATTGGTGAAGTTCACCACCTTGTATGATGCTCCAATAGAATTACAATAGTAATATCAATGATCACTAGTTACAGGTCACCATAACAGATAAGGTAATCATGATAGAGTCTGAAATAGCATGAGAATTAGCAAATATGACACAGAGACATGTAGTGAGCATACGTTGTTGGAAAGCATGTTGCCATTAGACTTGTTTTACACAGAGTGGCCAAGAAACTTCGATTTGGAAAAAAACACACATACACACACATACACAAAGTACATTAAAGTGAAGTGCAATACAATAGCATGTGCCTGTACTGGAGCTTTATTTATTTGTAGTTTATCAATATTACATTGTTTTAACATGTTTTAGTATGTAGACTGCTCTTCTTATTATAGAAATTTTACTTAGAAGACATTCTTCTTTGTTTTTGACTGTTAGGGCATAACTAATCAGTTAGATGCAGAATTAATTTATTCTCTTTTTCTTTTTGTTTTGTTTTGTTTTGTTTTTGACAAGATCTTACTCTATCACTCAGGCTGGAGCACAGTGGCATAATCACAGCTCACCATAGCCTTGACCTCCCAGGCTCAGGGGATCCATCCACCTCAGCCTCTTAAGTAGCTGGGACCATAGGCACACACCACCTTGCCTGGCTTTTTGTATTTTTTTATAGAGATGAGGTTTTACCATGTTGACCAGGATGATCTCAAACTCCTAGACTCGCCCAACCTCCCTACCTTAACTTCCTAAAGTACTGGAATTACAGGCATGAGCCAATGTGCCCAGCCCAGGAGTAATTTCTCTTCCTTCCTTTCTTTTTTTTTTTTTAAGATGAAGTCTCGCTCTGTCATCCAGGCTGAAATGTAGTGATTTGTACTAATATAATTTTAGAGAAAGATTTGAAGTTGATAGGATTATTTAGAACTAAGCCTGAAAATTTACCATGGCCAGGTGAGAAGATGTTCAGATATATGATGATGGAAAACAAAAAGAAAGAAAGAAAGAAAGAAAGAAAAAGAAAGAAAGAAAGAAAGAAAGAAAGAAAGAAAGAAAGAAAGAAAGAAAG
>NW_022436951.1:17222410-17297560 GCF_009761245.1 Sapajus apella
GAAGGAAGGAAGGAAGGAAGGAAGGAAGGAAGGAAGGAAGGAAGGAAAGAAGGGAAAGAAGGGAAAGAAGGGAAAGAAGGGAAAGAAGGGAAAGAAGGGAAAGAAGGGAAAGAAGGGAAAGAAGGGAAAGAAGGGAAAGAAAGGAAAGAAAGGAAGAAGGAAAGAAGGAAAGAAAAAGAAAGAAAGAAACAAAGAAAGAAAAGAAAGAAAGAAAGAAAGAAAGAAAGAAAGAAAGAAAGAAAGAAAGAAAGAAAGAAGGAGAAGAAAGAAAAGAAAGAGAAAGAAAGAAGGAAAGAAAGAAAGAAAGAAAGAAAGAAAGAAAGAAAGAAAGAAAGAAAGAAAAGAGAAAAAATAAGATCCTTAAATATTAGAAGAAAAAAGCATGCAATCATTTAAGAGCAGAGAAATGTCAAAAAGATTGAGTAAACATAAACCGTTACCCATTAATTAATATTATTAAATCAAAATATCTAAATAGTAGCTACTGACTCAACTAAGTAGTTTTATTGATTAGACACTATGGAATATAAAATGACAGAAATATATGTGTTTTTCTTTTATTTCAGTGTAGCAATTTATGTTTCATTTTGATGAATTGCTTTTAGTGTTATTAGCTCTTATCTATTAAAACTGATTTTAATTAATTTTAAAGCTTCCACTTTAGTATCCATGTATCTTAGCAGATACTTTTTGCCATTGTAAATTTTAAAGTTATGATTATCTCTTTGAATTTTTAAAAGTAAATAAGAAAGCCATTTGATAAATAGAAAAATACTTATATAAGCAAATCTCAATCTGTAATTTTTTTTTATTGAACAAGGACACCAGTTATTAAAGATGAAGCACATGAGTTTATAAAATTTATCATCAGCATTAAACTGTATTTATATTAAAGATTAAATTGAAATAAAATTTTATTCTATACCTGTCCAAGCAGAGTAATTTCTTAAAAGTTGCCAAACAACACGTATATGGGTTAAAATAGATTTAGGACTTTGTAAAATGTCTTCTTTAAAGCTTATAAATGGAAGACCTATTTTTCCGTTTTGATTTATTGCAAGAAAATTGTGTCAGCTATTTAAAAGTTATTCTTCAACGTAATAAATGCTGTCATCTTATGTAGCAGTTTTGCATATAAATGACAACTCCGACCAATAAAGCTAAATTATTTTAATAACAACTAGATAAAGCTTCCACTGAATATCAGTTTAAAATGGCTCTTTCATACTTTCAGCCAGGTAAAGTTTTCATAGATATATATGTTACTATATACACGTTAAATATATTCAGGAAAAGGACTGTAATGCAAAACATGGACTGTAAGCAAAACCAACAAGATATTTTATTTTATAAAAAACCATTTTGCATTTATTTAATATATAATATTACTGATATAAAAATTATTTTACAGAATATCATAAGAAATTTATATTCATATTTCAAATAATAACAAAATTTGGCAATTGGGTCCTAGTGAAAAATGTAAAATATTTACAATGTCTTATGAATGTGTTATTTGTGTTTTAAATGACAGTAAATATTCTCACTAAAATGGCAGGTTATTTTTGTTTTGTTTTTCATCGTTGATCTGAATGGCATTTAAATGTGTAAATCAACTGATATTCCCTGAAAAATATCTGAAAATATAGTTAGGCAGGTGACCACAGTGAACCTACATTGTTTCAAATGAAAAAAATATTGTATTTGTACAATTCCCCAAAAAACTTAAATGTAGGAAAATTTCTGACATGCAAAACTTTAACTGAAAAAAATAATTTAAAAAAAATCTAAAATTTTAATACAGATTAGAAATGATATCCATATATCAAGCACTCTCATTTGTTAAGATATTTTAATTATTTATATGTATCTCAGTTTTATAAGAACAAAATAAAATGTATTGAAAGTCATAAGAAATATCAAAACTTCACAATAAAAAACAAAGCAAATATTTATTTCTTATTGTAAGTATTTACACATGAAAATTAATTATTTTTACATATTTCTGAGATGTTCCAATTTTTTGGAATGACTGAAATGTCTTGTTACAACAAAAGCAAAACTTGGATTTATATACAATATAATTTATAATCATACATTTACAAAACGTTATTCAATTTACTAGTAAATAACCAATAAATTGCTAGTAACAAGAAACAGCTTAATCAGTGTTGAACCTGTTTCAAAATATCCACTGAAGATAAATTTAAAAGTTTACCAGTGCATCTTTTCCAGAACAATTAATTTGCCAAAACCTCTTTATTACATAATTTATTAACAAAATAATTGTATATTTTCACAAAACAAATTTTCACTGTTTCTAAATAACATTCTTTGCAATTTCTGAAAACTGTGCAGAACTCATTCCAGAGAATCTTTGTCTCTTCTTTATATTGTTTCTTCTACCAACTTACAATCAGGTGATCATCTTTTATATTTTGCCCAGAGCATGAATTATTTTTTATATTTGAATAATTATTCAAAATCAAATACCTATTAACAACTTAAATCCATTGGTTATAATAATTTAAAACATAAAAATAAATTTTTAAATATAAAAGATAGAAGCAATTAATGTATCTCGAAAAACCAGTTACCAAAATCTAGGATAAAATTGACAGCTTGATCAGGACATACCAAAAGCTGTTCTCAGGAACAAGAATCTCAGTTTCAAATTTAACAATGAATTCTTTATATACATGCATATGTACACACACTCACACACACACACAAACCATATACAAATACATAATTAGGTGTATATGTAATATTACACATGCACACACATATATAAAATCATCACAAGATAATTTGTGTCTTTCTATATAAGATAAATTACAGTGCAACACTTAATATGTTCCAAATGTTTGTTGATCAAATAACTTAAAGATAATTTGAAAATAAATATAGAGAGAAGTAGAACAAAATTTTGACCTTGATATTAATGCTGATAAAATACACTTAATTTCTAATCACTTGATTGATTGTTAAAAATTTTCATAGTTAATACCAGTGATAGCAATAGCCTTATAGTTAATGTTAAAATTAAGATAATCTCAAAAATAACAGTGGAAATACTGAAAAGAGGCATTGTTACATGGTAGTTTAAAAACCATAAAAGTACAATGATAGAAGATTAAAATTTGATTTTTGTTATATTCTGCATCAACTCTAGAAACTTATCATAAGCAGATTATTAAAACTTCCATCTTGCATGTCAAAAGGATACATTTTGACATGCAAAGATACAGATGGCACCACAAATTAATGCGTTTGTCTTCCATCTAAGGTTTGCCTTCTCTACTGTTTCATTCTCCTGAAGGACACCATCACCTACACAGATTTACAGGTCCAAAACTTGAGTCAATAAGTAGTACCTGTTTCTTTATTTTTCTCAAATCCATTCCTAATCTACCACTGTGCTCTCTAAATTTACCTCATATATTTTTGAGACATGAAATACAGATTTGTTTGACTCTTCCAGCATACCGTAGTTCAAACTTTCTACCATACTGTCGCAACATCCTTATAGTTCTACTTATATCTCCTGTGCCCTGTAATTGGGCATATGTTAATTTTTCATATATGTCAGCATATCTACTGTTAAGACATTAGTATATCAATACAATAAAATATTATTTACTTCTTTAAAAGAAGAAAATTCGGCCACATGTCATAGCATGAAATATTTCTGGAGAACGCTTGGCTAAGTAAAATAAGCCAGTAGCAGAAGGAAAAACACTGCATCATCCCACGTATGGGAAATATATAAAATAATCAAATCATAGAAACAGAATAAAATGGTGCTTGCAGGGAATGGGGCAGAGAGGAATGAAGTGTTGCTGTTTAATGGGTGAAATTTTAGTATTTTAAGATAAATAATTTCCAAAGATCAGCAGTTAATACTTTATTACACGTTTATAAATTGGTTAAAAGGGTATATCTTATGCTAAATGTTCTTACAACAATATTTTTTCCAAAAGATGCCTCAATATCAGCTCCCATGCTCTCTGTAATTGCTATTGCTGTACACGTGGCATGTCTTGCTCCTTCTTTTGCTGTTTTGCTTTTTTTCCTAATACTTTTTCACACTGGAGCTATAGTGATCTATTAAAAATACCATTTAGATTGTATGAGTTCTTTATATACTGTAGTTTGAATGATATTAACCTGTTATTGGAAATATAGTTTGCAAATACTTTCTCCCATTCTAAAGGTTGCTATTCATTTTTTTATTATTTCATTTGCTGTGCAGGAACTTTTTACTTTTCTATAGTGTCATTTGTTTATTTTTGTGTTTTATACCTATGCTTTGGGTTTTATATCTAAAACAGAAAAAAAATAATTTAGAAAGCGGTCAAAGATCTGAATAGATGTTTTTCCAAAAAAGACATGCAAATATGTATGTGAAAGGTGCTTAACATTACTAATCATTAGGAAAATGGAAACTAAGTCTACAACATCACTTCATACCTGCTAAAACGGACATCACCAAAAATTGAAAAGTTAAGTGTTGGAGAGGTTATACAGAAAAAGGAATCCTTATACATAGTTGATAAAATGTAAACTGGTGAAATACTATTAAAAACAGTACAGAGCTTCCTCAAAAAATAGTCTACCATATGATAGAGCAATCACACTTTTGGGTATATATCTAAAGGAATTAAAATCAAAATCTTAAAATAATATCTACATTCCCACATTTATTTCCACATCATTCACAATGGCCAAGATTAGAAACAACATAAAGTTCATCAACAGATGAATAAAGATAATATTTGTATAGTCATTAGTAGACATAGATACGATGGATTATTTTTAGCCTAAAGGAAAAAAACATGTTGTCATTTAAAATAATATGAATAAGCCTGGAGGACATTATGTTAACTGAAATAATCCAGACACAAAAAGGCAAATATTTCATTATCTCACTTACATGTGTAATCCAAAAAGAAAAATACACAGAAACTCTTGAAACAAAGTATAAAGGTTGTTACCATGAATCCAGAATGAGAGATATGAGGAGATGGGGAGATGTTGATCAAAGGATATAAACTTTCTGTTAAAAGATAGCAAGTTCTGGAGACCTGAGCTGCAGGATCGTGACTATATTTAATAATATGTTGCATACTTGAAAATGGTAGCTGTGTGAGATGATGGATATGTTAATTAGCAAGATTTGTTTATCATGTTACAACATTTTTATATAGCAAAACATCAAATCGTACATTTTAAATATATAAATTTCATTTTTTGTATTTTATATTTTGAGGTTAATTGTACCTCAATTAAGGTGAAAAAAATTAAACAGAATGTTAAAGTAAAAATCATAGCTAACTCACCAATCAGAAACAACCACTGAGAATAAGCTGATGTATTTCCATGTAGGTTTTCCAGCTCTGTGGTTATATTTTTGTATATCTGTATTAATAGAGATACACTCAGTTATATAAAACGTTTAATATCTATTTTTCTCTATATAAAATAAATACATTTGTAGTAGCAAATTTAGAGGCTTACATAAAAGTTGAAAAAAGTTAAAAAAAATAAGATTCAGAAAAATCCTACAAAAATAAACATAAGAAAATATCACTTGGATCATTTGATTCCTTGGATTAACATAACATCTTTCAATATTTCCTATTTTCCAATGAAACATATTTAAATGTTCTATTTAGCACCTAAGGTATAGGTTAGACCCTGACTTTTCTCAACTCACTTGACAGATCTTGCCTCTCTTCCCTCCACTACAAACATGTAACTTTGGTTTGCTTGTTCATTTTATTTTACTTTATGTTCATTTCTTCAAATGCAGCAAGCACTATCCTGTATTTGTAGCTTTGTGTATTCTACTCCTTCTGTTTTGTTTTTCATTCTCCAAGAGCTTTACATGTTGATTGGGTTTTTATATTGTTGGATTTCCTGTATAATTCTCTGGCAAGAATAGCTAAATTCTTCCAATATGTGCCCTTTTATCATCTATTACCAGAATCTATTTTGTTATGATCCTTCCTTGTGCATTATCTGTTTTCCTTAGCAATTTATACATTTGTTTGTGTCATAAGTATTATTGCTTTTGCTGACTCCTCTATCCCCAGCATTTAGCACTGTCATAAGCTCCCACAAAACTCTCATTAACTTGACTTTGAATAAATAGCTCTAAGAATAAATGTGGGCATTCAGAAGCATCCAGCCATCTTCAGTCCTAGTTTTCTTTCTACACATAGTCTCCTTCGTTTCAGGAAGAGTTTAAAAGATAAAAGTTGAGTATTATTGCATGACAAAGGCAAAAGCCTGCACTGCTGAAGGAAGGGAAGGAACATATTGGCCCAAAACAGAATCGTCCTGATTTTATGTCTGATGGCCTCTGGTATCTCATCATATTTGGAAGAGAGGTCATAAACTGAGACTTGCATGAGTGTTTAAATTTGAGCTTTAAGGGATAATGAGGAATTAATGATGTCCTTCATAGAGAAGCAGACTTTTCATGCAATATTGAAGCTATGTTATATTTTATAAGTATGGATTTGTATGTAGTAATATGTTTGACTTTGAGATTTCCCTGAGTGATGCTCAGTAACCTGAACAATTCGCAAAGAAGGTAGATGGTAAATATAAACTAGTTTTAGGCTTTTCCCCACCACAAGCAAACCACTGATATTAGAGGATGATTTAAATGACAGGTCTTGGAATTTAAACTGATTTTGAAGGGAATAGATAGCTATAGGATTATACACAGAAATAGGGTAGAAGGTAAAAGAATCAATGAACTCAGAACACTGATAGATAGATATCTTAGCCTGTTTGTGTTGCTGTAAAGAAATATTTGAAACTGGGTGATTTATAAAGAAAAGAGTTTTATTTGTATCCTGGTTCTGTAGGCTGTACAAAAAAACATGACATCTGTATATATTTCTGGTGAAAACTTAAACTGCTAGCAGAAGCAGAAGGAAAGTAGGAATTACATGATTAACGAGAAAGGAGGAAAGAGAGGAGGGAGATTTGAGGCCCTTTTTAACAATCAGTTTTTTTGTAAATTAATAGAGTGAGAACTCTTTACCCTGAAGGTGGCACCAAACCATTCATAAGGGGTCCACCCCCACCACCCAAACATCTCTCACTATCAACACTGGGGATCAAATTTCAACATGAGGTTTGAAGGGGACAAATATCTGAACTATGTCAATAGAAGCACGGAAAGTGGGTAAATCGAATTTAAAATCATGATTGTTAGGTTAGTGATGGATAGGCTGGTCTGCCTGGATACACCCACTTGGAGTATGGTCTCAGTTACCCAGCTGAAGCACTTGCCAGCAGCCACCTCCGTAAGTTTCACTGGCAGACCCTGTCTAACAGTCAGACAGCTGCTGCAGGGAGCTCCCACCAGCACACACAAGCCTGCAACCCACTCATGGTTGCTTCACCACCATTCATTGGCCTGTAGCCTCCCCTCGTGCTTTGCTGGAGTGTATGTGCATGCCGACCCCACCAGTGTCATACTACCGGCATGCACAAGCACACGGGACCCACCTGTGCCATGCCGAAACTCTGCCTAAGCACATTTGCTGGCACCCCTCATGGGAGTGTTATTAGCAAACTGGAAACGTGTTGGCTACTCCAGTGTAACAGGTGCTTAACGTTGAAGGGCCAGAGAAAAAAGCTACAGGCTTAGAACCAGTGCCCTAGGATTCCAATGTGCAGCCCAGGAATGCTGAACTGAACCAAGCTTTGGCCTTCTAAAATTATTCATAACTAAAGCCAACTAACTAAATTCAACTTATATCACAGTCAAATCCTCAAGGACGTTAATAAATTGTAAAAGTAAAAAGCCCCATTTGAAGGCTAGAAACCAAATTTTAAAGGAACACCAGCCCACACAGATGAGAAAGAATCGGCACAAGAACTCTGATTCCAGAACCTTAAAGTCCAGAGTTTCTTCCTACCTCCAGATGACCACATGGTATCCCCAGCAATGATTCTTAACCTGACTGAAACGGCTGAAATGACAGATGCAGAATTCAGAAGCTAGATGGCAACAAAGATTATCAAGTTTCAAAAGAAAGTTGAAACTCAATCCAAGGAATTCAATAAAAAGATACAAGGGTTAAAAGATAAAATAGCCATCCTGAGAAAGAATCAGACTGATTTTCTAGAGCTGAATAACTCACTGCAAGAATTTTATAATACAACATCTTAAATATTAACAGCAGGATATACCAAAGTGAGGAATGAATCTCGGAGCTCAACGACTAGTTCTTCAAATCAACTCATTCAGAAAATATAAAGAAAAAAACTTACAAATGAACAAAGTTCATTTAGCATTCAAATTGAGAAATGATGAATTACGTACAGGGACCAAATCTATCACTAACTGGTATATCAGAAAGCTAGGGGGAGACAGCAAACAACCTGAAAAACATATTTGAGGTTAGGATACTGTCCACAAAATTTCCCACAACCTCACTAGAGTCGTTGATATGAAAATTTAGGTATTTCAGAAAATCCCAGCAAGATTCTATGCAAGATAATCATCCCCAAGGCATGTAGTCCTTATATTCTCCAATATGAATATGAAAGGATCCAGAATAGCAAAGCAATCCCAAGAAAAAAAGAACAAAGCCAGAAACATTACACTACCCAACTTTATACTACAAGATTACAGTAATAAAGAATAAATAAATAAAAGCATAGCACTAGTACAAAAACCAACACATACATTAATGGGAAAATTTAGAAAACCCAGAAATAAAGCTACACACATATGACCATCTGCTCTTTGACAAAGTCAACATAGCAAGCAATAGAAAAAGGACTCATTCAATAAATGATGTTGGGCTAGCTGGCTAGCCATATGCAGAAGATTAAAATCAGGCTTCTTCTTTCCACCATATATGAAAATTAACTCAAGATGAATTAAAGACCTAAGACTATAAAATCCCTACAAGAAAGCCTAGGAAATACCATTCTGGACATAGGCCTTGGCATAGATTTTATAATGGAGTGTCCAAAGCCAATTGCAACAATGAAAAAAAGTAGAGAATTGGGACCTCATTAAACTAAACGGCTGCTGCATAGCAAGATAAACTATCAACTGGGTAAACAGAAAACCTGCTGAGTGGGTGAAAATATTTGCAAACTATGCATCCAACAAAGGTCTCATATCCAGAATGTATAAGAACTTAAACAAATCAATAAGCAAAAACAAATAACTCCATTAAAAAATGGGCAAAAACCATGAACAGTCACTTCTCAAAAAAGACAGACATGTAGCCAACAAGCATATAAAAATGTTCAACATCTCTATTCACTGGAGAATGCAAATCAAAATCGCAATGAGATACCATCTCACACCAGTCAAAATGGCTATTACTAAAAAGCCAAAAAAATAATAGATGTTGGTGAGGTTGCAGAGAAAATTAAATGCTTATTTTTTGGGCGGGGGGGGGATGTAAATTAGTTCAGTCACTATAGAAAAGAATTTGAAGGTTTCTCAAATAACTTAAAACAGAGCTACCATTCAACCCATTCTATTACTGGGCATATACCAAAAGGTATATAAATCATTCTACCATAAAGACACATGCATCCACATGTTCATTGCAGCACTATTCACAATAGCAAAACATGGAATCAACCTGGATGCCCATCACCAGTGGAATCGGTAAAGTAAATATGACACATATACCATGATAAGAACATTAGAAAAACAGAATTATGTGTTTTGTACAACATGCATGCAGCTGAAGGACAGTCCTAAGTGAATTAATCCAGGGATAGAAAACTGAATCCTGCATATTCTCACAAGTGGGAGTTAAACACAGACTAAATATGAACCCAAAGAGGGGAACAATAGACACCAGGGCCTACTTGAGGGGAAAAAGTGGGTAAAAGATGAGTATTTTAAAAACTGGGTACTATGCTAATAACATGAGTGACAAAATAATTTGCACACCAAACCCCAGCAACATGTAATTTACTCATGTATCAAACCTGTAGGTGTACCTCCAAAACTGAACATAAAAGTTGGGGAAAAAAAAGATATTGTTCCTCCTAAACATGGGTAAGTATGTTGGGAGTTTGTTGATCCCAGACCCACAATACCAACAGGCACATAGTGGCAATGAGGGCCACAGAATTAGAATTGCAGCATATAGATTCACACTGCCTAGAGTCAATACCAACTTCACCCCTTATCAACAAAGTGACTTCCTACAAAACTCTTATATACTGTGACTAACATAAGTACTTAAAACAATAGTGCACACAGGGTCAATACAAGACACTATATCTACTAAATCTCTTAAGTGATTAAATTATAAGAGGGTAAGATAGAGGGGCTTGATATATAGAGGTTGGATCTAGAGGTTTGCCCCATAAAGCATTAGAGGTAATACCAGTAAGTCATATTCTAGCTGCTTATAGAACTAATAGAAATCATTCTCACACTTTATTCTTAGTCATTATTTGAGGCTAAAATTGCTACAGATATTTTAAGAACTGTGGGAACACGTTTGGTCCATAGGGTCAGTTCTAATTCCAAACAATTGATAGAAAAAAAAAAAAAAAAAAAAGAAAACTAAATTATTTCATTGTCTTACCTGCTTCCTTGCTCATCTCAAATCCTCAACATGCCTTATTTGAAAATGAAACTTGTTAGAATCCAAGAAAAAGAGCAACATTGCTGGCATAATGGATGTGCTGGCCTGTAGTGGTGGCTCACCCTTCAACTTCAAGTTTAGAATTTTTTTTTCACATGCACAAGCTCAGACATTGCTCTGAAAGTTAGACACTGTGACAGGGTGCTTGATTTTACAAGGTGTTCTATCCAAAGAAAATTATTGTGTAGGAACCTCTATTATATTCATCAGGCTTCTGTATTGCATAAAAATTACCACCTCTGACTTCTTTACCCAATGAGAGCTTTTCTGAGAATGCTTGATGTGTGGCTGAGAGAAGAGAGTGATCTTTTGTATCAGGGTTCTAGATGAATATAATTTCAAGGCTGCTAGCTGTAACTTCTCCTCCCACAAGCTAAAACAGAACATCCCTGTCATCTAGTTTGAATTCTTAAGTCCCATTTGGTGTCTAGAAAGTTTTACTGTAGTCTTGCAATTCTGTTATTTATACTAATGAGTATTTTTTAAACTGAAACAGTTTGAATAGAATTTTTGTCAGTTCCTTCCAAAAATATAATGCCTCTCAAATAAAATAAAAGCTAAAGTAACATTTAATTTAAAACTAGTTAAGTCACTTTATCTGAAAATACATCTTGAAATCTTCATATGGAGTTTTATTCATTTCATTATTCAGACAGACATGTCTCCTTCCTCTTTCCAACTGATTCTCATTACTAGAATTACCCTTTTATCACTCACATTTCCCTTAGACATAATTTCTTCATTAAAATGTTTAGATGCATTATTTTTTAGTCACTTTATTTAGAATGTTGTTCAAAAATATTCCATTCCTTAAATCCCATCTCAATAGAGGGATTATATTTATTATCCTGCCAGCTTTGGCTTGATTGAATGACTTGAAGGGTGAGGTTAGGGTAAGGCAGGTAACACAGATGAGATCTTCTCTTTATCCACAATTTTGATATTTTGTTCATCCAGGAACTTTTTGCATTAATAAATGCACTGAAACATTGTTTTTTAAATCTTTTTCACTAATTTTGTTGGCACACCCTTAAATTTTGCCCCTCAGATAAGTGTCTCACTCACTTCATCCTAGTCCCAGCCACATTTTAAACACCTGAGTGCTGATGGATATGGCAATGGGCCACTTCTGAGCCTTCGCAGTGAAAAACCTCTTGTGGTGCTGCTGGCTCTCTTGTCTCTCTGCCATCATCATGAGAAGAGCATGTGCTAGAAAGCCTGCTGGTCCCAGGAGGTTGAGAGACACATGAGATAGACTTAGCCTTAAAGACCTATGATGAAGCAGAGCTTTTCCAAAGCCCCCGCCTGATAAAGACAACCTGACCATCTGCAACCCTGCAAACACAACATTCTCAAACTCCCCACTCACATATAGTCACCTGGTTCCTGTTGGCAAATATTAACCTGACCCTGCTACTTTTATTTATTTATTTTTCTTCTCTCTCTCTCTCTGTCTCTGGTAAAAATCTATTTTCTCCTACTGTAAAAAAAACAACATCTCACTGATGGCAATCCAAAGCAATATGAAAAAAGTTCCGCCAGCCTGAATTAAAAGACACTGTAGCTGTTTGAAAGTAAGAGTATTTTTAGGCTTGATTTTATTCTCTACAGAAAGCATGCTGACTGAAATATTCAGTCACCATGGAGAGTCTATTCTCTAATGCCCACTGTCTTGTGCCCACGGAGGATTATGGAAATTGAAGGGTCTTCCGGAAGCAAAATCAAAAGCCATGAAAAATAAAGGTCCAGGGAACACTCTCAGGGAGGAAATCTGTGTCAATAAAAATAAATAATCCATAGCTCAGGGTAGCAGAACCTCACATTAACCCATGGATTTTCAGAATTGCTATGGACCAGTAAACATTTTGTGCTTCCCATTGTGATTATATCCCTTTTCTTCACCATTGTAAATTGGGTATGCAGAAAATAGATTATTTTTATTTTTATTTCACAGGTACTGGATCAAAAAAATTCTTATCCAGACCTGATTAAGATTATGAGACCCTGGGCCTCAAGCCTGATACAATGGGACATTAATTGATATCCTGTGGAGGAAATGAGTTTAATGGAGTTCTGAAAGAAAAGTGAATGTTTGTTACCAAGACAATGGACTGTGGTAGTTTGGAATATTGTTCGTAATTCTTCACATTATTCCCTCTTATATGCGATTGTGACATGCACCAGATGGGAAGATACAAACACATCTGTTCAGCCACTAAAATGAGGGCAAACTTTACAGTGAGCCAGTATTGATTCAATATCTGAAGACATATTTTTCTGTCTACTCACTGTGTTCCAAGATTACTATGAAATTATGTCCCAAGTAGATGCTAGTCCAAGAAAAAAAAAGTAAGTAAACATTGAAGAGAGAAGATCCCAGTTCAAAGCCTATTACCCAAGCTCAGCCACCTCCAATGTGTAGTGGAGCCATCCCAACCAAACTGTATACCAGTGAGGGAGAAAAATAAATGATAGTTGTTGCAAGGCATGGGGTTTTGAAATTGTATATTATGTAGTGTAAATATAGCAGTAGCTGACTCAACACACAAGAGTTAATAGTTAACTAAATTTCTATGAAACAGCTTGCTAATATCGAGAGTTATAAGGTTCTAGAAGAGTTGGACCAGGTGGCAGCATTTAACTGTCAAAGGCAAGATGGGTAAAAACTGTCATAATGGGCTGCAAGACTGAATGAAACCAGCTGGTGTTGGCATGCAGGACCAATGGCAGTGGATAACAGAACATAGTGTTCCCAGTGAAAGACAGATGGATAGCCAATGTGGATATGACTTTGCTTATACAATAACAACAACAAAAATCAAGACCTGTCAATCAGAGGGCTAAGGTCCTTGCTTTCATGAAAGGTTATTATCTCTCACCCGGTCTTTAAAACTGAGCCAATTCTCAGAGCAAGATTAAATGAGAAAGAGTTCTGTGCTATTTAGAATAGAAAGTGAACAGTTCCATAAAGAAACTATTATTTTTTAATATTTTTTCTAATTTTTGTGAGTATATCGTAATTGTACATGATATGCTTTGATACAGCATCTCATTTTTTTCTAAATTATTATTACTATTATTATTATTTTGAGATGGAGTTTCACCCTTGTTACCCAGGCTGGAGCCAATGACAGGATCTCGGCTCACCGCAACCTCCGCCTCCTGGATTCAAGCAGTTCTTCTGCCTCAGCCTCCTGAGTAGCTGGGACTACAGGCACATGCCACCACATCTAGCTAAATTCTGTATTTTTAGTGGAGACAGGGTTTCACCATGTTGACCAGGATGGTCTCGATCTCTTGACCTCGTGATCCACCCGCCTCGGCCTCCCAAAGTGCTGGGATTACAGGTGTGAGCTCCTGCGCCCAGCCTTTCTAAATTATTTTTATCTAATTCTTTCCCAAATGGATCTACCACTATTTATGATAAGTATTATATTTTAGGTATATTCAGATCAGAGAAGATTCAGATCTTATAAGAGAAATTGATTGGAAGGTGAGTTTGCCCTTAAAACAGGGGATCCAAAACACAGTCAGAGCTCTTCTGTTAGAGTGGGATAAATGGACATTATAAAAGGATTCTTGTATACAATTCCCCTCACAATGAGTCCAATGGTTCTCTGGACCCATGTGGCCTTTCCCCTGGTCTTTCATTAAAAAATATAAAATAATATTTATAGCAAGGATCATAATTCTCATGGTAGTTTCATGACTTATACAGTAAGATTATGATAAAAATAAGATGAAGTTGAATACCCGGAAGCTGCTTATTCTTTGGTCAAAGAGTCCAGTTAAAAAACAAAAATATATCAGCTGGCATAGGAGGGATTCATGTCCCCCTCAAAGTCAAAAGTAACAAGTATTCTACAAACCCTGAAAAGAGTGAGAGATAAACCCTGCAAAACCTTACAGCTCTACCAGATTAGTGACATTTTTAGTATCTAATGGTTTGGAGCCATCCTATCCTAGATACAGAACAAGTCGTTGAATGCTTCAATTCCCACCATGAAGAGACTGAGTCCGTGAAGACAGATCCCTTTGTATTTTGCAGACAGCACCTAGTACAGTTGGGAATGCTGCTTTAACCAGTGACTTAGAGGGCTGCGATATTTGAGTGAGTGCCAGTGAAAGGAAGAGCTCTACAGCAGGTTCAGGTTTTGATACAAGCTGCACTGCCTTCGATAATAAAACCCAGTAGACTCTAAAGTCCTGGATATCTGTGGTGGATAGAAATGGCATATGGTGTCTCTGGCAAGCGCTAACAGGAGAGACATTATGCAGATCCCTAGCATCCTCAAACAAGACCATCTGCAGCATGTAACTTTTGCCCATTCAAAAAAGCAATGCCTGACAGGCCACTGCACCTAGTCTTGTTTATATAAAGAAATTATTTGACCAGAACTGCCCAACGTTAGGTAGATGAACCACCAAGGCAACTGATTCAGTGCAATAATGTATACATTTAGGAGTGAACTTATTCTAGTGTGGAGAGCACACATTTACATACACATACACACACACACACACACACACACACACATCCACAGAAAGAGAAGGTAGACTCTATGTATCTGTGGATGGTATTGTGGGTTGGATTTTACCCTGGAAAGATTTGTTACATTGAAATCCTAAACCTCCCCTCACATTATATCTCAAACACGTGCTTGTTGGAAATAGGATTGTGTCATATAAAGCTAGTTAAGATCAGGCCATGCTGGAATCAGATGGGCTTCTAATTGAACATTACTGGTGTCATTATAGAAAGGGAATATTTGCACATCGATATTCACATGGGGAGAATGCCATGTGAAGATGAAGTTGGAGATCTACAAACCAAAGAAAGCTATAGAATGCTAACAATAACTAGGAGCTAGAGAAGAGGGATGGAACAAATTCTCCCTCACCACTCTAAAGAAATCAAAATTGTCCAGCGTCTCAATCTTGGACCTCCAGATTGAGATCCAGACTCCAGAGCACTGAGACAGTATATTTCTGTTGTTTGGGCCACCCAGTTTATAGTTCTTCATTGTGATACGCTTAGCAAACAAGTAACAATGGTTCCACTGAACTTTCTCTTTCCACATCATGACTTTCTGTGTATACATTTGGCAAATTCCTATGAGTAGTTTATGGAGAAGGAAAAATAAAAACTGAGTGAATTAATGTGATATGTTGATTGGACCTGTGACAATTACTGTAGACTACCTCATGATAAAGAGATAGTGTCCCATTGAACAAGACCTTAGCCAGAAGTAAGAATACATTAAAAATCCAGGCCGTGTTGAAGGTCCTGGGTGAAGGTTCAGGTTCCTGGGATGAGAAAGATTAGAACCTGATAGAAAAAGTGGTTTGAAGAAGATCCGTGGAACTTCAGGTTCTGTGGAATTAGCCTCTTCCGCAAGGACAGAGGAACACAATAAGATCAGGGACACAATAAGAATTCCATGGAAGCTAAAAACATGTTAGCTACCTGCTCATTTTTCAGGTAAGGATAAAGGAAATAGTTACTCTACTAACTGGGATAGTGTTCTTGATCTTCATGGGGAATAGGTGTTGGTGCTACGTAATGGGAAAGTGAGAAGAAATTCTGTAATATAGAGGGCTTACTGGGGTGCCTCTTGATGCTTCCATACATAGATATAAGACTGTTGCTGTTTGTGACAACCATGGCCAGTCATAGAAAAATAATCAGGCTCAGATCCCTCAGAAATGAAAGTTTTAGACACTTAACTTAGTAAACTTAGTCACTTAACCTTAGGAAACCTAAGTTTGAGATATATTCCTCTTTGTTCATTGATACTTCTTGAGTTCATTCACTGAATAAAATACACTGAAATCCTTGTGTCAGGATCTATCTTTGAGACACTCTAACTACTGAGAGGCATAAAGCTTAGCTGGAAAGCATAATCATTGTCATGACCACGATTCCATTATTTTATTGCCTACGATCAGCAGATATGTGACATCATGTCTTCCCTAGAAGGATGTAGCTGAATTGGTACTGAAACGGTACAGAAATGTGCTCAGATATTTTAAGAAAAACAACTAGCAGATGCTTCTAACTATTGCAATGCAAATGAAAGTGACACTTTGATATCTACTTTCATCTATTTTGGTTACAAAGACAAAAGATTTGATCATATCCAGTATTGACAAACGTGTAAAAGCATGCTCGTATACTTATAGTGAGAGGAAAAAAAATAATGTACCATTTTAGAAAGCAATTTTGCTAGCAGCTTGCAATCGAACTAAAATTCTTCAGTCAAGTCTCTCATATGGATCGTCCATCCTTAAAATTTTCTGACCATGGCATGTGTCTGCTTGTCTATATTCTGCTTCTATTTTGCTCTACTCTGTTGGAATCCTCAAACCTTTGTTTCTTGATAGATGCTCCCAATGGAAGGTATAAGGAATCTGGGAAATGGGGAAAAGGAAGAAGTCCTGTGACCTCTCTTTCACCTTCTGGATGTGACTCAGTGGAGCCTCGGTAGCATAAATTTGCTGCAGGCTACTAATGCTGCTCATCATTCAGTTACTGTAAATATTTCCATACTTTTATAGTACAAAAAGTTGTGTGGGCTTCTAGATTTTTGGAAGGCGATGGTGTTATGGTAGAGAGTTGTGGAGTTCTTCCTAACCACCCAAGACAGCTGCAGAATGTCTTCCTGCTCCAGCGGCAGAGCAATTAGGAAATCAGGATCCTTTAGCCTAAGGATGGTAGGGGTTTATTGAATGTATTAATCTCTGAATAATCTCAGTTTTTTATTATTGTTTTCCCCCTTCTTGTGACAAATTTGCAATCAATTCTGTTTTAAATATTCTCTGTTTAAAATACACAGAGTATTTCTGTTTTCCAGAACAAGTTTTGACTGCCAGCCTTCCTCTCCCTATTTCTACTTTATTATTCTTCCGTGTGTTGGCCCACTTTTTATTCTGCCTTCTCTTTTATTGCTTATCCTCTGAATGTTTGCTTTCCTCGGGGATCAATTACTGGCTTACTTTTCTTTGTGCTATGCACATACTCTCTGGGTGACAGAAATCACTCTCCTGCCTAAATACTGAATACTCTCCATATCTTTATCTCATGTCAAATCTCAGTGTGAGGTCAAGACTGAGAGCTAAACATCTCCTCTTGGCATTACAAATATAAATATTTAAATTGACGTTATCATCTTCACAGTGTGCTATCAGGATGTTTGTTCTGCAATCTCAGCCGGTTGTTCACATCTATCCGGTTTCTTAAGTTAACATCCTGGATTTCTTTCCTTGTGATTTGCTCTTTTTTACTTTCTCAATGTAATCTTTCACCAAGTTCCACTGCTTCTGGTTTCTAAGTAGTTTTCGAATATCCTTCCCTGCTGCTTTGTTATATCCTTCCTGATTTGTAACATCTTGTCACAGAATTCACTCTTTAACCTCTCTAATAACCTGCAGCATTTCCACCATAATAATTCTACAAATGAGAGATTTAATCACAAACCATTTTTTTGTGAAATATTCTATTGAATTGCCAAAGTCCTTGGGAAAAGTTCAAATCCTTTTAGTGGGGCAGAGAAGACAATCAAGGACACAGCACGTGTCTTCCTTGCTTGGCTGTCTCACTAGCCACTGCTACCTTTGCACTTCTTGGTCCAGTCTCATTAAACCATTTGCATGTCCATTAATGTTCATTGACCTCTCCTCCTCAGTGCTTATTTTATCTCTTTTACTTCTGCCTGAAATGTTTTGCTCAATTTCATTTCCCCGGCTCTCAGCGATCCCAGATCATCTCAGGCATTCAAGCATCTAGGATGCTTCCTAGATGCTTGAATGCATCTAGGAAGTTTTTCCTATGAAGGCTATGCATCGCTTCTTTGTCGGTAACTCTGAATGCATGTTTCTCATAGCCCTTGTTATTCCGCGCTTTACTCACTGGCTTACTGATCTGCCTCCCCTTATAAACTGTAAGTACATTGGGGATTTTACAGGCCCCAGCTCAATATGGAATTTCATGGTAGACATTAAATAAAGCTCTCTGTCATAGTGTTTCTTTTTTTTTTTTTTTAATTTGGTAATATAACTACATTGTGTTTTTAAAATTATGGTCATTTTCATACTGATCATTAGTTTCCCTATTTAATGAATATACTATGTTTCAAAATGATAATATTTCCTTTAAAACCAGGATTAATCACTTTTTTGTGTATGCCTGCCTATCTCTGCATACTGACAAATAAGTGGCTAGGGGTTAGGGGGTGGAATACTTTTTACCTGAGCCCCTTAAATTACCAGGCCCAAAATGGTATTTAAAATGTGACCCCAGTCAAATCTCCCTCCCACCTTGAGTATAATAATTACTTCTTGAAGCCACTTGCTATGAGGACTCTAAACTGATGCCCAGTAGCCACAAAATGCTGTGTGGTGGAAATCATCTCATACCCTGTGGTTCAAGAACGTGTAGCCAACTGTTAATCAGTGCTATTTTCTTAAAACAGTGAGAGTTCCTCTCAAGGAACTTTGTATCAGCCCACTTCTTATTCTTGTTTGCATTTAAAAACCTGCTTCAATAAAGGCCAAATCAGCAACTTTAAAGTATGTCCCTAGCAGCTCTCTGTACTTTGGTTCAGGTAAACTTTTTAAATCTATATTTTGTGCCTCAGCTTCGTTCTTTTTGGTTGACATTTCCAAAACAACAAGAAGGGTTCCAAGTGATCCCTTCACCGCTGCCACAAACCATCATGAGGGAAGGTGTTCTCTTTCCGGGTCCACAAGGGGGCGTCGTTTTAAGGGCAAGAACTTCCCAGCGCCAGGCCTCCCTCTCATGTCTCTCCATCCTGGAGATTTGATGGTTTCTGTTTTGATTTTCGCAGACGTGGCAAAGGGTCAAAAGTCAATCACTCCAGTGGAAGTTTAAAGGAACTCTTTCCACTGGCCGGGGGTGGGGGGCTTGGAGAAGGAGGTAATTCCTCTCAGGTTGAAAGTCCCCTTCTTCTACACCCCTTTGGACTCCATGTTTGGATCTCCTTCCACAAAAACTCCCTTCGTGGATGCTGTCTTTCTTCTTTGGGATTTCCCCCCTCTGGGGTCCCCTTCCACCCTCGTGGAAGCTGTCTTTCCTCTCCGGAATTTCCCCTCTGGGGTACCTTTCCACATTCTCTCTCATGGAAGATTTCTCTCTTCCTCTCCTTTTTCTCTTTCTCTACCTAAATAGATCACTTTCTGCAAACATTTTTTTGGGGTCCGGTATTTACAAATGCACTGTGCCACGGTCTCCTCTCTCACTCTTGGGTAAGTGATAGACCAAGAACCTGAAGAAACGTCTTCTCAGGGGAGCTGAGAGCTCCCCTGAACCCCGACATTACAATCAGACCTTCCTTCCAGAGTCAAAACTTACCCAGCTCTGAAACTCTTCTGTTCTCACAGCTTGAAAGAAATAGTTGAATGTGAGGGGTGAATCCTACTCTTTGGTTGAAGGTTTAGAGTTTGCTTGAGCTGTTCTTTTCAAACCTCTGTTTCTAAAATGGAGGATTTCCATCTTTGCCTAATGGGCAGGACATTTTGGAAATTTTTAAAAAAGAAAGAAACCTGAATTTTTCTGTTTCTGCCTCACATCAGAATGGTCTCAGTCAAGGCACTGGCAATTTGGTGGTTTAAGTTTATATAGCGGGCTATTAAAATTATTGCAGCTGCTTTCCATTGCACAAAATTTGGACTCAGGTTATTATTTGTGACAAATTTCTGTTAATTCCAAACCACAAAGTGCATAAAGATGAGTTCTCTCACCTCAAAGAAAAGAGACAGCAGCTTCCTCTGACACTGTTGGTTTCTCTAAGCTACTTAGAGACTTTTCAGAGTTGTCAAGTGTGTTTTCCAGCATGTGATGTGGCCTCATAGGGCATTCCTTACCAGAACATTTTTTAAGGGCTGCTTTTCTTTACTTATTCAGGTGTGTATAACATAAGGATTTTTCCCCCATAGCTTAGGCAACCCTTCTTCCATCTGGCAATTAGAGGCAGTCTGAGACGTATCAGAGAACGAGTCATGACTCTTGGCTGACACCTAAAAAGTGATGCTCAGAAGCAGCACACTTCCACCCAAAACGGACTCCAGGATGTGATCATGGCTGAAAAGCTTCTAAATTATTATTAAAATCCAGCTTTAAAATGTGAGTAGCCTTATAAGGTACACTGTCCTTCAGAAACAGCTGTCTTTATGTACAACACTTATGGAGCATCCTCTTGTAAATGTCTAGGAAAATAGACTCACATGACCGAGGATAATCATAGGCAGAAATGGCAAAATGAGCATCTTTTGGAATGCCTAAAATAATTTATTTATGTGCACAATTATAACGATCTGGCTTTATCACCAGACAGATTGAATAAGACCCTTGCTTCTAATGGTACCTAGAAGCTTCTAAACTTTTTTTCCGAGAAAATTGCTTATTCAAGAGGTAAACAAAATGATACCTGAATATATTTCTGAATTTTATAATACTCAAGTCCTTCTCTCTTACACCTGCAACTGCTCCTTATTTTACTCCTGTGCTTTTTCACTCTCTTTTATATATACTCCCTATCTTGACTTGCTTTTCCTACAATCACTACCTGAGGAAACTCCCAAGGTATCTTGCTACTTCCCTGAAACTTAGGTTTCAGCAGCTTCTTTCAAAGTAAAATCCACAGGAAGAGGTGAGCTTGCTATTTTGTATGACACATGGAAAAAATTGAACTAAAAGATATCATAAAAAATTATCTGACCCATTTCAAGATCCATAGCGTTTCCAAAATATTTGATTTAATTGTCTGGACTTGTTCTGACCTTTATTAATTTGTTCATATGCTGATATCAAAAAGCAGGAGCGCTGATGGTTAAAAAAGGCTAACTGAAATAATCCTTATGAGGATTAAAAAAAAAACAGATGGAAGCAGACCATGAAAGGATTTACACTGTCTCTTCATGATGCCATTCCCTAGGTCTTTACTAAACATACAGATTAAAAGAAGATTCACCAATGCATCCAAAGACCAGGTGATCCTGTTCTTGATTATTTTGAATGGTTTGAAAAAACCTTTAAATGATATTCCAGAATGGCATGATACTAGCCTCAAAGATTATCTGATGTATTTCCTTATTAATTCTACTCTCTTCAATGGCTTTCATGAGGACTTAGTTATCTTTTTAAAGACATCAACTTGACTGGGTAAATATACAAACACATAAATTAGTAATCTTGGCAGATAAACTTTCTAAAACTATTCAGAAAGAAGGAAAGAGTAAGCCCTCAAAAATTATGAATTTGAAACTACAGCAGTCAAACCAGGCCTTTAAGAAAAAGAGAGGTGCCTCATTTTAAGTATAAAAAAGATGTTTGCTTCTTTTGCAAAAAAGCCTTGCCATTTTCATACAAGGTTGTAGAAAAATTAAATTACAGCAGAAGCAACACGAAGACAGGATCTTGCAAGATGAAGAGGGTTGTTCCACGGACCTATTTCTTCTGACTTATATCCAAGGAGAAATTGCCTTTTTAACAAATAAGAGCAGGCACACACCTTTATGGACACTGGGGTTACTCCTTCTGTTCTTAATCCTGCCATTTAAATTGTTCTCTTTCATTAAGTAAAAAAATATTATAAATGGTAAGGGTGCCAGGCACACTGGCTCACATCTACAATTTCAGTGCTGTGGGAGGCTGAGACGGGATTATTTGAAGATTGGAGTTTGAGACCAGCCTGACCGACAAAAAAAAAGCCAGGCATGATGGCATGCTCCTGTAGTCCCGGATAAGTTGGAGGCTGAGATAGTAGTTCAAGATTGCAGCGACCCATAATCTTAATTAATTTTTAGAGATGGGGCTGGAACCCATAACCCACTGGGTTCCAGCCCCATCTCTAAAAACTATCATTAAAAATAAAACAAATGGTAAGGGTATCTAATCAACCTGTGACTTCATATAATTCAAATCCTTAGAATTTCAGGTAGGCTTACTTAGTGGCTTTAATTTTTTTTCCCACTTATTCCCTGCTCTCATACACTTTTTAGACAAAGAATATTTGAAACTTGACCATGCACGCATTTTTGTATCCCCAATGATGGAAGTGTATTTAAATTGAAACAGAAGGAGCAAACAAAACTACTACAAAGAGATAACAAAACTGAAAAAATGCTCATCATCACTGGTCATCAGAGAAATGCAAATCAAAACTACACTGAGATACCATCTCACGCCAGTTAGAATGGTGATCATTAAAAAATCTGGAGACAACAGATGCTGGAGAGGATGTGGAGAAATAGGAACACTTTTACACTGTTGTTGGGAGTGTAAATTAGTTCAACCATTGTGGAAGACAGTGTGGCGATTCCTCAAGGACCTAGAAATAGAAATTCCATTTGACCCAGCAATCCCATTACTGGGTATATATCCAAAGGATTACAAATTGTTCTACTATAAGGACACGTGCACACGAATGTTCATTGCAGCACTGTTTACAACAGCAAAGACCTGGAACCAACCCAAACGCCCATTGATGATAGACTGGATAGGGAAAATGTGGCACATATACGCTATGGAATATTATGCAGCCATCAAAAACGATGAGTTTGTGTCCTTTGTAGGGACATGGATGAACCTGGAAACCATCATTCTCAGCAAACTGACAGAAGAGCAGAAGATCAAACACCGCATGTTCTCACTCATAGGCGAGTGTTGAACAATGAGAACACATGGACACAGGGAGGGGAGCACTGCACACTGGGGTCAGTTGGGGGGAAATAGGGGAGGGACGGTGGGGGGTGGAGAGCTGGGGAGAGATAGCAAGGGGAGAAATGACAGATGTAGGTGATTGGGAGGAAGGCAGGAAATCACACTGCCACGTGTGTACCTATGAAACAATTTTGCATGTTCTTCACATATACCCCAAAACCTAAAATGCAATAAAATAAATAAATGGGAGAAGAAAAAAAAAACTGAAATATTAGATTGGTGCAAAAGTAATTGCTGTTTTGGACTGTAAATTTTAAATAACTAGGCTCAAATACATCTTTATCAAGCAAAATAGAAACCATTACAGTCAACACATTTTTGCCAACAATAAATAAATTCATTTATTCCTGCAATATAAAAATCTGTGCTTCAGGATTTGATGAAGCCTTGGAAAGCATTTTCTGCGTCCTACTGGTTGAGGAAGTGCTTTCCATGTGAAAAGTTGTTGAGATGCTTAAAAAAGTGATGGTTGGCAAGAGATCAGGTGAATATGGTAGATGAGGCAAAACTCCGAAGATCAATTTGAAGCCTTGGTTTTGCAATGTGCAGTCAGGCATTGTCATGGAGAATAATTGGGTCCTTTCTGTTGACTAATGCTGGCTGTAGGCATTGCAATTTTTGATGCATCTCATCGATTTGCTGGGCACACTTCTCAGATATAATGGTTTCACTGGGATTCAGGCAGCTGTAGTGTATCAGACCGGCAGCAGACTACCAAACAGTGACCATGATATTTTTTTGGTGCAAATTTGGTGTTGGGAAGTGCTTTGGAGCTTCCTATTGGTCCAGACGCTAAGCTGGTCATCACCGGTCATTGTGTGAAATCCACCTTTTGTTGCACATCACAACTTAATCAAGAAATGGTTCATTGTTGCTGCATAGAATAAGAACTTCAAAATGACAATATTTTTTACTTTCATTCAGCTCATGAGGTACTGACTTATGGAGCTTTTCCACCTTTCCAATTTGCTTCAAAAGCCATATGACCATAAAATGGTCAATGTTGAGTTCTTGAAACTAATCTTGTAGGCATAACAGGATTGGTTTCAGTGATTGCTCTCAATTGATCATTGTCAACTTCTGATAGCCAGCCACTACCCTCTTCATCTTAAAGGCTCTCAACTCCTTTGCAGAACTTCTTGAACCACCACTGCACTGTACGTTCATTAGCAGTTCCTGGGCCAAATGCATTGTTGATGCTGTTGATGCTGTGAGCCGTCTCCATTGATTTAAGACCGAGCTTCAACTCGAATAAGAAAATCACTCAAATTTGCTTTTTGTCTAACATCATTTCCGTGGTCTAAAATAAATACAAAATAAACCAGTAATAAGTTATTATTAAAAAAACTTAAAACTTAAAGCAAGAAATGCTCATTAAAATGATGTATAACATAATAGCATTTATTTAAGAATGTATTCCAATAGCAAATGGCAAATTTCACCAATGCAAAAACAGTAATTACTTTTGCACCAACAAAAGTGCTGGATATAAATATGGATCCCACAATTTCTCTTTCTAAACTTGGATTAACAAATTATACTGATGACTTACTAAATATTTTCAAGACCACTTATGATCCAAATCTTTCACTGATATTGGTAAAATAGATTAGGCAAACCTCATTGAAGTGGAAGTAAACTTAAATAAACATTTATCCAATATCATAAAATACTTGTTAAAGCCTGAAGCAATGGAAGGAACCAAACCCATAATAAAACATTATACAAAAAAGGATATAATTGTATTTTCTACTCATGTAATACCCAGATCCTTCCCTCAGAATGGGAAGGTTGAAACTTTGTACAAGATTTCGGAGCTATAAACAGTATTGTTGATAGTGACTGCATGCCCAAAGTATACAGTGGTATGAAACCTCTGTTTTCTATTGATAGCAGTTCTTGCTGAAAGTGTGATACTTACTGTGGTTGATTTATGCAGTATTTTCTTTCATATTCTGGCAGACACCTGGTACTTGTTTGCTTGTACTTGGAATCACCACCAGTATACCTAGACTGTGCCACAAGCATGCACTGAGAGCCTTATCTATTTTTCTCAAATACTGAAATCTGTCTTTGCTCATGTACATTTCTGAGGGGAATATATGTTCATCCAATATATGTATGATCTTCTTCCTTATTCTCTGAATATGCAAACCTGTAAGGTTGATAACATGATCTCCTAAAATAATTGTCGTATAAGGAACATAATGTTTCTGGAGAGAAACTCTAATTTTTCCAGACTCAGATAAAATAATTAGGGCATTTGATTTCTAAGGAAGGATTGCTCATAGACCCAGATAGAATTAAGGGTATTCTAGCCTTCCCTATGTCTCCATAATAAAGCAATTTCAAGGATATCTGGGATTGGCTGGATACTGTCAGAACTGGCTACCTAATTTTTGATAGTGCAACCTTTAATCATCCTCCTGAAACTGGACCAGCTTGACCCTCTTTTTTGAATTCCAGAAAGACTGAAAACCACACAAATTATCAAGAATAGTCTTACAATTGCCCCTGCCTTAAGGAATCCCAATTATGGCTGTTTTCCCTATACTTTTATGAAGATCAGAGAAATGCTTTGGGAAATTGACCTTTTGGATATTATAGCCAATAAATTGAGGAAATTACTAGAGAAATGACACCTTGCTTAAGAATGATCTCTGCTACCACCTCACTTTAAAAGTTTGAGAAAATAGTTTTGAAATCTCATCTCACCATCTGTTTCCCACTCAGCGGAAACCATTCTGAGCTCACATTTTACCCAACATTACTCTGTTAATAGAATTACTTTCCATGAAGTTCTTCTTTCCTCACCTTAACATTACTGTTTCCCCATGCAATCCTCTTAATCTTTAGTTTTATTTTCAATTTTTAAGTTCAGATACACGTGCAGGATGTGCAGGTTGGTTACATAGGTAAATGTGTGCCCTGGTGGTTTACTGCACAGATCAACTCATAACCTTGTTATTAAGCCTAGCAGCCATTACTTATTGTTCCTGATACTCTTCCTCCTTTCACCCACAACCCTCCAACAGGGCACAGTATGTGTTTTTCCCCACCATGTGCCCATGTGTTCTCACAGTTCAGCTCCTATTTATAAGTGAGCACATGCGGTGTTTGGCTTTCTGTTCCTGCATTAGTTTGCTAAGGATAATGGCTTCTAGCTTCATCCATGTGCCTGCAAAGGAAGTGATCTCTTTCCTTTTTATGGTTGCATAGTATTTCATGATATATATGTACCACATATTCTTCATCCAGTCTAACATTGATGGAATTTGGGTTGATTCTGTCTTTGCTATTCTGAAAACTGCTGCAATGAACGTATGTGTGCCTGTATCTTTAGAGTAGAATGGTTTATATTTCTTTGGGTATAAATGCAGTAATGGGAATAATAGGATTGCTGGGTCAAATGGTATTTCTGGTTCTAGGTCTTTGAGGAATCACTATGCTTTCTATTGCAATGGTTGAACAAATTCACACTCCCACCAAAAATGTAAAACTGTCCCTTTTTCTCCACAATCTTGCCAGCATCTGTTGTTTCTTGACTTTTCAATAATTGCCATTCTGACTGGCACGAGATATTATCTCATGGCTATTTACTTGCATTTCTGTAATGATTAGTGATGTTGAGCTTTTATCCATATGGTTGTCAGCTGCATATACGTCTTCTTTTGAGAAGTGTCTGTTCCTGTCCTTTGCCCACTGTTTAATGGGGTTGTTTTTTTCTTGTGAATTTGTTTACATTCCTTATAGATACTGGATATTAGACCTTTCTCAGATGAATAGCTTGGAAAAATTTCCACCCATTCTGTAGGTTTTCTGTTCACTCTGATGATAGCTTCTTTCTATGTAGAATTTCTTTAGTTTAATTAGATCCCATTTGCCAGTTTTTGCTTTTGCTGCAATTGCTTTTGGTGTCTTTGTCATGAAATCTTCGTCCATGCCTGTGTTATCAATGGTATTGGGTAGATTTTCTCCTGGGGTTTTTATACTTTTGGGTTTTGCATTTAAATCTTTACTCCATCTTGAGTTGATTTTTGTATATGGTGTAAGGAAGGGGTCCAGTTATAACTTTTTGCATAAGACTAGCCAGTTCTCCTAGTACCATTTATTAAATAGGGAATCCTTTTCCCATTGATGTTTTTGTGAGATCAGATGGTTTTAGTTGTGCAGACTTATTTCTGGGTTCTCTAATTTGTTCCCTTAATCTATTTGTCTGTTCTTGTACCAGTACCATGCTGTATTGGTTACTGTAGCCTTATAGCATAGTTTGAAGTTGGATGTTGTGAATTTTGTTTGTTCGTTTTGTTTTGTTTGTTTCTTAGGTCTATTGTCTGTTCTTGTACCAGTACCATGCTATATTGACTACTGTAGCTTTACAGCATAGTTTGAAGTTGGATGGTGTGCATGTTTTTTCTCTTGTTGTTGTTGTTTTGTTAGTTTGTTAGGATTGTCTTAGCTATTTCAGCTCCTTTTTGGTTCCATATAAATTTTAAAATAGTCTTTTTAAAAAAATTCTATAAACAATGTCAATGGTTCTAACCATTCTTTAGTATTTGCCTACTGATCAGATGCCACATCATAACTGCATCACCTTAATTGATCAACATATCACTCATAGACAAGACCTTAACAAATATAGATAATGCTGATGTCATTTGTAATTTTGTTCACTGACTGTTTATTTGAAAGATGAAGCTGAAAATTATTGGGCTGATTAGACCATAGTGCCTCTAACTGAGTATAAGTAAGATTATACTCTATACTTTATACTTTACAGATATAAAACCAGATCAACAGACAGAATTGATCACCCTAACTCATACCTGTTAATTGGCAAAAGATAGCATAGCTAATATTTATACTGATAGCAGATATGCCTTCAGAGTAGCCTATGATTTGGAGAGGCTTGAGGGCAACAGGGATTTCTGACCACTTCAGGTAAAACCATCAGAGCTGGTGAAAAAGGGTTGTCTCCGACCTCTTGAAAGTACTTTTCTACAGTTTGGATGTTTGCCTTCCAACTTTTATGTTGAAATTAGATCCCCAATGTTGTAGGTAAGACCTAATGGGAAGTGTTTGTGTCATTTGCATGAAACCTTCAAGAATGTCTTGATAGCATCCTTGCAATAATAAGTAAGTTATCACTCTTATTAGTTCCCAGGAGAACTACTTGTTTAAAAAACAAACAAACAAACAACAACAACAAAACTTGTTTAAACAAGTAGCATCACCTTCTCTCTTTTGCCTCCTTGCTCGCCAGTAACCTTGCTACATGCCAGCTCCTGTGAGCCTTCTGCCATGAGTAGAAGCAACCTGTGACATTCACTAAATATCCATTCTTCTAGCCAGCAGAATTGTGAGCCAAATAAACTATTTTTTAAAATACATGAATTACTGAAATTTAGATATTACCTTATAGCAACACAAATAAACTTAAACACAATCCAAAAACAAAAATCTCTAGCTATCATCAAAATTCCTGGTAATTTAATACTTGATATTCCAGAGAACAAAGGCAATAATTTGGTGATATTGTAGCTAACAATGCAGCCCTGAAGGTTACATAAGAAAATAGATGTCTTGAAATGTCCTTACAGGCTTATTATTTATTTAAAATGTTATTGAAAGAAGCATAAACAGCAACTCCAAAGAAGGAAATAGTCCTTTGAAAAGATAAAGGAGGGATGTTTTTGCCAGAAACAGACTTATGTTGTGGACCTAATGATAGAACAAACTTTCCCTCAGGGCTTCAATTACCCATTTATTATTATTATTATTATTATTATTATTATTATCTTTAAGTTCTGGGATACATGTATAGAATGTGCAGGTTTGTTACATAGGTATACATGTGCCATGGTGGTTTGCTGCACCCATCAACACGTCTACATTAGGTGTTTCTCCTAATGTTATCCATCCCCTAGCCCTCCAACCCCCAACAGGACCAGGTGTGTGATGTTCCCCTTCCTGTGTCCATGTGTTCTCACTGTTCAGCTCCCACTTTTGAGTGAGAACATGCGGTGTTTGGTTTTCCTGTATTAGTTTGCTGAGAATGATGGTTTCCAACTTCATCCATGTCCCTACAAAGGACATGAACTCACCCTTTTTATGACTGCAGACTATTCCATGGTATATATGTGCAACATTTTCTTTATCCAATCTGTCACTGATGGGCATCTGGATTGGTTCCAAAATTAACTCAAGATTCATTAAAGATTTAAATGTAAGACCTAAAACCATAAATAACCTAGAATAAAACATGGGCAATACCATTTAGGACATAGGCATGGGAAAAGACTTCATGGCTAAAACACCAAAAGGAATGGCAACAAAAGCCAAAACTGGCAAATGGGATCTAAATAAACTAAAGAGCTTCTTCTGTCCAGCAAAAGAAACTATCATGAGAGTGAACAGGCAACGTACAAAGTGGGGGAAAATTTTTGCAATCTATCCATCTTACAAAGGACTAATATTCAGAATCTACAAAGAACTTAAACAACTACCCTTTTTTACAGTATGTTTGCTAGGTGACTCATTAGAAAACTGACAAAATGATATAATGTGGAAAACAATATTAGAAATAATCCCCTACTATTGCTCAAAAGATTGATTCTCGCTGAGCTGTTTGTCCTAAACATTATCCTGGAAAATCCCTTCATGGTTCATAGAAATATTTCCTTTACCTTTAGGATCTTGTGAGATATGGCAGTTGAGCTTTACCCAACTGCCTCTATCTCAGTGTTACAGATATGTTCTGGTGCTTATTTGTATGTTCCCTCCTTGGAGTGAAGCATTCCCATGCCATTGAGCCATGGCCCAAACAGTCTGTACATTGTTATTAGAAAACAATTATTTCATGAGGAGTTCCATTTGAGTTCCATTAGTGACCAAGGAACACACAATTTACTGGTCAAGTAGCTCGATCTCCATTTACATCTGGCCTATATTTCAATATTTCCATTATCACCCATTGGGGTGATTTCCTTATTACCCCCAATCTCTGGACTGGTGGAAAACACCAATGGTGTAATAAAGACTCAAAAAATTCAATTAGTGAAATAACAGCAGTTCTTAATGTTACCTGGCCAAAGGTTCTTCCATTGGATCTGCTCAAGCTGTGATTGATCCTGATGTAGTTTGGCCATGTCCTTCCCCAAATCTCATCTTGAATTTTAGCTTCCATAATTCCAACATGTTGTGGAAAGGGACCTAGTGGGAGGTAATTGAATCATTTGGGTAAGATTTCCCTGTGCTATTCTCATGATAGAGAATAAGTCTCATGAGATCTGGTGGCTTTACAAAGGGGAGTTCCCCTATACAATCTCTCTTGCCTGCCACCATGTAAGATGTGACTTTGTTCCTTCACCTTCAGTCATGATTTTGAGGCCTCCACAGCCAAGCGAAACTGTAAGTCAATTAAACTTCTTTCCTTTATAGATTACCCGGTCTTGGGTATGCCTTATTTGCAGCATAAGGCAAATTCTCTTTGAAGAATAATAGGAAGGCCCATGTGTCTAGATAAAGAAGCTTATGAACTCATGTTCTTTAAAGGTGATCATTTTTTATTTCTACAGTCTCACAAAACTTCTCACTAAGAACTCCAAATTAATAAAAGATTTCTTAAACAGCTAGCTCCATGGAGAAAAAGTCATAAAGAAAATCATGGCCTACAACCTAGCGATTTTGTTTACTAGAAATGACATCAAATAAGATTCTCTTCAATCCCATTGGAAGGATCATATCAGATATTGTTGACCAATTTCTGTGCTACTGAACTTAAGGGCACTGATTCATTGATTCGTGTTTCTCATTTTAAAAAATGCAACCCTACCAGAGTGGACATCTGCCATCATGGAGGTCTTCAACTGAAGCTGGCCTGAAGTCTTCCTGACCAGAATGGCAAGCAGCTGACATCTACATTAGACTGATTCTGCCCAAGATACTGGATTAGGCTCGTATAACCAATTCTTTACAATTTTAATGCCTACCACACCTGAAATATTTGGTCCTATTCCTGTTAACTGAATTATTTATGCTTTTGGGTCTTGTTCATACTATGGGTATCCTCTCTTGGGGGTTTTGGTAAAACTGTCTCATATATAGTTGTTTTAATATATTCCATACTAGCATTGTGCCAGTGGTTTGTGTATATATACACATATGGTATAGACACACATGCAAATGCCTATAATCATATTTATGTTGTGTATATACATACAAATGCCTATAAATGGTTTGTGTGTATATACACAAGCAAATGCCTACAGTCAGGTTTCAGTGTTTGCTTTCCCTAATAAATTTGCCTATAGCATGGAGGAACAATTCTCTGATAAGAATCTTAGAAACCATTACAACTGTTGGAACTTTGACAAGATGCTCGGTTTGCTACCACAAACCGTAAACCACTTTCAACCACAGTGGCACACTGGTATATCTTATTCTAAATTTCACCAGTATAACTGATTATACTCATATCACAACTCAGGAGCAATACAAAACAGAACCTGCTTGTCGAATCTGGCTGACTCATCCCAACCTGCTTGTCTTATGTTGCAGTTTAATTCATCAGAATCTTGTTTCCAAAGGATTATTATTACTCACAAATGACAGTGAAAAAAATCATAATGTTGTTAAAAATTAAAAGGAAAACAATCCCTTGTGCTATGAGGGATTCAGCCTAACCTTGCTCTATAGTTTAAAAATGCCCCCAAATATGTACTTAAATATAAGACTCTCATCTGTGCTCCATCAGGATTTATTTTCACCTGTGAAAGAGGTCACCATCCATGGGTCTATAAATGTGTAAGGACATGGAATTATAAGTAGTACTGTCTCTTAGGATACTTGGTCACCACTTTCTGTATGTGTAGCTTTGAAGAAACTCAACACTGGACTAGTTTCCTCAAACATTTCTGTAGGCGTGACCACCAATATATTTTAGACAGAGATTCTGTTTGGAGGAAAATTTGCTAATTATATGCCTGATCATCAAGAAAATAGCTCCATGAATTTTACTGGGAGAACAGTTTTTCCTTGGTGGGGTGTTGTTTTCCATGAACAATATTTAGACATTTTTTTGTAACCTCAGGAAATATTGCTGATGAAACTTCTGCCTCTACTGCAGCTCAAAAAAATCTATTGATTCACTGGCTAAGGTTGCCCTAGACGATCGCATTGCCTTAGATTATTTATTAGCTAGGCAAGGGGGTATACATATGGTGGTAAATACTTGTTTTACATACATAAATACTTCTTATGAAGCAGAAATTCATCTAGGAAAAAATTTAAAAGAATCCATTTGGCTATAAGTCTCTAAAGAAGAACCAAGATTAAATTTTCTTCATGTTATTTTTACTTGGCTCCATAATAGAATAGGTTATTTTTGTTGTTCTCTTCTACAAAGTCTCTTTTCAATTGTGTTTCATCTGTGCTTTATATTTCTACTATTCAAATTATTGGTGCTATGGATCTCTCATAGTTTTACTTCTTCCAAGAAAACTAAAATCATGGTATACCAAATACTAGAGATAATTCAAGTGACAACAGCTATATAAGACAATCACTTGAGTGAGTGAGTCCCATTTTGTCAATCTGTGATGTCATCTCAATTCAGCTTTGGGGTACACTTAAAAATATCTCATTGAGATAGCTTCTCTTCTTCTTTGATGTGGTACAGGACTATCCAGGAGTGGGCCTTTCCAGCTACAAAGGACAATGTGACACTTGAACTGTGATAATCAATGCTTCTGAAAAGAAAGATTTTGATCAAAAGAAACTTAAAAATGAGAAAAATTAGAAAGAAAATAAATTTTTAATTGAGAAATTTAATCCCTTTTAAATGATCAGATTTGGAAAAGCATTTAAAATGAGTAGTCACATCTGCCTCCCACCCTGAACTAAATCATGACCTCTTGAAGCTACTTGCTGTGAGGGCTCTAGGCTAAAAAATGCTAAGTAGCCATAAAATGACTTGCATTGGACATCATAACTCAGGCCCTACAGTTCAACAATGTATAGCCAATCACTAATCATCCTGTTTTCTGTAAACCAGTGAGAACTCCTGTCAATCAACTTTGTATCAGCTGGCCCTTTGTCCTCCTTTGCCTTTTAAAAACTGTTTGGAGCAAAGGTCAAATGTATCACTTTCCTAGGCAATTTGGAACTATGTCCCGGGCATCTGTTCTCACTTTGTTTCAAGTAAACTCCTTAAAATAGCATTTTGTGTTCTAGCTTTTTCCTTTTAGTTTGACATACCTTAGTAAACATTTTAAATATTCTAGAAATTCAGAAACATAAAATTTTGATTTCTTCCATTTTGTAGGCTGCTCTTGGATATATAATTAATTCATTTGAAAACAGTAATAGGATAATTAAAAACTAAATTCTGAGTTTATGGTAACAATTTCATAAGAAACATAAAGGGGAATTTTTGTAGTTGATCCATTAAAGCCGAGTTTAAAGCATTCTATTTACCAGGCATTAGACCTAGGGGACATTATATAACTTCTTTGTGAGTTTCCTCATTTGTAAAATAGGTGTAATTATCATGACCTCCTCAAGGATATTGTGATGATTAAATAATATATTGTACATAAACTTCTCAGACCATTTAGGCAATAACCAGCATTTGGTAAAATAAATAAATAAATAAATAAATGTTATTTTTATAAGACTTGAGATAGATTTCACAAATATTTTATGATTGGTTAAACATAGGGAAGAGAGAAGGAACTGCAAGGAGAGATTGACTCATGCAAATAAAAGCTCTCAAGGACTGTTGCAAACCAAAGAGACAGCAATTCCAGTAGAGGGTGCAATTGGAGAGGAGAGGGAAATAAACATGGAGAAATGGGGCATCTCAGATTTGGATATACGAGACAGCTGAGCCAGAGTGCTTACATTTCACAAGATTGGTGATTGTTTTCCAACATGTTTTTTTAAGTAGAAAATAAAATCACAAGGTTTAGGGAGGTGCGGGTTGTTATCCTGGCATTATAAAGACTATATTTGCATGTTTCTAACTGTAAAAAAAAAAGAAAAAAAAATAAAGAAATATTATAAGACTTGAAAAATTGGTACAGACTGTTTCTTTAAACAACCAGCCACACTATTTACTCTGAATCATGAGTCCCTTAATTGTGGGTTGTGACTTTGTGCTAAAGGGCAGACTGGTATGCTTTCTCCTTAACTGTGAAATTCTTCACTTTTATTATTTCTCACTTGCCCTTTAAAACTCTGTAAATGTTATATTATTACACTATTATGTAACACAATAGCTGTTATCTCTCACTTCTCTATAATGATCTATGCAAGGCATCTTCTGTCAAATAAGTCAGGACCTCTTGGCAGATGAGAGTGATTCATCAAAACTGCTGAGCTTTTTCATAATCATTATTCTCACAATGTATTACAAAGGGCCATTAGAAGCGTTTAATTTTTCAGGTTGGGTACAGCATAGCAACTTTTGTTTGTGTTTCACTGCCTCTCTGTAAAGAAATCAATGGTTTTAAAACTGAACTACTCATGACAATCATGTTAGATGCATTAGCATCTGCCCTGGTTGTCTGTATGGAGGTTACATTGCAAACCTGGTTTGCATTTTTATCTGCAAGGAGCACAAGGTTTGAACTGCCTAAGTGTTTACTTAATTATTGTTCCCATTCTCTTCCACACTCATTTACCTCAAACCCTCCATAAGCAGAAAGCAAGATTAATTAGTGTCTAATTGATACTTTTTCAATAGTGCAAAAGAATCACTTTCAATACAAAATAAGTGATATCATTATATGCTGTAGGGAACACTTAATCAATCATAATAGCAAATATGGGAGTATTTGTTAGGTTTCCAAAATGATGTGTTTTAAATAAGAAGTACCTGGTTGTCTCTACTAAATTTTACTTCTTAAATAGGTAAAGCTTATATCATTCATTTGTTTTTCACACTTTTACTGGGAGATTATTGTACAATCATTGACTTAGGTGTTGCAGATACAAAAATAAATAAGATAAGATTTATCTCAAGAAACTCATTAACCATGGGAAAATCAGACTCAGGAAAGAAAATAATGCAAGCATAAGGGTGACAGATTTGTACTGAGCATCATGGAATCGCAGGAAAGAGCAGAGTAATTCATTCTAAGGGGGTCAAGGATAGATCCCTGGAGGAGATAGCACATGAGCCAAAGAGAGTGCAGCAAATTAGCCATCAGACTGAAGGGAGGCTGGAGAAAAGACATCGCAGGCAGAGAAGAAATCACAAGCATAGCTAGCAATGTGGGGAACATAGTTCAGAATTGTATCGCTGAGTATATTTCATGGTCATGGAATACATTCAAGTTGCATGTATTTTTCACCATTTTATCACCATTCTTTAGATACATTTATCTAAAGAAAAATGAAATGTTTCTGTAACTTTATATAAAAGATATTTACATATTAAGTAAAATAATAAGAGTATATTTGGCCTTTTAACAAAGATTACACAAGAACACCATTCTTTTGTAAATAACTTTCTGTGCTCCCTAAAGCAGAAATGACCTCCACTGTGCACGTCAATAAGCATGTCCCTGAACTCACAGGACTTTGACAAAACTGGGTAAACAGTAAGGAAATGCATTGATTCCAGAAGAGGGTAATATCAGAGAGAAGAATCAAACAAAACTGATGACTTACAAGCATTGCAGATCTGAACAGACATGGAAAATAAGCTCACATCATAAGACCTGAGAAAATTAGCAATTGGTGGCCAAAGTTGATTTTGATGTTCATATTTACCACTATGAAGAGCAATGGTTTCATGTCTTTAGTGATATATCATTTGTTTTATATTTTTGAAACAGTAAATGAAATAATTTTTTTAAAAAACCATCTAAAGGCCCTAAGAAATGTAGAAGTCCAACAGCCAAAGATCACCAAGCACATTACTGTGTATTTAAAGTGAGGCCTAGTTAGGTTTCAACAGCAAACGCAGTGTAAGTCAGTCAGAACTCAGAACAAGATACCACCCAATTATGGCACCTTAGTATTCAAAGCATTTTATGCTGAAGGAAACGGAAATAAAGAAGCAGAAAGGTATCACTGAGCTTCCTGTTCCCTCTTTCCCGAAGAGAAAAAAAAAAAAAAGAAAAAGGAATCAATGGAATTTCCTTTGCCCCTTCTCCCTGAAACAGACCACAAAATGTGGGAAGGTCACTCTCTAACAATTTCCCTTTCTTCTTTCCTGCAAACCCTCATATTACAGGTGTTCTGCCCTACACAGGATGGGAAGAAATGTCACACAGAGACACAGAAAAGAATCTGAACAAACAGGTCTTGATGAGTTTTTTCTGTTTATTACCATCATATTGTACCCTTTTGTCCTCCGATCGTATTTCTTCTGCATGACTAATCACAGTAATACACAGACCTTCATTTCTGAAGGCCCTTATGCTACATAAAATTTATATTAAATAAATGTGTGTATTTTTCTTTTGTTCTTTTTTTTTTTTTTTTACGGTTCTCAGCCATGAACCTTTGATGAATGAGAGAAAAAAAACACACCTTATCTCCCCTAATATACCAGGACAGTCTTGAGAAGAGGAGGTTTAGAGAAGTTAATTATACAATTTGGAATTTGGCTCCGTGATTGCAGAGAAGGTTTGAGGAAACAAAGAAGGCTCTAGACATTGCTGGCAGGAAGCAGAGACAATGAAATTATTGGATATCTTGCTATTTTTTATGTAGAAAGCAAGGGGAAACTTGACTAATGTCAGTATAAGAGAAATAGTCAGAAGATGAAGACTCGTCATTGTTTTCAATATGTAGAGTCTTTATATTTGTTTTATTTCAGAAGTGGTCACAAAGTGGTTACAAAGGGGCCTTGTTGATCTCTGTGTGTATTCTGTGAGTATTGTTAATAATAACCCAGCTATTTGCTGTTGGTGGACAGGGTTGGGTAAACTAATAATTTATTTTATATGGCCTAATCCAATACATGTTCAGAATTATGTAGACGAGAAGCTGGCTTGGAATGTGTCTCTATCTTTTTTTTTTTTTTTTGTCAGTAGGATGTGTCGTTCAATCATCTTTTGTAGCAATGCAATACAAGCAATCTCCAGATGTAAAATAATTATGAGTCCCAATAATAGACTCTGAAGGCAGAGACATAAATTAACAAACAGTTATCAGGAAAGAATATCTCAGAAAACATCTAGGCTTATTCCAGAGCTACATGGTCATTTTTATAAAACTATTTTAAACGGTTTTACCTGATCGCTGGTTTTTCAGGAGGTTCAACAGAAGGTATCGCAAGCCAAGGAAAAAGTAGGGTCCAAGAGACTGAAACAACACTGGGTAATGGGTATAAATTGTTCATTTCAGCCTCTGGGACAGACCTATGCTTATTTTTGACTAAAAAATAATTGTCAAAAACAAAATGTTGAGCCCTTTTCTTAGTTGCATTATTCCGCAATTGGAATTGCAGCTCATACAGCTTTTATGAAGAGTAGGGTAATTCTTCAATGGGGCTCTTGTAAGTGCACATTTCACTTATTTTAGAGTTTTCTGAGTATCCTCAATCTGTGTGGATTGACTGTGATATGGAAGATAGATATTTTGAGTAAAATCAAGGCTATCCAAAGATCTTCAGTGACAGTCCCAGTGAGATTTGTATCCTTGATCCTGGAAAGTTATATTGAATTCTCCATGTAAAAAAATAAATAAAAGAATAATTTTTGGTTTTGGCTATTGTCAAAATAATAACTCCCTGGCAATATTAAACCTCATGCCATACTGACAATAAGCTAACAAACCAGTTCATACTTAAAGTCCATACCAGAAGGTAATTAGTTTGTTTGACAGTGCTTTTTAAGGGGTCATCAGCTAGAGGATACTGGAATTATAAGCCAGTATACTTTGAATGACATTCCAGTTTTACTATGTAGGCTTGTGCTAGAGCAAGTCATCTAAAATGTATTTTAATTTGTTTGTTCTATTTTGTGAGAGCTTTTATAGGGTTAGGAAGCCTCTTTTGTCAAAGCATTAAAAATTATCAAGACCCTAGAAGAAAACCTAGGCAATACCATTCAGGACATAGGCATGGACAAAGACTTCATGACTAAAACACCAAAAGCAATGGCAACAAAAGCCAAAATAGACAAATGAGATCTAATTAAATTAGAGCTTCTGCCCAGCAGAAGAAACTCTCATCAGAATGAACAGGCAACAATGGGAGAAAATTTTTGCAATCTATCCATCTGACAAAGGGCTAATATCCAGGATCTACAAGAAACAAACAAATTCACAAGAAAAAAACAACTCCATCAAAAAGTGGGCAAAGGATATGAACAGACACTTCTCAAAGAAAGACATTTATGCAGCCAACAAACATGAAAAAACAATGCTCATCATCACTGGTCATTAGAGAAATACAAATCAAAACCACAATGACATACCATCTCATGCCAGTTAGAATGGACATCATTAAGTCAGGAAACAACAGATGCTGGAGATGATGTGGAGAAATAGAAACACTTTTACACTGTTGGTGGGAGTGCCAGTTAGTTCAGCCATTGTGGAAGACAGTGTGGCAATTCCTCAAGGATCTAGAACCAGAAATACCATTGGACCCAGCAATCCAATTACTGGGTATATACCCAAAGGATTATAAATCATTCTACTCTAAAGACACATGCGCATGTATGTTTATTGCGACACTATTCACAATAGCAAAGACTTGGAACCAACCCAAATGCCCATCAATGATAGACTGGATAAAGAAAATGTGGCACATATACACCATGGAATACTATGCAGCCATAAAAAGAATGAGTTCATATCCTTTGCAGGAACATGGATGAAGCGAGAAACCATCACTCTCAGCAAACTAACAGGAACAGAAAACCAAACACTGCATGTTATCACTCATAAGTGGGAGTTGAACAATAAGAACACATGGACACAGGGAGGGGAACATCACACACTGGGGCCTGTCAGGGGGTGGAGGGTATGGGAGGGATAGCAGTAGGAGAAATACCTAATGTAGATGACAGGTTGATGGGTGCAGCAAACGGCCATGGCACATGTATACCTATGTAACAAACCTGCACATTCTGCGCATGTATTCCAGAACTTCAAGTATAATAACAATTTTAAAAAACGATCAAGAGCCAATCCAAAAGCGTATTTATCATCCTTACAAATAGTTGCATTTCTATATTTTGTTAAGCGGAAAATTTAGGTAAAGATAAACAATTTAGTCAAATGAGTTGATTTAATTTTTGGAAGATGTTTGTATGTTAAATAGTGAATTTATAACTATGATTTTATAGGCATCTTGACAGCCATTCAGTATGAATCATCAGTGTAAAAAATTAAGTCAGGATTATCCAAAGAAATTTTTCTAAGATCTGTATCAGTCATAAATATTTGCCTAATAGAGTCATTGGGTTCAGGGTGTTAACAATGATAGATAGTGATATGTAAGAGAAAGTGACAGAGGACATTTGCAAATCTCCAGAGGCCTTAATTTATCTTGTGAAATATATTATGGTTGTCAGTGATTGACAAGGGTATTTCTCAATTTTTTTTATTTAAAAATTTGTTGATAGTCATTAGCCAGACCATGCCTAAAACCTGAGTATGATTCTTTTAACCTGTGAAATGCACAGACATTAAACATAGTTATATGGATATGTTTTAATTATACATAATTAAATCTAGAATGACTTCACTTCTCTTTTGGAATATTTATTTTCTCTGATCTTTGTCTTAGTTAACAAAGAAGCTCTCAGAATCAATGTGAAATAATTAAATTCTGAAGGACATTAATAAAGCAAATAGTATACCTATTATATGAATTTTGTGTCTACGGAAGATGCTATTTCTTCGGTTTATTATGTGTATATGCACACATACATATAATGGATATATATATATGCACATACAAATGTAATGGATACATATATAATGGGTAAGTATATATGGGTATAAACACACACACATAAACATGTAGAAAAGAAGTAAATTTTTGCTTTTCCTGTGGCCATAGAATCTTAGCAGTTTTATTTATCTTAATATACTAACAAACTTATTACTTTGAATTTGAAGCATGAATCTGAGAAATGCAAAACTTAAAAACAAGTAGTTAAGAGGGTAAAATATGAACATAAATAATAAATATTTATGTATAAGAAATTGTTATAGACAATATTTTTAAACCCAGGAAGCACATCAATAATTATTTAAAATTTTAATATTTATTTTTCAAATATAAACAACTTTAAAGGATTTAATTAAATATTGGCCCAGAGTCCCAAATGAACTAATCTTAAATTTTCATTATTTCATAAAATATTACTTCTAATTTTTCATTTATACAATTTTAAGACTAATCTCAAGATCCTCCATGTATATCTTGTGTAAAAGTATTTAAATATAAGAAATATGTTGCATTTGTTTTATAAATTATTATAATAAAAATAGTGTAACTTAAAATACTATAATATAAACAATTATAACTACTAAAGCAGACAGTAACTTGAAAGATTCAACCTTAATTGAAAAAAATTAACATAATCAGTATATCAAATACATAAAATACAAACATATGATATTGAATATGACATCTTAATGAACTTCCGATGTTCTTCAAAGATAGGCAAGCTTATTATGAACATAATTTTATATTCATTTTAAGTATTGTACTTCAATAATCTATGTTCATTAATTAACACCTTTATATAATGTACCCATAATTGATTTTCTCCAGATAAACAGAAAACAAGAAAACAGAAAACAAGAAGACAGAAAACTGAAAACCGTCTATTTTTCTCCAGGAGCACACACGTTATGTCTGCAAATTTCAAGGTGGCAAAAACAAATACATATTAAAAATCATCCAAAGGAAGGTGAGTATTTTCTTAATTTTTAGCCACCCTATACAGATAAGAAACAAGGTAATTAAAACTATTTTGGGATATAGAGATAATTTAGTGGTCAGCAAGTCAAGGAAAGAGGCCTCCCCAGAATCCAACCTTGCTGGCACCTTGATCTGGATGTCCCACTTCTAGACTCTAAGAAAAAAACTGTGTTGCAGTTTGTGGTTTTCGGTTATAGCAGCTTCAGCTGACAAATACAATTTGAATGGGTTATAAACTGCTTTTTATGATTGCTCATTACTGTGGACAAATATTACTCAGTCTTTTCTAAAAAGTAGAAATTCCTTTTTTTCCTTATTATTTCTGTGGAGGACGCCATCATCAGTTGTCCAGATATTCAACTTTGTATTGATTCTCCATGAAGATAATGTTCATTTGTAGAGATCCTATATTTAGTTTGAAAGTTGATCAACATTATTTCATTCTGTTTTTATTTTTGAATTATTTATTGAATTTCCTGCTGTCCAGAGACATATAAATTTCTGGATAATGGATACATTTACAACAACTAAACTAAACTAAAAGCAGAGAAAGAACAGAATGTACTCTGCAGGCATTTCTCAGACTTGACCAAGAAAAGTCTTAATGGTTCCATGAGTCTACCTTAGATGGATAAGTTACCTTTCTTTGAGACTTGTGGTTAGTATAAAATTTGAGTTGCTAACAATGAGATGCCTTCCCTTTGGGAATCCAAAAATATGCCCTTCCCCCCCCAAAAAAAAATCAGAACATTTTATTATCTTATCTAAAATTAATTTAATTTTTCACATCTTAAGAGTATCAGATATAAGAATAATGAGAAAAGGTAAGATCAAAAGGATAAAGGAAAAACACAAAGAAAGATATGAAAACAAGTGGTGCCAGGTTTCCAGGAGAATTTTGTGTCTAGGACAGATGCTATTTACTTGGTTCTGTTGACGATTTATTTTGAGGGACTTGAATCTGCCTTCAAGTTCTCATATTAAACAAGAAGTAATGAAGTTAAAGAATTTAAAACAATAATAATCAAACTTAAAAGAGGCTAATACATACACCAAAATGCCAGTTTACCAATTTAAAATGGCTGATGTATGTCAATGGCCAAATTTTGCCAATCATTGGTTTAAAGCTGTCTCTGTATGTTAGAAGATGAAACTACAAATTAGATTAGTAAGTAGGTCTAGAGCGAGATCTTTTAAGACATTTTGCCATCAAACTATTGACAGAATGAATAATGTCATTCTATTCGAATTGCATTTTTCTCTACACAGGCAGATTTTATTTTTAAAATTAGAGCACTCCATATTGCTGGAAACAGACTCATGTATTCTAAAAAGTTGACGCTGTTTTTTCTAGAATCCATTAACTGACTCTACAAATCTTCAATTAAAACATGAAGTCATGTTTATATCCATCTTATGATTAATTATAAATTAATTTAAAAATTCAACAATAAATTATCAAACACCACAATTACTTCTGCACCTGCCTAATAATTCTTGCCTCAATTGATTGGCAGGCAAGTTTGCAATATGATATTAATCTGCCATATAGAAATAGAAAAGAAGCAAATGAATGATGTAATTAAGGAACAATTCATTAAGCTGAGGAAAGTCTTCAGCCCTTAATTGCAGGTGCTCTCATATTATTGAAAATAGCCATTCATGTATTAATTCTAGATTCAGATGAATGCCTATGGCACTATCCAAGAGATGTCTAGGATGATTTCTGAAAATCGAGACAAAACACATCTACTAAATAACAGTTACTCATCAAAACATTAGAAACATAATGGTAAACAGGGAAATTTGAGTATGAAAAATGTTTGTCTCTGATTTCATGAAATATTGAACAATATGGACCAGATCATTAGGGCATGAATGAAATTCAAAGTCCCTTAGCTTGAACTTACTGCAAATATAAAAATGCAAAAATAATACTTTGAAAAGATACAGAGAAAATGATTCACAAATAAAATGAAAAATGATTTTGTGATTTGAAAATTGTAGAAATTCACATTAAATAAGGAATGTAGTATCATTTAAAATTGAATATTAAAATAATATTGCCAACACTATCATTATTTTGTTTCTTCTGGTCTACATTTCACACTTCACTCTTCCTTGTGTCCTCAAACACTAATCTGTAAGGCCTATATCGGAGGATACTTTGCTCTCTGGCTTCTAGCTCATTGGCAAGATTAGGGAATTGACTAGGGTTTAAAACAAGAGAAAAGAGTAAGGTTTAAGTTTTTTCTTCCCCACAGCCCCTGTGTTGCAGAAGAGAGACTTTCTCTTTGCCAGTTTAATTCAGATCAACCAATAGTCAGACATTTGGACTCCTCTGTAGGCCAGAGTAAATCACCCAGCAGATTGGGATGCTGCTGTAAAATCAAAGCAATGATGACTATGTTCAGAAACCAGGAAATTGGAGTGTCATTTATTACGGTCTTGTTAAATTCTGGTCAATGTAAAACTGCAGTAATCCGATAAATACTAGAGGAATGATAACCAAGAACTCAGCACACAACCATAGCACTGAGGTTCATCAAGCTCGGTAAAGAACCCCCAACCAGACACACTGCCAGCCCAATGTCTGGGAAAGACTAGCTATAGAAGTAGCCTTGTTTTATTTTTATTTGCTTATGTTTTCTTTGTTGTACACTATTTTCTATGAAAAATAGTGAATTGCCTCTTAGGTTATGTATTAATTATGATCCAAATGTCACCACCTCTGGACAATGGAGAGGTTGAGGAGATTTTGTGTATTTCTTAACTGACAGAATGAACAAAAATATACGTGGAGTGGCAAAAGGACTGTATTGCTGAGTATCCCTTTAGATCCACTTGTTAACCTTCTTTTTTGTGTCCTACAAATCTGAGCTATATGAACAAAATCAAATTTGTCAAATGGTTTTTCTAGTTCTAGATCCTTGAGGAATAGTCACATTGTTTTCCACAACAGTATTCTTTTTACTCTATCCGGGCTCTGATTGATGAGCTACACAATATTTGCAAGAGTGTTGTTTTGGTAATATTACAACGTATTGCATTAGTTATAAATTACTACACAGCTTCCACAGGGCCGTTTGATCATATGTATTCAATTAAAAAATATTAGTAAGGCTAGATAAAATTGTGATAATAAAGCATTAATTCTTTCACTCTTTTTACATGGATTCTTTCTCAGTTTATTTGTGTCTTCTTTAATTTCTTTAACCAATGTTTTATAGTTTTCTTTGTACATATCTTTCACTTCCATAGTTAAGTATTTTATTTCTTTTGGTGCTATTGCAAATGGGATTATTTTATTAATTTCTTGTTTAGATAGTGTATCATTAATGTAAAGAATCATGACTGCTTTCTGCATGTTGATTTTTTTAAATCACTACCTTATTTCCTGTATCAGTTTTAACACTATTTTCACAGAGACTTTGGAGACTGACATGTAAGACCATGTCATCTGCAAACACAAATTTCATTGTTTCCTTTCTGATTTGGATTGAGTTTAATGCTTTTTATTTCTTTTCTTAAAGGCATAATATCATGCTTTTATTGGAAGTATTTCTTTCCTTTGTAGAGTTAAATATTTCTTTTTCCTTCCAACTTTCATGTTAGATTCAGTAGACACATGTACAGATTTTTTACATGGGTAAATTTTGTTTTACTGGGGTTTAGTATACAAAATTTCACCACACAAGTAATATGCATAGTACCTGATAGGTAGTTTTTCCATCCTCATGCTTCTTCCAGGCTCCATCCTTAGGTAGACCCAGTGTTTACTGTTCACTTCTTTGTGTCCATCTGTACTCTAAGCTAGCTCCAACAAATAAGTGAGAATACATAGTATTTTGGTTTCTGTTCTTGTGTTAATTGGCTTACAGTAATGGGCTCTGTTGCATCTACGTTGCTTCAAAGGATGTGATTTTGTCCTTTGTTATGGCTACATAGTATTTTATGGTGTATTTATACAATTTCTTTATTGAGTCCACTCTTGATGGGCATATAGATTGTTCTACATCTTTGCTATTGTGAATAGCACTGTGATGAACATACACATGTGTGTGTCAATTGGTAGCAAAATTTATATTCCTTTTGGTATATACACACGCGATTGGGATTGCTGAGTCACATGATAGTTCTGTTTTAAGTTGTTTGAGAACTCTCCAAACTGCTTTCCAAAATGGCTGAAGTAATTTACATTCTTGCCAATAGGGTATGAACATTTCCTTTTCTCTGCAACCTAGCTGTCATCTGTTATTTTTTGACCTTTTCATAATAGCCCTTCTGATTAGTATGAAAGGGTATCTCATGGTTTTGATTTGCATTCCTCTAATGATTAGTGATGTTGAGCATATTTTCATATGCTTGTTGACCAGTAGTATCTCTTCTTTTAAGAAGCATCTGTTCATGTATGTTGCCTATTATTAATGGGGTTGTATGTTTTTTGTTTGTAGATTTGTTTAAATTCCTTATAGATTCTAGATATTAGACTTTTGTCAGATGCATAATTTACAAAATTTTCTCCCATTCTGTAGGTTCTCGGTTGACTCTGTTTATAGTTTCTGCTGCTATATGGAAGCCCTTTAGCTTAATTATGCCTCATTTGTTAATTGTTTTTGTGGCAACTGTTTTTGAAATATTCACTGTAAAACCTTTGCCACAGTCTACGTCCAGAGTTGTATTTTCTAGGCTTCCTTCTAAGGTTTTAATAGATTTAGGTATTCCATATAAGTCTTTAATACATCTTTGGTTGTTTTTTTAATATATGGTGACCTGTCTTTTCTCTATAAATGTCTTCAATATTTTTTACATTTGTTTATCTTAAAGAATTGATGGCTATGTGTATTTGAGATGATCATCTTGCATAGACAGTATGTGCCATGTACATTTTGTTGTAGGGTGGAATGTAATATCTTTGTTAGTTTTCTGCCTTAATGTTCCGCCTAATACTATCAGTGGGGTGTTAAAGTCTCCCGTTTAATCTCTTCGTAAATCTCTAACAACTTCTTTTGTGAATCTAGGTGCTCCATTGTTAGGTGTATATATATTTAAGATAGTTAAGTTTTCTTGTTAAATTGAACTTTTCACCATTATATATTACCCTTTTTTGTCCTTTTCAATTGTTGTTCTTTTGAGTCTGTTTTGTTTGAAATAAGAAGAGCCACACCTGCTATTCTTTGTATTCAATTTTGCAAGATGGTAGATCTTATATTAAGTGGTCTGTTAAAAAATGAAAAGAAGAAACAAAGTTAAACAAAAGAAAACAAACAATAATAATAAAGGGGATGAGATAAACTTTTCAAGGAGATAGATATATTTATGATCTTGTTGCTGGTGATGGTTTCATGGACATATTCTTATCCCAAACTTCATTTTGATGGGGACATTACCACAGCTTTTAAAATGTCTATCATATCATAATAAAGTGGTTAAATATGTAAGTCAAAGAAGATACCCCAAAATTTAGTAGCTTAAAAAGCAAAAGTTTTTTTTTTTTTTTTTTTTTTTTTTTTTTAACTAACAATTCTGGGTAAGTATATAAGCCAACAGAATACTCTTCTGCCTTGTCTTCCAGTAGCTAAGACCACAGTGGCTATTAAATTCAACAAATGCTTCCAAGATCACTTTTGTTGTTGCCAGGCCAGTCATTCAAGATGAAAAAAGAACATGGGGTATCATACATGGGAGAATTTATCAACAAGATCTGGAAGGGGTACCCATCAATTCCTATAACCTTTGATCGAAGATAAATTAGCTACATGGCCATTCCTAATTGTAAAGAAGGATGAAAAAAAAAAGTTTTATTATTAATAAATAAGAGAATACATATCAGTTGGCAGCTAGCAGTCTTTCAGTTCAAAAAAGTTTCTTCAAAAAAATTGAGTCTCACAAATATATGTGTATAAGATAATATAATGTAATTTTTATAATAGGAAATTGGAAACAAATACTTGTTCTATTATTGATCATTGATTAAACAATTATTATGGAGCCATTAAAAATTATAATTTAGAATATTTTAAAACATGTCTTGCTGCTATCAATTTATGTATTCCAATATTTAAAATATTCAGTATATATGTATATATCTTTAAAGATTGCAAAGAACTGAAAAAAACATGAAATATGGTGATTTCTATGTGTGGGTTTTTGTATTTCTGTAAATGCTTCTATGTTTCTAAATAGTTTAACAATGATTATGTATAATTTTTGAAATCAAAATGAAAAGTGCAAAATTATTAATAATAGTTATATAAGCATGTCATTTGCACTACTTTAAGTAAAAATAGGTAGCAAATTATTTTTACAATGAAAAATTATATTTTCCCACATTCTCACTTGTTGGAAAAGAGGAACAGATTTTCCTCCCACATGTGAGAAAAAAATCACCTTGGGAAAAAGGCAAAACATGCCACACTTTTGTGCAAACCGAGACTTTTTCGGAATAATGTCAGGCTCTGAAAGCAGAAGTTTGTAATAGAAAGTGTTTAGTAACATTAATCATAGCATTCGGTACAGTCTTGCCTATAATGTCTAAACATTTATTTAAAGCTTTTTTAGGGTTGTAAAAGTACCTACATACCGGGTGCTTTTTGAGCTTCATATTAAAGTATCAAATATGTTAGTTATTTATTCACAACTATTCAAGGATTTTAATGGTATTAATATGTAAATCATTGCATTAAAAATAGACCTCCAATACGATGTATGCATCTTGCTATTACAATTTGGAGGAATCTTAAATGTTGTGAAAATTCTACATTCTTTTCTTTCTTTGTGCTTTTCTAATGTGGCCTACATCCTCCCAAGCCCTATGGGATTAAAATTTTCTAAGCAGGGACAAAAATTGAAAGTGTGGTTTTCTTCCTGTAGACTTTGTAGCAGCATTTCTTAGGTAGCCAATTCAAATAATTTCTATTTCTCTTCAAATTTCAAGAAATAGTCAAAATGAAAAGGAATGAATTTGAGTAATAAATATGTATGTCAATATCTGTGTGTACATGTGTGTCTGTACAGCTACATGTATACATATTCACATATTTTATTCATAGACATGCAATGTAGCAACAACTGCTGCATGTAACTGAACCTGTCAAACACTTCTGATTGCCACAGTGGTGACATTGTCTGATATAATCAAGAATAATTTTATTTTTTCTCATTAAATACTGCCAGGCATGGCTTTTTTCACTGAGGAATACCATTATCATAAATAAAACCATGAATGTCATAGAAACATTTTTGTCTCAATAAATACGTTACTCAACATATCACAAATAGATAAGGGTTTCACCATAGTAGTATCATTATCAGTCCTAAAAGATTAAACATAGTCCATTTATATTCCATAATAACAGTCTATATTCATCTTTTTGAAATATAAAACACATCTTTATATCTTTTTTGCAATTATAATCTAGATCCAAATAGGGTCAATCATTTAATTTGTTACAGTCTCTTCTTCATTTAATCTGGTTCATGCCTTTTATTTATTCATTCACTCTTTAAATGGTTCACTTGCTCTTTAGAATTTCTCACTTTCTGATTTTGTATTATTTGACCCTTGTGGTGTCATTTAACATATCCCTCTATTGCCTAAGTTTTTGGTGAATGTAAAGTTAGATTTACAGTCTCAGTAAGCTCTGATGAGGTCATTATGGGTTTTCAGGGAAGGCAAGAAAGGGTATTAACTTTAGTATCTTACAGGAGTAAGCTTTAAAAGAAATAAAAATTCAATGAGCATCCCTTGACAATTTTCAAATAGAACATAGATTGGTGGGGAAAGACAGTAAAAACAAATTTATTCCTAATTTTTTAAAACCAAGGAGGTAGTAATTGACTGTACAGGGCACACATAAATGGAATATAAATTAGTATGGCTTTTTTTGTCCTCCCATTTCTATCTGGGGACACTTTTCATACAGGTAATGCCTTGTCAGAGTTGGAAAAGGCTACTGCCATAGCCTTTTCTTTCCACAGCCTTCTTATACCCCAGGTGGCAGCACCTTCTTAAAAGATTTATGCTACTAATCTCTGCACCTCTCTTAAGTAAATATTGTAAATATTAATGTTCTGCTGTATCTGCAGCAGCACAGCATCAGCCAGGCCATATCCTCACAGCAAAGGCAGTGGGATCCCTTTCTGGGTGGCCCTGAACCATTTCTGCCTTTCTAGGATCCCAGATGGCCCATTTCTATATAGAATTCTTTAGAGGCAGGGGAAAAGTGATAACATCAGACATATCCAGACTGAATGTAGCTGTGCATGCTTTTAATATAAGCCTGTTTTATAATATTTTAAAGAACCAAATGAGACTATGATGGATTAGCAACTAATTTGCATAATGCATTAAGATGAAATTTTCCCTGTTTGAGACAGCAGATCAATTCAACTTAGTACCTGAAAAATAAAATGGCAAGATAATAGACCTGACAGAAATGAAACAGTGATGTTAGTTTTGCATATAAGACTATTCAGAACTTCTGATTTCTGTCTGTACAACACATTTGTTAGGTGTCAATGGAACATTCTGTTCATTTAGTTCAAACTTTTGGATAAAACTCAATTTTCATCAAACTCTTATAATGGTTGTATGAATAAAATGTGGTAGCTATTAATATTTTGGTATATGAATTGAATCTAAATATAAAAAGACTGCACTCACCAAATAGTCAATACATGTTGCATCCAGTCAGAGACAAGGTATTCACACATAAGATTTCTGTTGGATTAGATGACATGGATTATTTTACACTTTAAAATTCTTGGAACATATTATTCTGGAAAATATCTAAAATTATCTTCATAAATTTGAATATGTATCAGTAACTCAGTTGCCTCTTTATTCCTTTATTAACTCCAAAAATGACTTGTATTTACAGTTATCTGTCAAATATTAACATCTGGTATGTCTTTCTTGAAAATAAAAACTACTCATTGGTGAAAATTCTTTTTTATTATACCTAATAAAATATAGCATCATTAAGTATGGCATCAGGACATTTTTATAATCATATTTAGTTATTTTAGCCATCAATTTTATTATCAATATTTGGTTGGGGGAGATGAGATGATGTAAAAAACACAGTAACTGGAATGTGACACACTTTATTACTATTTGATAAAACTGAGAAGGTAATATTTCTCTAGACCACTTTGCATATAACTGGGCAGTTTGTCAGTCTATCTAGTGTCTCTGTCTCTAATCCCTCTTTGAGCTATAAAAGCTACTCTGTATTATTTTGAGAATTCTCCCCACCACAATGCCCATTGTCATGTGGATAGTGTTGACCTTCCTATCTCTGCCCGAATTCAGGACTGAGTATGTTACCCTAGTCTGGTTCGTTCGTGTACCAAACCTGTGTGAAACGTGATTAGAAAAGTAAAGACACAGCAGGAACAAGTCCTGTTTCTTTTCCTCTTTCTTGGCACACATGAAAGCATATGTAGCTGTCTCTCCTGTGTTCAGGTGGGTCCATTGATTGAAACCTTTTCAAGCTAGTAAACAGTGCTTTTCCTGTAGTTTCCCTCTCTTCTCCGCTGTCAAGACCTTTAAGGGCATGAATCGTAAGTTAAAGATGGCATGACTGCATCAGACATGACTAAAGCAACAAATAAAACTTTCTCATGTTAAACTACGATAAGATTGCTGAGTATTTACGGCTGCAGCAAGCCTTACCTAGTCTGACTAATAGAGATGAGTATGCAACCCAACCGTAGGTCAATGAGACTTAGTCCAGAGTTGTTGTTGGAACTGTTGTAAATATAAGCAACCTGCTTCTACTGATGTTGTCAACATGATAGAAGCTTAGGGCTACTTAAGGTCAACTTGCATGATGTGAAAGACTCAGTCCAAATTTATGAGGCGCAATAGAAGTCAAAGCTAAGATATAAATATAAGCACATGTTTTTGATTAAATCCTTTGAATATCCATCTGTAGCCATATTGGGATATTTCAGTTACTTAATCCAATAAATTATCTTTTATCCTAAGCAAATATAAGTTTTCTCTCATTTGCATTTTGAAGAACTAAAATTGATAATGACCACAGACTCCTTAGTAGATTTTTCACAAACTTGCTACACTCATTTTTTAAACTTTGAACATGAGGATTCCCATTTGATTGATTTACACATTGAACAGAGAAATGACAGTGAATAGAAAAGCTTCTCTTTTCACTGTCCCTTATTTCATACCCTACCACAGAGTCAGCATGACTGTGATCCTAGTTTGGAGTTTCGTTCACCATACAACATAAATTAACTTCTGGATAGCTTTTGTGTGTCAATAAACATTTTGTGTGAAAACACATAAACACATACACATGAATACAAAATTGTAATATCACTTTTAGAAGTATAATTTTAGGATAGTATTTAAATCCTGATTTCTTGGACAATTATAATATCCACTTTCATGTTGACAACAGTTTTATATTTTGAATCATAATTCTAGCAGTGAAAATATCATAATCCTATCACATACCTGCTGAGTCTTAGAAAATCTTTTCTCTTTAAGAATCAATTTTACAAACTTAGTTTTTCTTGTCTTCCCAATTTTATTAGGCTAAATCTTATAAGCTCTAGGTTAAAATTAAACTACAGAAACTTTCTGAATCTTATTTTTATTGATTTCTCTTTACACAGTTTTAAAAAATGGCTACGGTATACACTATAAAAGAATTTTGCCCTGTATATGAAGGCTATAGGAAGTTATTCATATTTAAAATTATTTATGTGAATTTGAATCATAGAATTCTCAGCTTAATTTAGTGGGCTGTATTAAGATTTTAAATTTTCTTTGTAACAGATCACAGATCAATTTATCCCAGGATAATGGCGTATTTGTTTTTTTTTTAATTTTTTTAATATATATATATATTTTATTATACTTTAGGTTCTGGGGTACATGTGCAGATCATGCAGGATTGTTGCACAGATACACACATGGCAATGTGGTTTGCTACCTCCATCCCCCGTCACCTATATCTGGCATTTCTCCCGATGTTATCCCTCTTCAACCTCCCAACCCGCGCTGTCCCTCCCCTAGTCTCCCCCAACAGACTTCAGTGTGTGATGCTCCCCTCCCTGTGTCCATGTGTTCTCATTGTTCAACACCCACCTATGAGTGACAACATGTGGTGTTTGATTTGCTGTTCTTGTATTAGTTTGCTAAGAATGATGGTTTCCAGATTCATCCATGTCCCTACAAAGGACACAAGCTCATCATTCTTTATGGCTACATAGTATTCCATGGTGTATATGTGCCACATTTTTCCTTGTCCAGTCTATCATTGATGGGCATTTGGGTTGCTTCTAAGTCTTTGCTGTTGTAAACCGTGCCGCAATGAACATATGTGTGCATGTGTCTTTATAATAGAACAATTTATATTCCTTTAGATAGGTACTCAGTAATGGGATTGCTGGGTCAAATGGAATTTCTATTTCTAGATCCTTGAGGAATCACCACACTGTCTTCCACAATGGCCGAACTAATTTATACTCCCACCAACAGTGTAAAAGTGTTCCTATTTCTCCACATCCTCTCCCACATCTGTTGTCTCCAGGCTTTTTTAATGATTGCCATTCTAACAGGAGTGAGATGGTATCTCAATGTGGTTTTGGTTTGCATTTCTCTAATGATCAGTGATGATGAGCATTTCTTCATATGTTTGTTGGCGTCATATATGTCTTCTTTTGAAAAGTGTCTGTTCCTGTCCTTCACCCACTTTTGAATGGATTTTTTTGTCTTTTTCTGGTAAATCTGTTTTAGTTCTTTGTAGATTCTGGATATCATTACTTTTATTATTTTGTGCCTCCAACATGGGATTAAATGTAAAATAATGTTTTCTAGAGAAGACAATTTGTATTAAGAACAATATATTTAAAAATATAGGCATATTTTCTACAAATATAAGCTTATTATCAACTAATATTTTTCTTGAATTATAAATTTTCCAGAGGTTTCATAATTGTTTCTGCATTAATTTATTTATTGATATATTTAATAATTATATATAACTCCAGGAAACTATAAACTATTGATCCCATTTATAAAAGATTGCCTCCATGTTTACCTCTATTACCACTGTAATAATTTCACTAACATTTGAAAATAATTGCTTTTTTTAAATAATCAGTTCTAAATGTTATCAGGTAACAATGAAAGTAAGTTCGATCAGCTATTTCAGGAAATAAAACCTCATAACAGATTAACAAAAATTCCAAGACTTTTTGTTCATGTGGACTGCTTACTGGCCACAAATTACGTTACAATGATTTCTATTAACTTTACTTGCTGTAGATGCTAACAAAGAGGTCTAATTAAAATGCAACCAAATAAATAAGTCGAAATGGTTATCCCAAACAATTTGGAAGCTATTAACTTTTCTTGCTGTAGATGCTAACAAAGAGGTCTAATCCAATGCAACCATATAAATAATGCAAGTTAGTTATCCCAAACAACTTAGAAGCTTCTGCCAAGGTTTTAAAATGAAACTCTTTGTCTCCATGTAACTCATGGCATGAACTATTATACAAAAACATAGTAAGTAAGAAGCTCTTTCATATTATGGTGCCATTTAAAACATAGCCAGGCCTGATGGCTCACTACTATAATCCCAGAATTTTGGGAGGTGGAGGCGGGAACCCCGATGTTGAAAACCAGCTTAGGCAACATAGTGGGACTTAATCTTTACAAAAAATAAAAAAATTGGCTGGGTGTTGTGTTGCATGCCTGTTATTCCAGCAACTCAGGAGGCTGAGGCTAGAGAATATCTTGATTTCAAGAGGGTGAGGCTGCATTGTGCCACTGTCCTCCAGCTTGAGTGACAAAGCAAGGCCCTGCCTTAAAAAAGAGGAAAAAAAAAAGAAAAAGAAAAAGAAAACTGGCTCATGGCCAAATGCAGTGGCTTAGGCCTTTAATCTCAACATTTTAGGAGTGGCTCACACCTAATATCTCAACATTTTAGTAGGGGAAGGAGAGGGGATTGCTTGAACCTAGGAATTTGAGACCAGCCTGGGCAACATAGTGAGACCTCATCTCTGTTGACTCTGGAATAACGGTGTGCACCTGTAGGTCCAGCTAATTGGAAGAATTAAGTGGGAGGATCACCTGGGAAGCTTAAGCTGTAGTGAGCTGTGATTGTGCCACTGCACTCCAGCCTGGACAATGAGAATGAGGTCCTGTCTCAAAATAAAATAAAATAGACTGGATAGGGAAAATGTGGCACATATACACCATGGAATATTATGCAGCCATCAAAAACGATGAGTTAGGGTCCTTTGTAGGGACATGGATGAACCTGGAAACCATCATTCTCAGCAAACTGACAGAAGAGCAGAAGATCAAACACCGCATGTTCTCACTCATAGGCGGGTGTTGAACAATGAGAACACATGGACACAGGGAGGGGAGCACTACACACTGGGGTCAGTTGGGGGGAAATAGGGGAGGGAGGGTGGGGGGTGGGAAGCTGGGGAGAGATAGCAAGGGGAGAAATGCCAGATGTAGGTGATGGGGAGGAAGGCAGCAAATCACACTGCCATGTGTGTTCCTGTACAACAATTTTGCATGTTCTTCACATGTACCCCAAAACCTAAAATGCAATAAAATAAATAAAGGGAAAAAATAATAATAATAATAATAAAAATAAAATAAAATAAAATAAAACTGGTCCATTATCCAACAGTTTTCCAAATAGAAAAACCTCTTTCAAATAAGAACCTGATCGAGTGTATACCATATCCTCTCATATACAAGGCTCTTAAAATATACTTTGAAATATAGTTATCTATAATAAAGATACACTAAGTCTTGATTACAGATAAGTCTACTTGGAAAAGATGCATTCATTGTGGCTAATGGAAGTGTGAGATATTATCACTGGATTTTTTATTGCACAACCACACTGTTGTGGGGATAGAGAAAGCCAAACAACACTTAAAGGCATCTAGTTCACATACAACAGCTACACCACATGATGGGGTGGATCAATGTCAGAAATGGCAGTGATGGACTATTAGCCAGCTGGGCTTTCCACAACTTACTTACAGAGTTGTTGGACAACTTTTCTTTAGATTACATCAGACAGGCTTTACAAGTACAAATGCCTACTATAGCCAGATTTCCCAATTTTCAAGGGTAGCAAAATAGATAGATAGATAGATAGATAGATAGATGGATGGATACATGTAGAATTTCTCAAATTGAAAAAGTGGCCTATATTTATTTTATATATTGTGTGGGTCAACAATTTGCAGCCTAAATAAAATGCATTAAACAAGACTTTTCTACACATGGTTTTTCAGAGCTTGGCTTAAGTATCTAAGGGTCTTAAATAATGCAAGGGAGATAGGCCGAGAGAAACCACGTATTGGAAATGTACCTACTGACAATGTAGCATGTTTGGTGACAAAGAAGGGCTTAATGTTTTCCCAGCTTGACTAAAATTTAGACAGGCTTCTTCCTGACTCTTGGCCCTGACCTCCCTTTTCTTAGAGCATTTACTTTAGAAAATAGGTAATTTTTTCTCTGCCACTTGGAGATGTAAATCTTTTTTAAAACCTCTTGCCAGTTTTATTACTATTTTTTTGAGAAGCTGGAAGTCATCCTTTTGAAATGTAATCATCAAGGAAAATAGTGCCCCTGTCTGCAGAAGGGCAGAACTGTAACCTTAATGGGCACCTATTGGCAAATATAGAAGGCCTAATCACAGAGAAAAACATTTACAAATAAAAAAAAAACGTGAATGGGTCTAACATATCCCATTGATCTACCTCTCCTTAAAGTTCTGGCGTATGTTTTCCATAAGTCACAGCAGCTCCCAAAACCCTCATGCCAGCCAGGCGCGGTGGCTCACTCCTGTAATCCCAGCACTTTGGAAGGCCAAGGTGGGTGGATCATGAGTTCAGGAGTTCGAGACCAGCCTGGTCAACATAGTGAAACTCCGTCTCTACTAAAAATATGAAAAGCCTGTAATCCTAGCTACTCAGGAGGCTGAGGCAAGAGAATCGCTTGAACTCAGGAGGCAGAAGTTGCAGTGAGCCAAGATTGCACCACTGCACTCCAGCCTGAGTGACAGAGCAAGAGTAAGTCTCAAAAAAAAAAAAAAAAATTTTCAAACTGAGTTATGTCCCCTTCTCCTTGTTGCAAAGGTCTTGAATAAAGTCTTTCTTGCATGTTTCACTTTGTTCAGTGCAATTTTTGCTTTGATAATGTGTTTTAGCACTTGAAACTTAATTTAGAGATATAGGAGAAATGTTACTAATTATACCAAAGGCATGATAGAGTCATTTGTACAGGTTACACATTGTAATTACCTGTGTAGTAACCCGTCTTACAAAGGCAGGAGTAGCCTAGGTTTCTATATCACTCACAACTAGGGAATGCCACTGACAACACACACCCACTACATGTGTTGTGAGTGAATTGAATGTGATGTAGATTAATAGTCCTGTCCAATCCATCAAGTTAGTTATTCTCTGAAACTAAAGTGAAAGAATTTTAAATAAGGTCTGGAAGTAGTATTTTGTAGAGGGAAAATGTATGTCTTTTAGTAAGCCACATGTTAATTTGAATACAACTGTATCCATTTATCAGTTATATAATCACAGGCAAAATACTCTCATTTACTATAGAAAGTTCATATGCAAATTAGGGAAACAGTAGCAACACATCAAATATTCTATGGGGATACTAAATATTTAGTAGGTTTTTAAAAATAATATAAAATATTTATTGCATATAGTTTAATACTCTCCATTTATTTTTCTAAAAGTAAACATTCTAAAGAATAGTATACTGATTAATATTGGAGTAACATATTACTATTTTGAAAAAATACCAAACATATATACATTAGCATTTTCACCATTTGGGAATCATCCTGTTTCTAATCCCATTGGGGCTTTTGTTTTTGTTGTTATTCTAAAAGATAACATAGTTTTAATCTATACTGTGAGCTCTTGTTCATACTTCAAAGACTATATTTACTGTCACATCTCTACTAAATCAGTAATTAAAGTTAATTACTCTCTGTTCTCTTGGTGCCTTTAACATAATTTTATACGAATACCATATTATTTCACTGTACTTACTATTTTACTTTTCCATATTTGATTAAATTGAGATGTTCTTGAAAGTAGAAACCATGACTGTTTCATTATTGTTTCTTGAAGAGTTAGCATCTGTGTCTGACACATAACAGATACTCAATAGAGAGTTGTTGATTGGCTGACTGGCTAGGTGGTTGAGGCTATTTTTCTCAATTTCTGTTCCAAAGTGAATAAAACATGAAGAATTAAGAAAAAACCTTAAAAGCAAAATTATTTTAGACCTTCCAAAAATAGGAATTCTAGCAAAGTCTAAATGGGTTGAAATAATGAGATTTGCTTGATTCAAAATCACAAGAATATACTAAAACACTTTATTGTTGTTTAACATATCTTTCTTTATTGCTAATGGGCATGACAAATGCAAAGGACAGAATATGCACAGACACACACACACTCATACATACACACTCAAACCCCTCACGGTACCATTGTTTAATTAAATAAAGTATTCCAATGTTATAAAATTGTAAAATGTGTCAGGAATATTGCAAATATCTCTATTTGTGTAGTTTCACAAGTAATAGTTTATAAAGACAGAATACTTCATGGTTTTGAACAGACACAAACATGAATAGCTTTAATTTTTTTTCATGCCAAGCATGGCTACATATTTTCCATTCCACTTAACCTACACATTAATGGTGCATTGTAATTTCTACTAAGTTTTCATATTGTAAAGAAATTTATTATTAGAGAGTAACTTTTTCTCATTTTCCTCAGCTAACTTGAGGTGAATTCCAGATTTGGGTGTAGGGAATCTATGAATCTAAAACTTATGTTTTTAAGTACTATACTATTATCCTGATAGTAGACTCACATAGGCTCTAGAGAACTTTGCAATTTATAGATAGAGGATCTCAAAAAAAAAAAAAAGGCTGAATACATTTGCATTGTTTAATAACCTTGCCTTTAGCAGGATATAAAAACAGCATGCATGTATCTGATGTGTAGGTATTATGTTAAATGATCACTGTGATCAGCTGGGCATGGTGGCTCACACCTGTAATCCCAGCACTTTGGGAGGTTGAGACAGGTGGATTACTTGAAGTCAGGAGTTCAAGACCAGCCTAGTGACCATGGCAAAACCCTCTCTCTACTACAAATACAAAAATTAGCAGGGCTCAGTGGCGTGTGCCTGTAGTCCCAGCTACTCAGAAAGCTGAGGCAGGAGGATCACTTGAACCAAGGAGGTGGGCATTGCAGTGAGCCGAGGTCACACCACTGTACTCTGGTGACAAAGCGAGATTCCGTCTCAAAAAAGAAAAGAAACACTGTGATGTAAACACATGTTTTCAGTATTCTTTACTTCACAGGAGGCCAAATCTAGAAATAATTCAGATTTCAGAGAGAGAAAATAATAATTTTCTAACAGAATGAAAAGGGATTGCAACTTACTTTTACTCAAGTGCTGTAGATACCTTGTTTGTATAGATAATTTCTTTTTAGCAATAGCTTTTATTTTTACATTTAATAGAGAATTTCACGTGGATTCATTATGTTTTAAAGAAGAGAAAGTGAGTGAGAGAATGAGAGTCTAAGAAGAATTACATGATACACATTAAAACCTACCAAGTTAATGATGAAACTTTATTTTCTTTAGTACTCTAAAGAATTAGAAACAGAGAAATACAAACCACACCTTCTTAATTAGAGTAAATTAATTACTAAAAATGATAAAAACAATCTGCAATAGTTTCATTTTCCCTAAAATTACATATTAGTTTCTATATGCATTTCTAGCTGGAAATACAATTTCTGTTTATTAACATTTGTTGCCAAGCACTGTATATCATCCATAATTCTGGGTTATTAAATTCCTGAAGCATGCAATACAGCAAACTTAATAGATTTTATACAAATTGTTATATAACAAAATAAGGCCAGATGGTACTCATCATAGCAAAATCTTTTCATAACAGTTTCATATTTTTATTAAAATAAAACAAAACATAAAACTACCTTTATGGCTTTTAACTTATTTTAATTCATTCCCTAAAACCGTTTTTTTTAGCCATTCCCCTAACTCTTTGCACCACATTATGATAAAATTTCAGTTTTGACATTCTTTTGATATTAAGAAAGTTGCCATCTTTGACTTGTCAGGATCTATGGAATAAGTGTGAATAGTATTTTCACTGTAAAATAATCTAAAGGTATATAGAAAGAACAGAATTCAGCTTAGAAAACAGCTCAACCACTAACGCGTAAACAATATCAAAATGTTATTAGTGTTACATTTCGATTTGTTAACGCATAAAATGGCATATAAACAGAGATACATGTATATATATTTACTACTCATTTTATCAATTATTTTCTCCTTCTATATTCAAGATACAGTGTTAATTGCTCAAGGAAAATTAATGCAGAAAAATATATTTGAATTCAGCGCACATTTTCCATTATCCTATGATTTTGCTAATTGGTTTATACAGATAAACAGCACTGCATTTATTAATTACATTGAACTTTTATTAAATGTTCTGCAGAATTAGAATAGTGGAAAAAAGTAATGATTTTTTAGTAAATTCACTTGTACTTTTATTTAAATTCATAAAATTATTTAGGGCAATTGTTCGCTTTGGGCATGAAGAAGGAAAGCAGATATAGTTGTGATAAAGTAACACAGAAGAAGATAACTTTGTTAGTTCATTGGCTTCCTAAAAGGCAGCCTGGAAAAGGAGCATGAGGAGATGTGTATGTCAATGGGAGCACCCAGAGTGAGTCTGCTCTTTATATAACAAGGAGTTTAATTTGCAATGTAACCAAGAAAAATGAAGAGTAAAGCACATGTATTTTTATAAAACACTAGAGAAGAGCTAAAAGAGCCCTATTCATGATTTTATTTCTCACTGGAGAGATATAAAGGGATCCTCCATTGTGCCTGTGTTATAAGATATATTTAAGAAAGACTTCAAAAAATTAAAGTGAGCTTGAGAATTTAAAATAAACAAATTAGCAAACAAACAGCAAAGTGGTTTACACATCATGTTGAAAAGATAATTTCTTGTATATCGTTAATAAAGTTGGCATTACCACAATAAAATAAAATTAAACAATAACAATAAAATATTTAAAAGTACACAACCATTTGTACATTAAGTCAACCTTAAAAAATACCCATTTGCTTGAATGGAAAATTGTTCAGTTTTTATAGATTATTTAGAAACAGGTATAACAATTAGTATGTTTTAACTGTTTTCACAGAAATACGTGTTTTTATTTTTCTATTATGATCAATTGAAAACAAATAGCAGAGGCAGTGATTATGCCAACTATAAGGTTACTGTTCAGAATTAATAGTGTTGATTAATATTAACAATAACTTCTCAGAGACACAAAATTAAAGGTACTTTTAAGAGTAGCATTCAAAACTATATAATAAACATATTATTAACAAAAAATAAGTAGGGTTTATTGACATATAAAATCTAAGGGATAAACTGAAATTTTATTTCCATAAATGGAGTCTAATGAATAATTTGTAAATGAAAAAAAAGTGCTAAAAGATTAGCTATTTCTAATTTACCTACTCATATAACATAATTTTATTTGAATATTAGATTCCCTCATAAGCCTTAAATTTAAATTTAAAATTCATATGAAAAATAAAATACATAAAAAGTAAAAGATTTTATATATAATTTGCCATAAATAATATCAAAGTTTTTTTAACTGTTCATTAATTAAATCATTTTGATGTTGACTCAGCAACAGATATGCAGATCAATAAGCAGAAGACAAGTTATTAAAGAAAAAAATGTATTAGGTAAAACTGGCACTTCAAATTAGAGGAAAAAAATATAAACTATTCAGTGAATGTCATAATTTACAAAGGCTAATAGCACAACTTCTATTTCTTATCTGTCAGCTTTCCTTTGGAATGAGGATCTACCCTTATTCTAAATGCCTAGTATCTTTTTTTGTTACATTGGAAGTCTATTCCCTAGAAGCCTTGCTATGCAAATGATGGTGAAAATATAGTTTTCATTAGTGTGTTTTGTTTGATCATTGTCAACCTTTTGTTCAACTTGAATAATGTAATATATAGATACTTCTAGCAGTCTCTCTAGTCTCTTTAACTATGGTTTATTACTAAACTTTCTTTGCTTTTAGTTTTACACTTGAATATTAGCATGTTTTAAATAGTTGTATTACACACATGCACATGCCCACACGTGTCTCTACATTGTATAGAAAACCTTATTTTTTATAATCTTGGCATCCGACTTCTCAGAATTCTAAAGAGATTTGTTTTTTAAATTATTGAAAACAGAATCAAGCCCCTAGGGGTGGGAGAAAGACTTAGGCTGAGATATCGTGAACACACTAATTATTTGAAATTTAAAATATAATGTCCAGAAAAAATACATGCTTCCTTAAGTCTTAATTGATTTTTAATGTAGTACACAAATATGTATATACATCAAGTTTACAAACAATGTTTTTAAATTTGGTAACATAACAGTCAATCTTAGATGATCACAAAAAAATTAATTAAAAAGCAGAAGTACTGTGACCAGAGCCCTGAGGTCTTTACAACATTGTGGTCAAGTTGCAGTAAAGAACAGCTGAAGCGCTCATCATGGAAGAAAATATGGATTGGAAGTCCTTCTATTCGTTATTGTCAGGATACTTTCAAATCAGTTTTGTCAAAAGCTGGTAATTTTTGAGAGGTTATATCACAAGCAATTTTACTACTTACCATAGTAGAAGTTTGCAAACATTATATATTATGCATTTGGAAATTAAGTAAACATAAATTTGGTACACACACACATTAACCTAAATTCATTCCTCATTCCATATATAAATATTAATGTAAAATGAATCAGAGACCTAAAGAATAAAACTATAAAACTTCTAGAATAACGTATGTCAGAAAATAATTGTAACCTTGAGGAAAGCAAAGACTTCTTAGAAAACCAAAGAATAATCTATATAAAAACAAATTGGTGAATTAGATTTTATAGGAATTAATAACTTCTACTGCTTGAAAAATTAAAATAGGAACACTTTTACACTGTTGGTGGGAGTGTGAATTAGTTCAACCATTGTGGAAGACAGTGTGGTGATTCCTTAAGGACACAGAAATAGAAATTCCATTTGACCCAGCAATCTCATTACTGGGTATATATCCAAAGGATTATAAATCGTTCTACTATAAGGACACATGCACACGAATGTTCATTGCAGCCCTGTTTATAATAGCAAAGACCTGGAACCAACCTAAATGCCCATTGATGATAGACTGGATGGGAAAATGCGGCACATATACACCATGGAATATTATGCAGCCATCAAAAATGATGAGTTCTTGTCCTTTGTAGGGACATGGATGAACCTGGAAACCATCATTCTCAGCAAACTGACACAAGAGCAGAAAATCAAACACCACATGTTCTCACTCATAGGTAGCTGTTGAACAATGAGAACACATGGACACAGGGAGGGGAGCATCACACACTGGGGTCTGTTGGGGGGAAACAGGGGAGGGACAGTGGGTGGTGGGGAGTTGAGGAGAGATAGCTTGGGGAGAAATGCCAGATATAGGTGAAGGGGAGGAAGGCAGCAAATCACACTGCCATGTGTGTACCTATGCAACAATCTTTCATGTTCTTCACATGTACCCCAAAACCTAAAATTCAATAAAAAAAAAGAAAAGAAAAGGCAAGTCATAGATTGGGAGAAATTTTTTAAAAATAATGTTATTTAAAATATAGAAAGAAACTTCAAATTTAATAATAAAAAGCAAAACGGTGAATAAAAAGGGATCAAATATTTGATTTATACTACGACAATATAAAAAATTACAGAAAGAAGATAAATACATCAAAAGATGTTCATCAACTTTAGGAATTAGGGAAATGCAAATTAACACCAAAATACAATCTTACTACATTCCCACAAGGATAAATCAAATTGATGCAAGCAAACAAACCAAATTCACAGTATCAAGAGCTGGCCAAGATGAAAAGCCAACTGAGAATTCCACACATTGTTTGAATGAATGCAAAATTGCATATCAACTCTGGAATACAGTTTGTAGTTTCTTATAAATTTAATTATACTTTTACCATATGAATTACGGATCCTAGATATTTAATCAAGAAAAAGGTTTTCACAAAACCTTACGCAAATGTTTATGACACCTTTATTTTTAGCTACAAAAATTAACCCAAATGTCCCTAATCCAGAAAATAGATAAACTCTATCTACCCATGAAATAACAAAAAGAAATGAACTACATGCATGTACAACAAAAAAGAATTTAAAATGAATTACAGTAAGAGAAAGAAGTCAAACTCAAAAAGCTGTGCGAATGTCCTCTATAAATTATCAGTAAGTCAGATCCAGCAATGTTTGAAAGGACTGCATTTCATGACATACTAGATTTATTCTATCTATACCAGTCTGGTCCCTTCTTTGAAAGCCAATCAATGGAAACTACCATGTCAACAGACTAAAGAAGAAAAATGATATGATCATATAAATGTATCCGAAAAAGCATTGACAATCAACACTCATTTACAATATTCTTAGTAAACGAGGACCAGAGGGGTTCTTTCTCTAATTGATAAAGAATACATACAAACCATCTACAACTAGCATCATGCTTAAGCATGAAAGACTTCATGCTTTCTCTATAATATTGGGAACAAGACAAATAGGTCCTCTCTTATGCAATATAATATTGGAAGTCCTACCAACTGAAATAGAAACAAAAAGAAATGAGAATTAAGATGTTATAACTAAAAAAAAAAGAGAGAGAAATAAAACCCTCATTATTTGAAGACGTCATGATTGTTTATGAAAAGAGGAAGGACGACAAAAAAAATCTTTCAGACATTAGGATGAAAAAAAAAACCTCAGTATTTGAGGATGTCATGATTTTCTATGTTAAAAAGGATAACTAAAACCCCTCATTGAACTAATGAGTGAGTTCAACAAGGATGCAGGTGAAAGGTCAATACACAAAAATCAATTATATTTCTACATACTAACAAGCAGCCTGTGAAAGCCCAAGTTTAAAACTCAATAACTTTTATAATTGTTCCAAATAAAATCAAATATTTAGGTTATGTATAAACTTAATGAAATATATATAACAATCTGTATACTGAAAATTATATAAATTACTGCTAAAAAATTAAAGCAGTGCTAAATAAATGAAGAGACATAGTGTATATATGTGCTGTAGGACTGAATATGGCAAAGATGTCAATGTTTAATAATACTCTTATCAAAATTCAAGCACCAATGTTTCTTTCTTTTTTCTTTTTTGAGACAGAGTTTCACTCTTATTGCCCAGGCTGAAGTGCAATGGTGCAATCTCAATTCACAGCAACCTCCACCTCCCATATTCAAGCGATTCTCCTGCCTCAGCTTCCCGAGTAGCTGAGATTACAGGCATGATCCACCACGCCTGGCTCATTTTCTATTTTTAGTAGTGACGGGGTTTCTCCATGTAGGTCAGGCTGGACTCAAACTCCTGACCTCAGGTGCTCCAACGGCCTCGGCCTCCCAAAGTACTGAGATTATAGGCTCTTTCTTATAAGCAAGTGTATTTTAAATTTTATGTAAGAAGGTTCAGATCTGTATAACTATAATGACATTGAAATATCAGAAAAATGTGGGAGGGATCACTCTACCTGATATTAAGGCTAACACCAGTAAATAAAAAAAAATATGGTAGTGGCAAAGGGATAGACACCTAAATCAATACCACAAAATAAAAATGCCAGAAATAGTTCTGCACTGTCAAACAGTGTTTCAACAAAGGTGAAAAAGCAATTCAATTGAGGAAGGATGATAGCCTTTTCAACAAATTTGGCTGAAGCATTTAGACACTCACAAGCAAAAACAGAGAGAGAAAAATAAAACACAATCTAAACTCAGACAACCTATATAAAAATTAACTCATACTGAATAGGAAAACCTGGAAGTATTCCCTTTGAAAACTGTAATAAGACAAGGATGCCCTCTCTCACCACTCTTATTCAACATAATATTGGAAGTTCTGGCCAGGGAAATCAGGCAAGAGAAAGAAATAAAGGATACTCAAACAGAAAGAGAGGAAGCCAAATTGTCTCTGTTTGCAGAGGACATAATTGTGTGTTTAGAAAACCCCATAGTCTCAGCCCCAAATCGCCTTCAGCTGATAAGCAAATTCGGGAAGGTTTCAGGATACAAAATCAATGTGCAAAAATCACAGGCATTCCTATACACCAATAACAGGCAAAGAGTGAGCCAAATCACGAGTGAACTCTCATTCACAATTGCTACAAAGAGATAGCAAGGTACCTCTAGGTATTTTATTCAGAATATCTAGAAATACAACTTACAGGGGATGTGAAGGACCTCTTCAAGGAGAACTACAAACCACTGCTTAAGGAAACAACACATGGAAAAACATTCCATGCTCATGGATAGGAAGAATCAATATCGTGAAAATGGCCATAGTGCCCAAAGTAATTTATAGAGTCAATGCTAACCCCATCAGGCTATTATTGAGTCTCTTCACAGAATTAGAAACATCTACTTTAAATTTCATATTTAAAATAAAAGACTATATAACCAAGACAATCCTAAGCAAAAAGAACAAAGCTGGGGACATCATGCTACCTGACCTCAAATTCTAATACAAGGCTACAGTAACCCAAACAGTATGGTACTGGTACCAAAACAGATACAGTATATAGACCAATGGAACAGAACAGAGCCTTCAGAAATAATGTCACGCACTTAAAACCATCTGATCTTTGACAACCCTGACAAAAACAAGCAATAGGAAAATGATTCTCTATTTAATAAATGGCATTGGGAAAACTGGCTAGCCATATGCAGAAAACTGAAACTGGACCCCTTCCTTACAATTTATACAAAAATTAGCTCAAGATATATTAAAGACTTAAATGTAAGACCTAAAACAATAAAAACTCTACAAGAAAACTTAGGCAATACCATTCAGGATATGGGCATGGGCAAAGACTTCATGATTATAACACCGAAAGCAATGGCAATGAAAACCAAAATTGACAAATGGGATCTAATTAAACTAAAGATCTTCTTCACAGCTAAAGAAACTAACATCAGAATGAACAGGCAACATACAGAATGAGAGACAACTTTTGCAATCTATTCATCTAACAAAGGGCTTACATCTCAGAATCTACAAGGAACTTTAAAAAATTGCAAGAGAAAAAATAAACAAACTCATGAAAAAGTGGGTGAAGAATATAAACAGACATTTCTCAACAGAAGACATTTATGCAGCCAACAAACATATGAAAAGAAAGCTCATCATCACTGGTGATTAGAGAAATGCAAATCAAAACCACAATGAGATACCATCACATGCCAGTTAGAATGGAAATCATTAAAAAGTCAGGAAACAACAGATGTGGGAGAGAATGTGGAGTAATAGGAATGCTTTTACACTGTTGGTGGGAGCATAAATCAGTTCAACCATCGGGGAAGACAGTGTGGTGATTCCTCAAGGATCTAGAACCAGAAATGCCATTTGACCCAGCAATCCCATTACAGGGTATATACCCAAAAGATTATAAATCATTTTACTATAAAGACACATGCACACATATTTTTATAGCAGCACTGTTCACAATAGCAAAGACTTGGAACCAACCCAAATGCCCATCGATGATAGACTGGACAGGGAAAATGTGGCACATATACACCATGGAATACTATGCAGCCATAAAAAATGATGAGTTTATGTACTTTGTAGGGACATGGATGAAGCTGGAAACCATCATTGTCAGCAAACTAACACAGGAACGGAAAACCAAACACTACATGTTCTCACTCATAATTGGGAGTTGAACAATGACGACACATGGACACAGGGAAGGGAACATCACACAACAAGGCCTGTTGTGGGGTGGGGTTCTAGAGGAGGGATAGCATTAGGAGGAATACCTAATGTAGATGACAGGTTGATGGGAGCTGCAAACCACCATGGCATGTGTATACCTATGTTAAAAAGCTGCACGTTTTGCACATGTATCCCAGAACTTGAAATATATTTTTAAAAAATTGATCCAAAATGCAAATATAATGCAGTTAAGTATAGAACTATAAAACTTCTGGAGGCGGTGGGGTGAGAAAGAAGATAATCTTTGATATCTGGAGCTAGATAAATAAATAGTTCTTAGATTTGACATTGAAAGTGCAATCAAAAAAGAAACATTGACAAATTGGACTTCATTAAAATTAAACACGATTTCTGTGCTAAAAGTTGAAAGGATGAACAGAAAAGCTACAGATTGTGAGAAAATATTTGTAAGGAATACATTCAACAAAAGACTTGGATTTAGAAAATATTTTTTTTAAATTATCAAAACTCAACAGCAATAGAACAAACAGTACAATAAATAAATGGGCAAAAGACACAGACATTTCACAGAAAAGAAAATTTACATGGCAAATAAACATATAAAATATGTCCAACTTCATCCACCATACAGAAGATATAAATTAAAACCGTTATGACATAACACACTTTGGCTAACAAACTGATGAAAATTAAAATAATAATAAAATTCACAATACCAAATGCTGGCAACGATGCAAAGGAGAAGAGGAACAAACTGAACCCAAAGCTAGAAGAAGAAAGAAAATGATAAATGTTCAATTAGAGAGCAACCAAGTAGAGAATTAAAAAAAATCATCAACAAAAATTCTTTTAAGATGAATAAAACTGAAAAGTCTTTAGCTGAGTTGGCTAAGAAAAAAAGAGAAAGATTCAAATTACTAGAGGGTAGACAATATGTCAGAAGTTACAGAAATAAAAATTATTAAAAGAGAGACTATGCACAATGGCATAGCAACAAATTAGATGAATGAGATGAAATGGGCAAACTCCTAGAAACACACGTATCACTCAAAAAATTTAAACAATCAGTACATACTCCTGTGAAAATGAAAAGACTGAGTGAATAATCAAACACTTCCCAAAGAAGAAAAGCCCAGGACCAGATGGATACACTGGGGAATTCTATAAAATATTTAAAGAAAAATATGTAATTATCTTTTTCAAAATGTTTCAAAAAAATAGAAGAGGAGTGATCCCTTCCAAACTTATTCTAGATGGCTAGGATTATCTTATAACCAAAAACCAAAAACTGTACAATTAAAGAAAACAGCAGAGCCTATGTACTGTATAAATATACATGCAAATATCCTCAATAAAATACATATCCGACAGCTAACTGAAAAGATTATACACTATGAATATTTAACATCAATCCTTAAGAAACTCTTCCCAAACAGAATAGGAGAGAATTCTTCTAAGCTACTGTTCTATGGGGTTACTATTACTCTGACATTAAAGCCAGATAAAAATATCACAAAAATCTGAAAGCCAATATCTGTTATGAAGATACAAAATATCCTCAATGAAATATTAACAACATAAATCCAGCAGTACATTAAAATATTTATACACTATGTCCATGAAATTCTCAGATATGAGGAATACAAAGTTGACTCAGAATATGACATTCAGTGTAATATTCCATATGGATAGAACAAAGGACATTATCTTAATAAATGCAGATAAATTTATTTCACAAAATATAATGCATTTTCATCATAAAAAAACTCAACAAATTAGAAGCAGATGAAATTTCCTGCAAACAATAAAGGACAGCTGTAAAATGCTCTCTACTAATATAATACTTACCCTATTTATACCTAGTGTTCCCTTATTGAAATGTTAAGCATGTGGGAGATCTTTACATCCTACTGTTCAAGGTCATCACCAAGGTCTGATTGCAAAAATTCAAAATTTGCAACCTCAGGCATAAAAATTGGTTAATTTTGTTTGTTAGTTAGTTTTGAGGCATAGTCTTGCTCTGTTGTCCAGGCTGGAGTGCAGTGGTGCGATCTCAGTTCACTGCAACCTCCGCCTCCCTGGTTCAACCAATTTTCTTGCCTCAGCCTCCCAAGTAGCTGGGATTACAGGCACCTGCCACCATGCCTAGCTAACTTTTTTGTATTTTTAGTAAAGACGGAGTTTCACCTTGTTGACCAAGCTGGTCTTGAACTCCTGACCTCAGGTGATCCACCTGTCTTGGCCTCTCAAAGTGCTGAGATTACAGGCATGAGCCACTGAGCCCAGCCTTAATGGCCTAATGTTAATAGATGAAAGACTGAATGTTTTCTCATCAGTAACTGAAACAAGATGCGGCTATTCAGTTTCATCACTTTTATTCTCCATTGTATTGCTGGTGCTATCTAGGACAATATGACAAGAAAGTGAAGTAAAATGAATTTGGATTAGAAAAAAAGAAAACTATCCCTCTTTCCACATGGCATGTTCTTATGTGTAGAAGATCCCAAGGAATCAAAATACCTATTAAAGCTAGTAAACAACTTCACTAAGTTTGCAGGATACGAGTCAATATATAAAAATCAATTGTATGACTGTACACTAATACTAAACACCCAAAACTGAAAATGATAAAATAATTTCATTTACAATAGCATAACTACAAATATTTGGGAATAAGTTTAACAAAAGAAGGTCATACTTGTACCCTGAATTTTACAAAACATTAAAGGTATTAATGAAAAAACACCTCTTGTCTTTGGAGACCTAACATTTCTGCTAATGATCTACAAACTCAGTGCAATCTCTATCAATATTCTAGCTGCTTTTTAAAGATATTTATAAACAGATCCTAAAACTCACATGGAAATTAAAAACTCCAGAAGAGCCAAAATATTCATAATAAAACTTAGAGTAGGACAATTTACTTTTTCTTACAACAAAATTTACTATGAAGCTACAGTAATAAAAACGGTGTGGCATAAGCATAGGAAAATCATATAGATCAATGGAATAGAGTTGGGAATGCAGAAATAAACCTATACATTTATGGTCACTTCATTTTTTAACAAGGATTTTAAGGTTATTTGATGGGGAAATAAATGATTCCCACAAATAATGCTAGTACAACTGAATATCTAAGCACAAAAGAATCATTACACCTCTTCTTCACACTATACATATTCACAAAAAAAAAATCAAAATGAATCATATATCAAAATGTGAGAGCTTAAATGATAAACCTCTAGAAGAAAACACAGGAGTAAATAATTTGTGATATTAAGTGAAGTTAGTCCTTCTTTAATACGACAGCAAAAACACCAAAAATAAAAAAAAAAGAAATTGCAAAAGAAAAATAAATAAATTAATCGAACTTAATTAAAATAAAAACAGTTTGATTAAGTATACAATCAAAAAAGAAAAGAGAGACCACAAAATGGTACAAAATATTGCAAATCATATATCTGATAAGAGAGTAATTGCCAGAATATATACTGAATTTTAAAGACATTAACTCAATTAAAATGATTTGAGTACACATTTGTCTAAAGATGTTCAACATGCCAATCAGAACTACAATCATTCCGTACTTCCCACTCGACAGCATGGCTCTAACTAAAAACATAAGAAATGAAAAGTAGTAGCAAAGACATGAAGGAAAAAAAAAAAGTAGTAGCAAAGACAATAAGGAGCCCTTATTCATTGATGGTGGAAATGTAAAATGCTTCAGCCATTTTGGAAAGATCATTAGAAAGTCAAAGTGACTCTATGACCCAGCAATGCGACCCTAAGTATGCATTTCAGAGAACTGAAAACATAGGTCTATTCAGAAAATTGTACCTGCATTCCATAGCAGCAATTGTCATAATAGCCAAAACATTGTCAAAACACAGATGTCCATCAATTGATGAATTGACTAAACAAAATAGGGTGCATCTACACAATGAAATATTATTTGACCATAAAAATAATGAAATAATTATAGATACAAAAATATAGATAATGCTTAAAAACACTGTGCTAAATAAAAGAAACCAGACTCAAAAATTATACAATTTATATAAAATGTCCAGATTAGGTAATTTATAGAGAAGGAAAGTAGATTGGCATAGCATTTGCCATAATGATTATGGCATTTATTTTGTGGGTGATAAAAACACAGTGGAATTAGTTAATAGTGATGATTGCACAACCTTTTTGAATATAATAAAAATCCCTCAATTTTACAATTTAAACAGGCAATTTTTATGGTGAGTTAAATCACAACATAAAAATTGTAAGAGACAAATAGTAAATAAATATATATGTCTTATACAGAATTTGTTTCAAATTAATTTGGTAGTATGATGTGGTGGCACAAAAAGTAAGATCTAAGATAAAACAAGTTTCTTTAAATTCTTGAAACTAAATGATAGAAATGTGTAGTTCATTATATTTTCTTTTTGTGTACATGTTTAATTTTTTGCAAGTGCATACTGGATTTAATATTAAATGCTGGATTATCTCTTAAAAACATTTACTAAAAATTTAAAACAATTTTAATTCTGGGAATTGCATAGTAATTAATTCAATTCTGAAATATCCAGTTTCAAATTTACTTTATCTTCATTATTACATTCCTTTGGCTAATTGCTTTATATTCTCTATTTTTTCTATATATTGTGTATAAATCTGGGAGTTATTAAAAGCTGTGATACCATATAAAAGAGCAATAAAATAAAACTATAATTTTGTATAGGACTGGTAAAACTCAACAGACCTGATATCACGACCATAATCTGAACAGTTTTAAATCACTGTAATAGCTTCAACTCTGTCAGTTTCTTTCATCCAAATAGATTGATCAACATTTAAGTAAGAGCTGAAGAAAAAATGCCTAGCTTCTAAAGGAAAGATTATACTACATAAAAGTAACCTTTACATAAATGAAAATCTCTAAGGCAAACAAATAATCAGATCCTTTATTTGTGGTTTAATAGACAAAAATAGGACAAATTTGGTAATCTCACAGGGTGGAAAATTTATATAGAATATATAAACATACTTCTTTCTTTTTTTGTTTTGTTTTGTTTTAAGGGGATCAAGCCTTGTATTTACTTAGCACTTTCCAAAGTACTCCCACATCCATTACTACATCAAATTCTTACACTTTAACTTCATAAGATGGACAGCTTTCTATTACAAAATAAACGACAAAGATTCAGAGATGTGAAGTTAAGTTGTTCAAAGGTGTACTTAATAAACAGCAATGCTAGAATTGTTTTTTAAGTTCTTTCAGTGCCAAATATAGGGTTTTTTTTTTCCCCTATTATTTCACTCTGCAAGTAGTTTAGTCAGGGAAATAGGGATCATGCCAAGAAAGTTCATAGAAGGAATTTGACTGGCTAAACTAATCACATGTTGCAAGAGCCTAATGGCCGACAGGGAAAGGTGAGGCAACAGCCAATATCACCTCCAGGTCTGGAAGGAAATCAAGATGGTGTGATGTTGTTGCCAAGTTACAGGGACCCATTGGAAGGAGTGAGTTGCTATGGTGGAAGATATTTGGTAGGGCTGAGATCATAAGATGGGCTGCCTGCAGGAAACTGGAACCCCAGAGTAGCTCTAAGGAAAGCTGTTCTTCAAATTAAATAGTACCAGCTAAGTGTTAGTAATTCTCTCCCACGAAATATACACACTCAAAGGTTGCACTAACATTAAGTTTTATACATTAGTTAAAAAATTGCACTACACCTGTGGCTCTCCAAAGAAGTTGTTGTAGGATCTCTGTAAAGCCTTATTGAGAACCTCTAAGAGCTTTTGATTACATGGGTGCTAGAGACATAATGTTTATGTTCCCCAAAACTGATATGCTGAAATCTAATACTCAGTGTGATGGTATTAGGAGTTTGTGACTTTGGGAGTTCCTGAGGGTGGACCTCTCATGAATGAGATATGTGCCCTCATACAAAAGCCCTCAGAGACCTCTTTTATCTCCTCTGCCATGTGAGGACAGGGTGGGAAAATGTAAGTCTGAACCAAGAAGTACGTCTTCACCAGACACCAACTCTACCCAAGCCTTGATCCTGGACTTCCCCCAGAAAGCTCCACTTCCTTGTCACTGGACAACAATTTTGCAATGTTAGACTAATGATGACATTAATCAGAGACTTTCATTTTAATGTATTTAAAAACTTTTAATGTCAATTTTTCTACTTATTATCCTCTCTGTTGTTTCTTCTTAATCAATTATCCATGAGTATGTATTTTCCACCACTTACCCAACATCTTTCTTATTTGCCTAATTTTAACTTGTAAATACCATGCCAAAAAAAACTTTAATTGTACTTAACGATATCACATATAAACCCTTTCACTGGGAATTGACAGACAAAGTTGGGAAAAGGAGCTGGTACATTTGTGTATGAAAGGGAGAAAGAGAAAATTTTTAAGGAGTTGGCTAAAGGGACTGTGGAGTCTGGCAAGCGTGAAATCTGTAGGTCCAGCCAGCCAGCTGGAAACACTGACAAGATTTGAAGTCACAGTCTTGAATCCAAAATCATGGGGCAGGCTGGTAGGCTACAAACTCAGGCAAGATTTCTATGTTACCTTTTTGAGGCGGAATTCCTTGTTCCCTGGGAAACTTCAGTTTCTGCTCTTAAGGCCTTCAAGCGAGCAGATGAGGCCCACCTGCCTTATGGAGAATAATCTCTTTACAGTTAATTTGTTGTAAATGTTAATCACATATACAAAATTCCTCACACAGCATCAGATTAGCATTTGACCAAACAACTGGGAATCACAAGACTGCTACATTGACATATAAAATTAACTACCTGTGATAGTTAATACTGAGTGTCAACTGGATTGGATTAAAGGATACAATGTATTGATCCTGGGTGTGTCTGTGAGGGTGTTGCCAAAAGAGATAAACATTTAAGTCAGTGGCCTGGGGAAGGCAGATTCCATCCTTAATCTTCTGGGCACAATCTAATCAGCTGCCAGTGAATATAAAGCAGGGAGAAAAACATGAAAAGGAGAGACTGGCCTAACTTCCCAGCCTATATCTTTCTTTGGTACTGGATGCCTCCTGCCTTCAATCACTGGACTCCAGGTTCTTGAGATTTAAGACTCGGACTGATTTTCCTTGCTCTGCAAGCTTGCAGACAGCCTATTTGTGGGACCTTGTGATAGTATAAGTTAATACTTAATAAACTCATATATATATATATGAGAGGATTCTTATATAGTATAAATTAATACTTAATAAACTCCCATATATGTATATATGAACTGAACTCTCTCATATATAGATATATGACTCTCATATATATATACATACATATATGAATTCTCTCATATATATATGACTCCTATATATATATATATGACTCCCATATATCTATGACTCCCACATATATATATGAACTCTCTCATATATAGACATGTGTATATATATTATATATATATTATATATATACCCATGTATATATATTATATATATCTCCCATTATATACATACATATAATATATATATGTATATGTATATATATATATATATATATATATGGGAGTCATAGATATATTACTTCTTAGGGCTACTATAGTTTATCAACACTTAAAAAATTCCAACAATGTGGGCTTTCTAGTCTTATTTTCTGCCCACCGCTTTTTTTTTTTTTTCATTGTGATCAACACTGCATTTTACAAACTACTTGAAGTGGAGATAACTAGACTTGATTTTTCCTTCTTCCTGAATTGCATCACCTTTTCCTGTTGCAAACTTTGGAGTGCGGAAATCATATGGGACGTTAGAAAAACATCAAAAGTGGAGAGAGGGAGAAATGAATTTGTGCCAATGCAAAAACAAGATAAACTTTATCTTTCCATGGATGCATCAATTTGG
>NW_022436951.1:17297570-17369998 GCF_009761245.1 Sapajus apella
CCAAATTGATGCATCCATGGAAAGATAAAGTTTATCTTGTTTTTGCATTGGCACAAATTCATTTCTCCCTCTCTCCACTTTTGATGTTTTTCTCATATCCCATATGATTTCCACACTCCAAAGTTTGCAATAGGAAAAGGTGATGCAATTCAGGAAGACGGAAAAATCAAGTCTAGTTATCTCCACTTCAAGCAGTTTATAAAATGCAGTGTTGATCATAATGAAAAAAAAAAAAAAAAAAGGTGGGCAGAAAATAAGACTGGAAAACCCACATTGTTGGAATTTTTTAAGTGTTGATAAACTATATTAACAGTAGCCCGAAGAAGTAATTGAAAGAAATGCTTTGGAGTCATGAAAACAATAATAATTATTATAATAAAAACTACTTTCTACCGTTAAATTATTTGAATATTCTTATATACCTTTAAACAATGATTAATTCTTGCCTCTTCCCTAGAAGGTTCTGTATGTAAAGCTGCCCTACATGTAATTTAAAACTATTGTTTATATTAAACTTGTTGACTTCATATTTTCTCATTCATATGCAAATATTATATTTATTTTTTACTTTCTGAGAAATAATTTTTCATTAGCTAATTATGCCTCCAAGGAAGAAAAATCCCAGTGCTAAACCAAGGTAATAATTTAACACTAAAACAAAATTATAAATTCCAAAAAGTGTTATTTAAAAGTTTGATTTACATGTTTACCTGAAGGCCTTTTATTAAAGGAGGCCGAGATAGACTCTCATGTGATTTAATTATGAGTCAAATTTTTCTACTTAGAAGATGTGGCTATTCTTATATATATAACAAGTAACACATAAAATATATATTAAATTTACATTCTGTAACTTAACTTGAATAATAACAAGAAACAAGTTTACTCAGAGAAAGCTAATATGTGTTCAATGTCATTGGTTGAGTAGTATTAATTTTGCCCATTTCATTGAATTAGTTGAATAAGTTTGGAGGTCACACACACTGCACTAGTTTTGCAATTCAAATACATGGACAGTCCTTATAATCCTATTTCAAGATAGTACAGCTAACCTGGAAAAAAAGAGATGTTATTAAATTCCTATGTAGTCTTAACTAGCCAGATTTTGATTAAAAAGTAATCTTAAATTTTCTATTCTCAGCTTCCTTTCCACAACCTAATGAGTACAAGCTCAATTGTTTTGGAAACTCCCAGAAATTTTTACAATAAAATAGAATTATTATTTCCATCACCATATTTACAAATATTGCATAACTAGTAGAAGCAGCTCAAGAAATAAGAAGACTTACAAAGAGAATTAGGTCACTTACACATTCCAGCTTCAGTGCTATGAATGATTAGAGACACCATTGGATTTAATTAGCAATTCCTCAAATGCAATTCCACAGGAGTATTCAAGAAGACTTTTAAAAATGGTACATAAATGAAATAATAAATATGATTATATTTTAAAGCAAATTAGAAAATTCAAGCAAATTTCTTAACATTTCAACTACAATGCTGAACTTGTCAATAAGCAAAAAATATTTTATCCCTAAAATGGGAAAATTAATTCTGCTTTTCATATGTAGATGTTTCATTATAGATATAAAAATTAGTTTTAATCCTTGGTATAAAAATTAATGATCATGAATGAAAAAGTTATTGGTCTAAGCCCAGCTCAAATGTACAAGGGATTACATCAGCAGTGGCCTTATGTTTAAGATAGTTCTCCAGGAATCCTACTTTGTGTTATTCTAAATGGAATATCGCTCTTCATTTACAATAAAAAGGACAATTGATTTTGTTAAATAGGTGTACAAATCGGTGACTGAAAAGTTATATAGCTGAATCTATTCTTTAAAAAGCATAGAAAGAAATAGTAATGCACTAAAATTTTTACAGTGAGTTAAACAATCTTATTGTCCATAATGCAAAAATAACATAAATGAGATGTTTGCAAACATCAAGCCTTTAGAAAATATATAATATACATTACTCATTTGGCAATATTTTATTTACTTCTAAATATAAAATAACAATACCCATGTGGCAATGTTTTATTTAACTCAGTTTGAGAATGGGTTATACTATCAAATGGAAATTCTTTAGTTTAACATTGGCTTCTAAGTTGTAATAGACATGTCCTTTCTTATTATTATGAAATTGTACCTAATCAAACTCCACAGCTTCTGCATAGCAAAAGAATCAGTCATTAGAGTGAATCGGCAACCAACAGAATGAGAAAAAAATGTTTGCAGTTTACCCATCTGACAAAGGGCTGATATCCAGAATTTACAAAGAACTAAAACAGATTTACAAGAAAAAAACAAACAAGCCCATTCAAAAGTGGGCAAAGGATATGAACAGACACTTTACAAAAGAAGACATACATGAGGCCAGGAAGCTTATGAAAAAATGCTCATCATCACTGGTCATTAAAGAAATGCAAATCAAAACTACATTGAGATACCATCTCACGCCAGTTAGAATGGCGATCATTAAAAAATCTGGAGACACCAGTTGCTGGAGAGGATGTGGAGAAATAGGAACACTTTTACACTGTTGGTGGGAGTGTAAATTAGTTCAATCATTGTGGAAGACAGTGTGGCGATTCCTCAAGGACCTAGAAATAGAAATTCCATTTGACCCAGCAATCCCATTACTGGGTATATATCCAAAGGATTATAAATTGTTCTACTATAAGGACACATATACACGAATGTTCATGGCAGCAGTTTACAATAGCAACGACCTGGAACCAACCCAAATGCCCATCGATGATAGACTGGACAGGGAACATGTGGCACATATACACCATGGAATATTATGCAACCATCAAAAATGATGAGTTTGTGTCCTTTGTAGGGACATGGATGAACCTGGAAACCATCATTCTCAGCAAACTGACACAGGAGCAGAAAATCAAACACTGCATGTTCTCACTCATAGGCGGGTGTTGAACAGTGAGAACACATGGACACAGGGAAGGGAGCACTACACACTGGCATCTGTTGGAGGGAAATAGGGGAAGGACAGCAGGGGATGGGGAGTTGGAGGGGGATGGCATGGGGAGAAATGCCAGATATAGGTGAGGGGGAGGAAGGCAGCAAATCACACAGCCATGTGTATACCTATGCAACAATCTTGCATGTTCTTCACATGTACCCCAAAACCTAAAATGCAATAAAAAAAAAAATCTATATCTAAAAAAAAGAAATTGTAACTCAATTGGGCGTCTATATCAAGCTTTTCTTACCAGCGGCAAATACCTATAAACTGTTTACTGACATCAGAAACTATTTTGCCAGAAAGTTTACTTTTAATAGAGGAATCAGAAAACTTTTTCTGTTAAAGATCATATGGTAAATGTTATAGGTTTGGCAGGCCCCTTGGTCCTATGACAAATTCTCCATTGTGTCATTGTAGCATGAAAGCAGCCACAGACATTACAAAAAGAATGGATGTGACTATTAACCTAAAACCTAGTTTATAAAAACAAGATGTTTTAGTCGGTTCTCACATTACGGTAAAGAAATACCTGACACTGGATAATTTATAAAGAAAAGAGGTTTGACTCACACATCCACAGGCTGTAAAGCAAGCATGATGTTAGCCTCTGCTTGACTTCTGGGGAGGCCTCAGGAAACTAACAATCATGGTGGAAGGTGAAGGGGAAGCTGAGGAGACACTTCACATGGCTGAAGCAGGGGAAAGAGAGAGCCGGGGCGGGGTGCTGCTGGCTTTTATACAACCAGATCTCGCAAGAACTCAGGCAATATCAGGATAACAACAGCAAGGGGATGGTGCTAAACCATTCAGGAGACATTCTCCCCGGTGATCCAGTCACCTCCCGCCAGGCCCTCCCTCCAGCATGGGGAACTACAATCCAGTCTAAGATTAGATGGGGACACAGATTCAAACCATATCACAAGACTGGTCAAAAGAGGCCTCTTGGCCAGATTTGGATTTCTGGCTGTACTTAACTTACAAATTGTAGCTTGCTGATCCATTTGAATGCAGCAGAACATACAAGGTTGAAAATGATTTGTATGGATACTGTGTTAGCCATGTCATACACAAATCAACTCATCAATAAATATTATTATATTATTTTTCTAATTTTATACAACCCCTGCATAATGATAGTTACTCATCTTTATAAAATACGAATTGTTTAAATTTGAATTTAAAAATCAGAATATTTTTGAACTTCTCGATACTTCATTTGGTTACTTACACCTGTAGGGAGGACGGGGAAAGAAAATTTTCACCAACAAAACATGTGAATGCAGATAATGAGTTTTAATGTTCATTATAAACCACTCAGTGGCATTGAAATAAGTAGAACCTAGGTTTCTTATCTTCAAGTATAAAACCAGTACTTCAGAAATTGTCTCTTTTCTTTTAGGGACTTGGTTTTGGAAAAAGTTAGCTGTAACCAGTATTGGGCTTAATTATCAGCCTTTCACATGGACAATAACATGAGAATCTATATTAGCACATTGTCCTCCTAATTATACATTTTCGTATTGAAAAAAAGCACAATAAAAGAAACTTCCAAATATAAATTTGCTTTAGACTTTTTTCAAATCAGAAGGAATAGTGAATCAATTTCTTCTTCCTGCAAACAGAAAGAAAAAACAAATGGTTAGGTACATAATTGATCTAATCACTGCTTAATAGAGTAAAATATCACATAATAGAAAATGTTTCACTTACTTTAAGAGAAGAAAGGCTAAAGACATTGCAATCTCGTGCATGTTCTAGAGGAACTTTGTAAAAGGTAAGGCACTTTGCCTTTTTAGAAGCAGTTTGCTTTTGCATGCAATTTTAAAATATTACATGTAACATAATTTATTGTAAGAATTACTTTGGAACCTTTCAGGGAGGTCAACTTTGAATTCCTCTTTGACCTATATTTGCATATCTGTCTTTATGATCAACGGTAAGACAAACACACACAAATTTCCCTTAGAAAATGTAGTTTACAACTGCAGGGATGAAATAATTAGCTCTGCAGGTAAATCTTTTGAGTGCAGTTGGGAGAATAAGGAAACATGAACTGACCCTAAAGAAGATGAGAAGACCAATGGCCTGCTTTAGTACACAACAAAAAGGAAAGTGTCAAGATCTAGCAATATGGCACTGATATAAAATTCTGTGTATCATCTATGCACACTAGGGATACAAATGTGAGTGAGCCACAGATAAACCCCTTAGAAAAAAGGTTTGGCTTGCACTTCCACAGGCTGTCAGGAAGCAGCTCAGGAAACTTACAACCACGGCCGAAGGTGAAGGGGAAGCAGGGCAGACACTTCACATGGCTGGAGCAGGAGGAATCTAGTAAGGGAGGCGAATCATTATTGTCATAGTATTCTAAGGCAGAACACATTGGATGGGCCAAAGAGAGAGTATTTGTTATCTGGATGTGGGAAAGATAAACTCTCTGTAACCTAGGTGTTCACACAGTAAATACCTTTTGAACGGAGCTGAAACTGCAGTCTAGTATGCAGTTTCACATAGTGAAATCTAGAGCGCATTATGATACGTGTAGCAATTCTACATAATACATATAATGAGAAGGGAAAAATAACAGTGAAGAAGAACCAGGAATAAAGACATGTTCCACTGTGGGAAAAGGCCAAAACAAACCAAACCAACATATTTTTAAATATAAGACTATTTTGCAGAGTATACACTAGTTATTTTGAATAATGTTCCTTAATATGGCTCTGTCTTGTGTTTTTTCATTATTAAATTTTTGTTATATGTTTCTATCCAGAATATTATGAAACTGCTCCTGCATCTTTCTCAATGCATTATTTTAAAACATTTGACATCTTGTTGTTGGTGATAGTTTTTATCACCTGGTTAAGGTGGTATCTATTAAGATTTTCCATTACAAAATTGTTGTTTTATTCTTTTGCACCAATAAGGATCTGCAGAAAATAATTTGTAACTATGGAAATATCTAATTTTTCATCACATTTTTTATGCTTTTAGCAGCCATTGTTGGTTTTTGCTAACATATATTATGACGATTGTACTCAAATTGTGATGTCCTATTTTCATCATTGCTTCTGCATTTTTAGGTTGAAATTATAAGAAGAAGCTTTCCTTTCTATGACATTTATGCATTTTTATTTACATTAGTATGAACTCCTGGATTCGGATTTTATTTAGGGGTTATAATCTGTTACCTTTATTATTTCCTTGATGTTCAAATAGCCTTCAGTTTTCCTAATGGGGGTACTTCAGGCCGACTCCTGTTTTTATTTCTCATACCATCCCTTTCATTCTCTGATCACCTTCTTATTGGCCTGAACTCGTAAAAACATCAAGATTATGAAGTACAAAGAAAGACTGAAAGTTCTTTCCAGATTAAGTTAAAAACAAATGAAAACTTGATGCAACATGCATTGATGAATTTAATTCTATACACGAATTGTGTTCGTTTTCTATCAAATAAATTAGTAATCAATAAAATTTGACTATCTGTTAAAGAATAATACTATATTAATATTAATTACCTGACTTTTAGAATTACATTTTATTGATGTAAGAGGAGAATTTTTGTATTTTTAGGCAATCAGTATTGACACATTTAGAGGTAACGAGACATCATGTCTGTTACTTACTCTGGCATATTTCATTAAGAAAGAGTTACATAATTTAAAAAGCAAATGTGGGAAACAGTCACCTTTAGTGGTTGTCTGTGAAGTGTAGATGGGGATACTTAGTACTATTTTGAAGCTTTTAATTAAGTATAAAATTATTTCAAAATAAGGCATTAATAATAATGGTAATAATAAAAACCACAATTTCAGAGGTATGGGCCCCAGGTGAAATCCCTGTGTGCTCACAGAAGTACACATCCATACACAAATACACTCAGTCAGAACAAGAGAATATGCTGTTAGAGACCGAATGGTTTTGTGGTTTTGATTATGGCTTTGTGGAGCTCAATCCTCCTTAGATACAAGAAACATACTTTTTGCTGTTTCATTTATTTAATCAGTGAGGTACTTACTTACCTATTTATTAGCTTTATTTTATTCTAGGCTTTGAGAGGAAATAGTGTTTCAATCCTATACCTGTTTAGGTAAAAAAGATGAACTGTCTGGATGGTAACAAAAATTTAATGTTTAGCCTAGAGCTGTCATAGATAAATTAATTATTATCTCTCAGACTCAAACTCTGTATGATACATTAAGAAATAATAGTCTTTGTTGCTTGTGAGCAGTAAAAAGACACAAGTCTGTGAATGATACAGAGTTCATTGTAATACTAAGACAACACTTGTTATATTGACATGAGGGTGAATATTGAGAAAATAAACAGATGGAATTAGAATTGGATAAATTTACTTTTAATTTTAAATGCTTGAACATCATTGTATTTCTAAACTTCTTACTTTCTAGAACTTAACTATTTCTTAAAAGTTCTATTTTCTAGACATATTTTTTGATATGTGGTATTTACTGATTACTTTAACCTAGATATTTTGCTAGAAATATCAATCGTTAGCAACTATGCCATTTTATGATACCTTTCAGAATGACATTTTCTGAGACTTAAAATTATTTCACTTTATTAAAAATAAGGTAAGGCTCTTTAACCTATAAAGTTGAAAGCCTTGCATGTAAGTAAATAAGGCAGATCTCGCATAATCTCAACCATTGAACCGGAGTGAAAATAATGTCAATTGTTATATTCCATGGTAATTAAGAAAATTACTTCATTTTAAGCCTGTATATATGTTTTCCTGTAAGACATCAAAATCTAAGATATAAGAATCCCTTTTATGATTAGTATTCTAGGCATTTAGAAATCCTATGAATTCAGACATAAAACATATTGATGTATAAATGATTTATACATTTAATTTAGCCTGTGGATGGAACATCTATAGCTTTTATGAGAGTCTCAAATGAAACTATAGTGAATATGTATATTATATGGTCAATTTATATTTTTTATCACAATGGATTCCTCAGAGCACTTCTCTGAAGGGTATGACTATGAGATTACACAGTCTCGTAAACATCAAGCAATTGGGATGGCTTACCTTCCCAAAAATGTATTCATCAGCAAAGCAGGTATTCATGCAACCTTTAGACTTGCAAAACTTTAAGATTCACCAAACACAGAAGCCTCTAAATTTTACAGTTTACAAATGATGCTTCAAGGTCAATACAATTAAAATAAATATGACCTTCTGTTAACTACACCAAGGACATATGCTAATGCAAAATGTGCTTATAATGTGTAAAATTTTGAATAAAACATACAGTTGTACGGGAACATATGCTAGCTTGGGTGTTGTATTTTGAGGTGACTCAATGCAGTTAGATTAGCACTAATTTTGTAGCTGTGAGCTTTCAGATAAACATTAAAATAGTTTTATTTTATAAAAGGGACCAAAGAGATGACTCTTTTATATCTTATATGTCAAGCAAATAATGCAATGGTAACCAGAAAAAGGAAACAAAAACTTGAGCCTCAACAGGGGCAGGAGATACTACACCACTACACATGAGGAAGGGCTCAGAAAGATGACTAAAGAGGATTATTTCAGGAGCAAATCTCAAGCCAAGACAGAAGAGAACAATGCTCCAAAGCAAATGGCATAAACTGAGAGGAAAAACAAACAAATAAACAAAAATTGTCTTTAACACAAGAGCGATGACATAAGGACTACAAGTCACAGCTCATGGTCTCAGTTGATACAACAGAGAAGAAGGAGTAGAGCAGCTGAATCAGGAAATACACAAATTCCTGCAAGTCTATTATTTAGGGAGTTTCTAAGTTGAGAATATCTCTACAATTGGAAAACTTTTGGCTTGAAGAAAATAAAGAGCTAAAACAAATCATTCAGACACACGAGCATTTTCACCTTGAATACTGCCTTCTCCACATATCACATGTTTTCTGCAATAGCTGGTCAGAAAAGAACTCGTATTATTAAACAACGTATTATAGTAAAAAAGCATCTTGCACAACACACACATACAAACTGACATAAGAAGAAAGAAATAGAAAACAAAAATAGTAGATTAAGGAAACTTTCCAAACAAACAAACAAAAAAAAACAGTGTAGCTAAGAGCTGAAATGAGTTATACAAAAGCTCAAAGAAAAACTGTCAGGTATCAGAAGGAGAAGACTGTGGGCTAGCAGAATTTAAGAGGAAATTATAAGGAAAAATCAAATGATTATGTTGTAAATGATGAATAAGGAAAATAGGAATAAAAACATTGGAAGCGTAGAATGTGGGTTTGCAAGCACTAAGAAAATGAAGTGAAAATAGAGTCTAAAAAATATTAGAAACAAAAATATATCTATAGACATATTTATATAAATGTAGATATATAGGTAAATATACAGGTAGGCAGAAAGATAGATACAACTCCAATATATTTATAATATGGCATGTGAAAGAGCAAAATGAGCAAATTGAATACAGCAAAACATTTTTTGTTATAATGCAAGTAAAAAATCCAAAAATGAAAGAAACTCGTATCTGCAGAGCAAAGGTAACATTGTTTACCAGGATAAATTGACAAAGGTGAGGGTTTGGAATACTCAAAATGACCTTATATTATAAATAAATGTTCTTCAATGATTAAAAAAAAAATCCTTCAAGCATGTAAGTATAAACATCTAATCATGATTATTCAGAAAAATCAGGATGGCTACAAAATTCACCATAGAAACAAAGAGAATTTAGGCTTGTGAATTCCTCTCAAAGACATTACTAGATGAAGGGCTAACCAAGTGATAGAAGCAGATAAGCAATTATTAGAGAAAGAAAATTCTCCTCTGAGAATTAATTTTATTTCATCGTGGGAATATGATGGAAAACAAACGTCAATAATTGTCATAAAGAAGAGAACGTAACTGAACACCTATGCACCAAATTATATAACAAAAATTTCATGTGTGTGAGTGGCAAAGCATATCTTCTGTAGACAACAAGAAAAAACAAGCTTCAATTCATCTCTATAAGGATTTAAGCAAACAGGCTATGCCAATGGAATTTGTAATTCTTATTTTCACTGGCAAATTGGCAACAATAGTTGTCAAATTTATACATCCACATGTGAAGTTTACTGCATTGATATATCTCATATGGCATAGCATTGTAATATATTATCAACAATTTTTATCTTTGGCATTATGACAGATGAAAAATGGTATCTGCCAATTAAATTTGCATATTACTTATGATGAGTAAGCTTAAACAAATTTTAATATTTTCTGTATCCTCTTTGGTGAACTTCCCATGTAAACTCTTTACTAATTTTCTGTTTTGACTTGGCAAGGTCCTGGCCATTAACTTGCAGGAGCTCCTTATATAATAGATACTTTAATCTTCAGGCAATAACATACTTCATGTATCATTTAACTGGTACTGAAATTATTTTCTTATTGACAAACATACAAAACAATTATTTTGTGACTCAGCCATAAAAAGGAACAAAATGGTGGCCTTCAAAACAATCTGGATAGAATTGAAGACCGTTATTCTAAGTGAAGTAACTCAGGAATGGAAAACCAAATAGCGTATGTTCTCACTCATAAGTGGGAGCTAAGCTCTGAGGATGCAAAGGCATAAGAATAATACAATGGACTTTGGAGACTGAGGAGAAAGGAAGGAAGGGGATGAGGGGTAAAGGAGTACACACTAGGTTCAGTGTACACTGCTTGGGTAACGGATGTACTAAAATTGCAGTAATAACCACTCAAGATCTTATCCATGGAACCCCCCCAACTGGTCCCCAAAAACCTATTGAAATTTTATGTAGATATAAAAGTTGTGACAGGAAAATAAGAAAGAAACAATAATCTGTGCTTTCATGGTCCTTTTATTCTGGTTGCAGGAGATAAACAATAAATAAGTATGTAACATTTTATACTGTGGAAAGGATATGTATGTGTGCATATATATATATATATATATATATAGACACACATACACACACACCCCCTATATGTGTGTGTGTATATATGTGTATATACATATATACATATAAATACACACACACACACACACACACACATGCAACTGAAGGAATACTCAGCTAGCAGCACATGCAGAAATCCTCAGTGATGGCTTTTATTCACTCTACTCATTAATCACTTCATATCCACTTTATTCTCTTAATATGATTTGCTTTTTGAAGCCTAAAATGCAGGATAGACAGACATATATAAGCAGCTATACATATGTAATATATAACATCTATTTAATCATTTATTTCTGTCTTTTCTTTTTTCTTCCTTCCCTCCATCCCTCCCCTCCCTTCCTTCCTCTCTCTTTCTTTCCTTCCTTTCTTTCTCTCTCTCTTTTCTTTCTTTCTTTCCCTTTCTCTTTCTCTTTTTCTTTCTTTCCCTCCCTCCCTTCCTTCCTCCCTCCCTCCCTCTCTCTCTCTCTTCTCTTTCTTTCTTTCCTTCCTTCCTTCCTTCCTTCCTTCCTTCCTTCCTTTCTTTCTTTCTTTCTTTCTTTCTTTCTTTCTTTCTTTCTTTCTTTCTTTCTTTCTTTCTTTCTTTCTTTCTTTCTTCTTTCTTTCTTTCTTTCTTGCTTCTTTCTTTTTCTTCCTTTCTTTCTCTCTCTCTTTCTCTTTCTTTCTTTCCCTCCCTCCCTTCCTCTCTCCCTCCTTTCCTTCATCCTTCCTTCTTTCTTTTCCCTCCCTCCCTCCCTTCCTTCCTTCCTGTCATTTACCATCATCTTTTATTTATTGTCTCCATTGTCTTTATGCAGACTGCCATTACCAAATCACCAATAACACTTCATGTAAGTTTGAAGTTTGTGACTATAATGATGCTGAGGTTGAATAGTAGCAATTGTACTATTGTACCTGCACAATTGTATACACATATGCTGGGCAAAGCTAATCACAGTCATCATTATATCAGAATTATTGAAATAATCTAATTACTAACTTTCTTGTCTTTCTTAAATTTAGTGGCAGCTACTATCTCCTAACTTCATTATCTGCTCAAAAACTGTCAGTAGTTTCTCCTTTCAAATTGTTCTTTTAAGAAATGTTGTCTCTCACCTGCAGATAAAGATCAAATGTGAGATTCTGCTTTTACTGATTCACTAGTAAATTTGTTTTAAAGAGAATGTGGAAGCATTCTAAGTCACTTAAGACAACTTTGGAATATAGATTTCCAAATATTTCTCATTTGACTAGTTGTCATTTTGACACTGTATGATTTTTTGCTGTTATATACACTTTATATATTTTAGCATTATTAAATATTTTATTTCATGTCTTCTTCATTTTCATTCTACTGTAGAAACATCTCCTGTACCTGCAGTTTGCACAGGGATTCTTTATATTTGCTTTCGATATTGAGATATTTTTTTCTGTGTGAATATCTTCAATGAAACTTGAATTTATTTATATAAAATATGTATAATATCTAAGCATATTTCTTCTTGTAATAACTTACTGTCCCCAAACCATTTACTAAATAATCTTACCTATTTCCTACTGAGTTAAAATACTACCTTTGACATTTAATCCCATATATTTTTGGATATGCTTCTGTTCTTTTATTTTCTGCCACTCTGTCCATTTTCAGAACAATATTAATTCTTCCACGTAAAATAACATTATTTTAAATGTTAATATTCTATAGGACTAATCTTCTACAACTATATGTTTTCTTCCAAATAGACCTTATAATTTTATCAAAAATTTTCTTGAATGGATAGTTAGAATTTTTTTTTTTCAGGAAAATTATAAAACAAAAATAGTAATAAAATTCAATACTTTTGAATTCTAAATAAAATTGCAATACAATTACATAATAATTTAGAGATTACTGTGAACACTGTTGCAACATTATCTAGTATGCCCTTTTAAATAAAATGGCTTGCTTTTCTCATTAAAATATTTTATATTCATTAGAAATTATATTTTTGTTTGCACTCCTTAATATAAGTAAATTTATCTCCATTTAAATTAGTATTGTTTAAATCATTATACAGGAAATATATATCTACAGAAATGTTAATACATATGCATGCACATATATGTAATGTATATAACATATTATATTTTAGTCTCAACCTTAGATACATAATATCATCTTCAATTAGTAATTTTGTCTACACTTGTCCAATATTTATGTTGTTTACTGAAATTTAAGATAGCTTGGTAATCTCTGTCACATTGATTGTGATGCATTAGAATGGTGCAAAAGTAATTGCACCATAACTTTTGTACCAACTGAATCATTGGTGGCAACCAAATAACTTTGTTTTTCCCAGCATTTTTCTCAGTGTTTTGGCTTTCCAAAATTAGGTAGAAACTTTGCTGTCTAATTAATGCAACCACCATTTTTAGGAGCGTGGCTTTCCTGTTAACCCATATGACCCGTTCTGGTGCTGCAAACTGCGATTTTTATTGTTGTTGTTTGTTTGTTTGTTTTTTCTTTACTGTACTTTAGGTTCTGGGGTACATGTGCACCCACCCCCTTGTACTACTAGGTGCATTGGGGGCAGTGTTGCCTGAAAAGGATCATAAAAATACTGTCTCTCGTGGGTGGCAAAACTGTTATAAATCACGACTTTGTCAGTGATTGCATAGTTATACATAAACAATTGAACAGTGCACTAAGACTAGCGTATTTTATAAATTGTATTTGTATCTCAATTTTAAAAATGCCTGTGATGTGCAAAATTGAAATAACTTAAAAACTATTGTTCCTGGCCAAAATCTGTTTGTGATTTTTTCTGACCTTGTGATCATAGGCATATACAAAGTATTTACCTGAACGAGATGTGCTGCCTAGCCAGTGCTTTGCATCTGTGATAGTCAAGGAACTTGCTAGATAGGTCTGATTAGAGAGTCAACAAAGGGCCTCTAACAAAACCAGAGATGCAATTTCCTAGCTGCTATTGTTCTCCAGGGATGGGAGCAAAACTCACTGGAGAACCCATGCTGAGTTGTGCCCAGTAACTATGATTGACTCTAATAGGTCCCTGGCACCATGGACAGCACCAAGTGGGTTATTAAGACTTGAAATTTTAATGAAAAATAATATAGACTCCTTCAGAATCTCCTTGTTCAAAGACCTTAGAAACTTGGTTAATTCATCTTCTGGATGAAGGAGATGATCCTGTCAAAATTAGTGAAGGAGAATGGTGTCTTGTTAGGTGAGCTGCTACAGTCCCTGACAGTAAACTTTGATAGTGGTGTATAAAGAAGAGGAGGAAGATGAGAAAGTACAAGAAAGAAGGGTCTATTAATTTACAATTGCATGACTTGTCCGTTTTCTTCATATAAACCAGGTTTTTCTCTGCTCTTATTTTCAATGTTTTTATTTATTTATTATTTACTTATTTATTTTTTATTTTTGCTTTTTCACATTTTGTTTTATTTCAGAGCCTTCTTTTTCTTCTTTATACTTTTATAAGCAATTTTATCAGTATGGACCTATTTTGTGCATACACATATGGAAGAATTATTTTTGTCCCAATCTGTATTTGTATACACATAAAGAGAAAACTTGGATCTTACTCGTAGGATTAATTTTTGTTCATAAAAACAAACCACCTTTGCAGACATATGAATTCTATAATTAAGTGTGTTGCTAGCCTTTGAGAAAATTTCCAAGTCTCACTCTCATTTTACGTTATTATAAAGAGTGGACTATGTCATTGACATTCTGAGAGTTTATAGCTGTCTTCTGAGCTTAATGTATGTGGATAAATCTGCATTGCCAACTTCAGCCTCTTGCTACCATTTCCCATAGGATTTACTTTCAGTAGTGTTGTTTGAAGTTATAGTTGCAGAGCATGTGCATAACTAATAAAATTAAAAAATTAAAAGTAAAAAAACACATGTAACTAGAAAAATATAGATAAACTGAACTATGTTAAACTAAAATGAAGCTTCTGCCCAGGAAAATAAACAGTCAATAGGGTGAAGAGACAACCTGTTGAATGGGAGAAAATTTTGAAAATTATTCCTCTGACAAAGAACTGACACCCAGAATACAAAAGAAACCCAAACAACTCAGTGTAGGAAAACCAAATAATCCAATGTGTATACATATGTTTTCTTTTCTTTTTTTTTTTTTTTTTAAGTGGGAGCCTCACTCTGTCGCCCAGGCTAGAGGGCAGTGGTGTGATCGCAGCTCATTGCAACCTTCACCTCCTGGGTTCAAGCATTCTCCTGCCTCAGTCTCACCAGTAGCTGCGTTTACAGGTGTGTGCCACCACACCCAACTAGTTTTGTATTTTCAGTAGAGGCGGGATTTCACCATGTTGGCCAGACTGGTTGCAAACTCCTGACCTCAGGTGATCCACCCTCCTCAGCCTTCCAAAGCCCTGGGATTGCAGGTGTGAGCCACTGTGTCCAACCCCAATAAGTATATTTTAAAATTACCAACAACACTAATCATTAAGAAAATGCAAATCAAACCATGATATCACTCTAGTTAGAATGGCAATTGCCAAAAAGACAAAAGATAAAGTCAGGCAAGGCTGTGAACAAAAGGGAACTCTTATACACTGTTGGTGAGAATTTCAATTAGTAAAACTATTATGGAGAACGGTATGGAGGTTTCTCAAAAAAGTAAACATAGAACTACCATACGATCCAGGAATTCACTACTGGACATTTACTCAATAAAGCAAAATAAATTCATATATGAAATGGATATCTATACTTTTATGGTTGCTGCAGCCACCATTTACAATATCCAGGATATGGAATAACAAAATGTCTATCAACAGATGAATGGATAAAGAAAATGTAGTATAGATGTATAAAGGATTATAGAAAGCAATAAAATTTTACATTTGCAACAACATGGGTGGGAATGGAGGTCATTATGTTAAATAAAATAAGGCAGGCCAAGAAAGACAGAGATCAAGTGTTCTCACTCATGGGAGAGCTAAAGAAGTTGATCTCATGGAGGCAGAGAATAGAGTGATGGTTCCTTTGAATTTTATAATCTCAGCATTGAATGTTACTGCAGAGAAGTCTACTGCCAATCTAAAACCTCCAGTCTTGTGGGTGACTTGCCTTCTGCTCCATTATCTGAAGTATTCTTTCCATATTTCTGAAGATTTAAAGGGTACCTGCATGTTACCTAAAACTCAAAGTGCTCTATGAGCACAAATAATATCTTCTTTTTTTTTCCTGGTAAATATTAGTTGTATTGTTGTTAGTTTTTGTTGTTGTTGTTATTTTCAGTTGTTGAGGTTTATTATTCAAGAAGATTAATCATTTTATTTCTTAATACATCTCTCTGTTTTTTCTTTTCAAAAACAAGTGATCCCCACAGTTATCTCAAGCCTTGTCCCTATATGACTAATTCTCTTTCTGTTTGTCCTTTGATGTTACTTTTTATGAGTTCAGTTGTGATGTTTTTCACCCTTAATATTTTTTTCTTAAATTTCCTGTTTCTCATCTCATTATCTGGGTTCTGACCTCCTTGACTTAATGAGCTTCATAAGCTGCTTTATTCCTCAAAGCAGTTAGTCAAACTTCTATATGTTTGTTGGGTGAAGCTTACTTCTAGTTTGGGTCCTTTATCTCTTCGATGCCATATTTCTCTACATGTTAATTTGTTAATGTATTATTGAGCAGCTTAAAAATAAGTTACCACTTTTCTAAGGCCTTAAATAGGTTCATAGCTTACCAGCATGTTTAATGCATTCGAATTTTTTCTATATGCAATGCCACAATGTTTACTCACTGTTAACCAGAGATTAAAAATTTCACAGGGCAACATTTTAATGCCATAGACATATAATAAATGAAACATTAAAAAAAATTGTAGTTTATCCATTTTTAAGAGAAATATATTCAAATTTATTTTTTCTTTTAATTAATAGACATATATATGTATTAATTCACTTTCTAGTAAATTAAGTCAAATAATTACTTATTAATTATCCAAAAGAGTTCTACAAGCTATATTACAGCTTTCAACCCAGTGAGAATTTAATACATCTTTTTCTCCATAGAGCAGTAATCGTCAAATAATATTCAACAAAGTATTATGTGCTTTAAAGCCTCACTAATATTAATTAAAGAAGGAACTCAAGACACTACAGTATGGAAATATGAACTGTTGTTTAAGTAATGTAATACTACAGATTATATATATTTAAAATGTTCAAGTATTGCAATAATTAGAACTGGACATAAAATACATTAGAATGTATAGATTAAGATGAACTTTTTAAATAAATATACGCCAAATATTAATAATAATGGAAATTCTGTTTAATTCAGGAACCAGCAAGTTCTTGAAATATACAGAATTTGCCTGACAACATTTTGGTGGAGTTTTCTAAGGTGAGATAATTGTATACAGCCTCCAATACCCAATCAAGTATTAGCTTATAAGTCCTTTGGCTTGGCTTCCCAATAGGGGGGCAATCTTACATTTTATCAAAATGGGAAACATTGCTATTCAAATATGATTGGGATCCTCTAATCCAAGCTTATACAACCTGCGGCCCACAGGCTGCATGCGGCCCAGGGCAGCTTTGAATGTGGCCCAACGCAAATTCATATGCTTTCTTAAAACTTTGTGAGATTCTTTTTGTGATTTAGTTTGTTTGTTTTTAGCTCATAAGCTATAGTTAGTGTAAGTGTGTTTTATGCATGGCCGAAGACAATTCTTCTTCTTCCATTGTGGCCCAGGGAAGCCAAAAGATTGGACACCCCTGCAAATCTCTTGTAATCTTGATTTGGAGAACTCTTAAATTTCTACAGGCATATGACAGAAAAAGTAATTTGGTTTAAGGTTTTGAACTTGGGGGATTTTTTAATATTTTGTATTGCTTCCTTCTGTCTCTTTTTGCCCTTTACATTGTTTACCTATAAGAAATTGGTTTCATAATTTATTTTATGATTGTAATTTGATAAGATTTTAGCTATATGACAAATTGAATTCCACATATGACAAATACCTTTCTTTAGTTTGAGAGCAGTCTTTATTCAAGCAGGGAATGGAATCAGGACAACACTTACTAAAGCACGGACTTCACAACCTTTCGGTTCCAGCTTACAAACTCCGCAGTGATACCAGAAGACAGAGAAACATCTTTTCAAGGCCACAGAGGCAATATTGACATTTCTAATTAATAAAATGTAAGTCCCTCACTACATTCTTCATAATTTCCCCTCCCCTAAGGTCACCATGTAATCATAGCCCTTTCTTGGCATCAGAGAACTACACCAACAGTTAAAGCAGGGGAAAAAGTGGAAATCTTCTCTCTGCTTCCATTAAAATTATTGTTGTTCCTTCTGGACATTTAAAAAGGTATACAGTACTAACTTTACTTTCCTGCTTCTTCAATAATTGCTGTTTTAACAGCCTTTTACTCTATTTCCCATGATTTTAGCAGTGAGATTCTAACTGCACTTTCCAAAACTTCTTTGATATCTATCACCCTAAAATCCCAGGGCAATTCTTTGCAATAAACTAGAGTATGAAGGTTCAATATCTTTAGTTTAGAGATGGAGTTTTTGTTTGTTTGTTTGTTTTATTTTATGAGTCAGAGTCTTGCTGTGGTGCCCAGGCTGGAGTGCAGTGGTGCAATCTTGGCTCACTGCAACCTCTGCTTCCTGTATTCAAGCAATTCTCCTGCCTCAGCCTCTCAAATAGCTGGAATTACAGGGGCATGCCATCAATCCTGACTAATTTTGTTTTTTTTTTTACTTTTTAAAATTATTTTACTTTAAGTACTGGGGTACATGTGCAGATCTTGCAGTATTGTTACATAGATATACACATGCCATAGTGGTTTGCTGAATCCATTCCCCCGTCACCTACATTAGGTATTTCTCCTAATGTTATCCCTCCACAATCTCCCCACAACCTGTTATCTCACCCCTAGCACCCCCCACCCACAATTGTGTGATCTTCCTCTTCCTATGTCCATGTGTTCTCACTGTTCAACACACACTTATTAGTGAGAACATGTGGTGTTTGGTTTTCTGTTCTTGTGTCAGTTTGCTGAGAATGATGGTTTCCAGCTTCATCCATGTCCCTGCAAAGGACATGAACTCATCCTTTTTTTATGGCTGCATAGTATTCAGTGGTATATATGTGCCCCATTTTCTTTATCCAGTCAATCATTGATGAGTTGGTTCCAAGTCTTTGGGTTGGTTCCAAGTCATCGCTATTGTAAACAGTGACACAATAAACATATGTGTACATGTGTCTTTATAAAAGAACAATTTATAGTCCTTTCGGTATATACCTAGTAATGTGATTGCTGGGTCAAATGGTATTTCTATTTCTAGATCTTTGAGAAATCTCCACAATGTGTTCCACAATGGTTACAGTGTAAAAGTGTTCCTGTTTCTCCACATCCTCTCCAGCATCTATTGCCTCTAGATTTTTTAATGATTGCCATTCTAACTGGTGTGAGATGGTATCTCAATGTGGTTTTGATTTGCATTTCTCTAATGACCAGTGACGATGAACTTTTTTTTTCTTTTTTTATTTATTGCATTTTAGGTTTTGGTGTACATGTGAAGAACATGCAAGATTGTTGCATAGATACACACACGGCAGGAAAGTGGAAACCGGAACTCTGCTGAGTGTCCTTCCTGAGTGCATCCTGATGAACTTTTTTTTATGTTTGTTGGCCTCATATATGTCTTCTTTTGAAAAGTGCCTGTTCATATCCTTGTTGGCTGCATAAGTATCTTCTTTTGAAAAGAGTCTGTTCAGATGGTTTACCCACTTTTTGATGGAGTTGTTTTTTCTCTTGTAAATTTAAGTTCTTTGTAGATTCTGGATAATAGCCCTTTTTCTGATGGGCAGATTGCACAAATTTTTTTTCCCATTCTGTGGGTTGCCAGTTCATTCTTATGATTGTTTCTCTTGCTGTGCAGAAGCTCTTAAGTTTAATTAAATCCCATTTGTAAATTTTTTAGCTTTTGTTGCTGTGGCTTTTGGTGCTTTAGTCATGAAGTCCTTGCCTATGCCTATATCCTGAATGGTATTGCCTAGGTTTTCTTCTAGGGTTTTTATGGTGTTGTTAGGTCTTATATTTAAATTTTTAAACCATCTGGAGTTAATTTTTATATAATGTGTAAGGAAGGGGTCCAGTTTCAGCTTTCTGCATGTGGCTAACCAGTTTTCCCAGCATCATTTATTAAACAGGGAATCCTTTCCCCATTGCTTGTATTTGTCAGGTTTGTCAAAGATCAGATGGTTGTATGTGTGTGGCATTACTTCTAACACCTCTGTTCTGTTCCATTTGTCTATAGCTCTATTTTGATACTAGTACTATGCTGTTTTGATAACTGTAGCCTTGTAGTAAAGTTTGAAGTCGGGTACTGTGGTGCCTCCAGCTTTGTTCTTTTTGCTGAGGATTGTCTTGGCTATGCAGGCCCTCTTGTTCCATATGAAGTTTAAAGTGATTTTTTCCAGTTCTGTGAAGAAGGTCAATGGTAGCTTGATGGAGATAACACTGAATCTATATTACTTTGGGCAGTATGGCCATTTTCACGATATTGATTCTTCCTAACCATGAGCATAGAATGTGTTTCCATCTGCTTGAGTCCTCTCTTATTTCCTTGAGCAATGGTTTGTAGTTCTCCTTGAAGAGGTCCTTCACATCCTTTGTTAGTTGTATTAATTGATATTTTATTCTCTTTGTAGCAATTGTGAATGGGAGTTCGCTCATGATTTGGCTCTCTGTTTGTCTGTTATTGGTATACAGACAATTTTGTATTTGTATCCTGAGACTTTACTGAAGTTGCTTATCATCTTACTGAGATTTGGGGCTGAGACAATGGGGTGTTCTTAACATACAATCATATCATCTGCAAATAGTGACAACTTCACTTCCTCTTTGCTTAATTGAATACCCTTTATTCCTTTTTCTTGCCTGATTGCTCTGGCTAGAGCTTCCAATATTATGTTGAATAGGAATGGTGAGAGAGGGCATCCTTGTCTAGTAACAGTTTTCAGAGGGAATGCTTCTAGTTTTGCTGATTCAGTATGATATTGGCTATGCATTTGTTGCAAATAGTTCTTATTATTTTGAGATATGTTCCATCAATACCTAGTTTATTGAGAGTTTTTAGCATAAAGCGCTGTTGAATTTTGTCGAAGGCCTTCTCTGCATCTACTGAGATAATCATGTGGTTTTTGTTTTTGGTTCTGTTAATGTGATGGGTTACATTTATAGATTTTTGTATGTTGAACCAGCCTTTCATCCCCGGGATGAAGCCTACTTGATTGTGATGGATAAGATTTTTGATATGCTGTTGCATTCGATTTGCCAGTATTTTATTGAAGATTTTTGCATCAATGTTCATCATGGATATTGGCCTGAAATTTTCTTTTATGCTGTTAGGTATCAGGTTTTGGTATCAGGATGATGTTCGTCTCATAAGATGAGTTAGGGAGGATTCCCTTTTTTGGTATTGTTTGGAATAGTTTCAGAAGGGATGGTATCAGCTCCTCTTTGTACTTCTAGTATAATTCAACTGTGAACCTGTCTGGTCCTGGACATTTTTTGATTGGTAGGCTATTAATTGCTGCCTCAACTTTAGACCTTGTGAGTATCCAGGAATTTCTCCATTTCTTCTGGATTTACTGGTTTATGTGCATAGAATTGTTTGTAGTAACCTCTGATAGTAGTTTGCATTTCTGTGGAATTGGTGGTGATATCTGCTTTATCTTTTTTTACCGCATCTATGCTATTCTTCTCTCTTTTCTTTTTTATTAGTCTGGCTAGCAGTCTATCCATTTTGTTGATCTTTTCAGAAAACCAGCTACTGGATTCACTGATATTTTGAAGGGTTTTTTGTGTCTCTATCTCCTTCAGTTCTGCTCTGATCTTAGTTATTTCTTGTCTTATGATAGCTTTTCGATTTGTTAGATCTTGCTCCTCTAGTTCTTTTATTTATGATGATAGGGTGTTGATTTTAGATCTTTCCTCACTTCTCATATGGGCATTTTGTGCTATAAATTTTCCTCTAGACACTGCTTCAAATGTGTCCCAGAGATTCTGGTACGTTGTGTCTTCGTTCTTATTTATGTCAAAGAATATCTTTATTTCTGCCTTCATTTCATTATTTATCCAGTAGTCATTCAGGAGCAGCTTGTTTAGTTTCCATGTAGTTGCAAAGTTTTGAGTGAGTTTCTTAATCCTGAATTCTAATTTGATTGCACGGTAGTCTGAGAGACTGGTTGTTATGATATCCATTCTTTTGCATTTGCTGAGGAGTGACTTACTTCCAATTATGGGTCAATTTTAGAGTAAGTTCAATGTGGGGCTGAGAAGAAAGTATATTCCATGGATTTGGGGTGGAGAGCTCTGTAGATGTCTATTAGGTCTGCTTGGTCCAGATCTGAGGTCCTGGATATCCTTGTCAATTTTCTATCTTGTTGGTCTGACAGTGGAGTGTTAAAATCTCCCACTATTGTTGTGTGGGAGTCTAAGCCTCTTTGCGTGGCTCTAAGAACTTGCTTTATGAATCTGCGTGCTCCCATATTGGGTTCATATATATTTAGAATACTTAGCTCTTGTTGCATTGCTCATTTTACCATTATGTAATGTCCTTCTTTGTCTCTTTTGATCTTTGTTGGTTTAAAGTCCATTTTATCAGAGACTAGGATTGCAACTCCTGCTTTTTTTGGTCTCCATTTGCTTGGTAAATCTTCTTGCTTCCCTTTATTTTGAGCCTCTGTGTGCCTTTGCATGTGAGATGGGCTCCTGAATATAGCACATCGATGGGTCTTGACTCTTTATTCAATTTTTATCCAATTTGCCAGTCTGTGTCTTTTGATCAGGGCAGTTAGCCTGTTTATATTTAAAGTTAATATTGTTATGTGTGCATTTGATCCTGCCATTCTGATACTGGTTGGATATTTTGCCCATTAGTTGATGCAGTTTCTTCATTGTATCAATGGTCTTTAGCATTTGGTACATTTTTGCAGTGGCTGGTACTGGTTGTTCCTTTCTATGTTTAGTGCTTCTTTCAGGAGCTCTAAGGCAGGCCTGGTGGTGATGTAATCTCTCAGCAATTGCTTCTCCGTAAAGGAGTTTATTTCTCCTTCACTTATGAAGCTTAGTTTGACTGAATATAAAATTCTGGTTTGGAAGTTCTTTTCTTTAATGACGTTGAATAATGGCCTTAGAGTTTCTGCTGAGAAATCTGCTGTTAGTCTGATGGACTTCCTTTTGCAGGTAGCCTGACCTTTCTCTCTGGCTGTCTTGAGCATTATTCCCTTAATTTCAACCTTGGTGAATCTGACGATTGTGTGCCTTGGGGTTACTCTTCTTGAGGAATATCTTTGTGGTGGCCTCTGTATTTCCTGGATTCAAATGTTGGCCTCCCTTGCTAGATTGGGGAAGTTCTCCTGGATAATATGCTGTAGAGTGTTTTCCAGCTTGGATTCATTCTTCCTGTCACATTCAGGTGTGCTGATCAAATGTAGATTAGATCTTTTCACATAAACCCATATTTTTTGGAGGCTTTGTTGATTTCTTTTTACCTTTTTTTCTCTAATATTGCCTTCTCAATATTTTATTTTATTTCATTGAGTTTCTCTTCAATATCTGACATCCTTTCTTCTGCTTGATAGATTTCGCTATTGAAATTGTGTATGCTTTCCGAAGTTCTTGTGCTGTGTTTTTCAGCTCCATCAAATTATTTATGTTCTTCTCTAAGCTGGTTGTTCTAGTTAGCATTTCATCTAAACTTGTTTCAAGGTCCTTAGTTTCTTTTCACTGGGGTAGAACATGTTCCTTTAGCTCAGAGAAGTTTGCTATTCCCCACCTCTGAAGCCTGCTTCTGTCAATTGATCAAACTCATTCTCCATCCAGTTTTTATCAGAACTCAAGTGCTGTGCTGGGAGCTCTGTTGCTCCCTTAAGAGCGGCTGGGCAGGGAGGTTTAAGCCTGCTGCAGAGGAACTCACAACCAGCCCTTTTCCTAAGTGCTCTGTTCCAGGAAGGTGGGGCTTTATTTATAAGTGCCTGACAGGTTGCTGCCTTTCTTCACAGATGCCCTGCCCTGCAAGGAGGGAGTCTAGTCACAGTCTGCCTGCAAAGGTGTTGTGGAGCTGCCGCAGGCTTCACCCAGCTGCTGTGTAAACTTTCTTATAATTTCGTTTATGAAGGCCAGTTTAGAGCTGCCTCAGTAATGATGGACTGCCTTGGTCATGGTGGATGCCCCTCCCTTCACTGAGCTCATCGGTCCCAGGTTGAGCTCAAACTGCTGTGCTTGCTGCAAAAGTCTCAAGCCAGTGCGTTTCAGTTTGCTGGTCTTTGTCGGGATGGGACTCACCGAGCCAGACCACTTGGTTTCCTGCCTTCAGCTCCGTTTTTGTTCAGGGGAATGGGGGGCTTTGTCTTCCAGGCATTCCAGGCACCAGCTAAAAGAGCCACCCGTGTTTGTTCTGGAAACCTAGGGCACTTGTCAGCCCCGGTGGGAATCTCCTGGTCTGTGGGCTGTAAAGACCAGGGAAGAAGCACAGTATCAGTGCTGAGTGTCCAGAAAAAGTCCCTGATGGCCTCCATTTGGAGAGCACTTAGGAAAAGGGCTGGTTGTGAGTTCCTCTGCAGCAGGCTTAAACATCCCTGCCCAGCCGCTCTTAAGGGAGCAACAGAGCTCCCAGCACAGCACTTGAGTTCTGATAAAAACTGGATGGAGAATGAGTTTGATCAATTGACAGAAGCAGGCTTCAGAGGTGGGGAATAGCAAACTTCTCTGAGCTAAAGGAACATGTTCTACTGCAGTGAAAAGAAACTAAGGACCTTGAAACAAGTTTAGATGAAATGCTAAACTCCAGCCTGTTGCACTTCCTAGGTGAGGCAGCACCCCACCCTGCCTCTGTTTGCCCTCCTTGGGCTACACTCACTCTTCAACCAGTCCCATTGAGTTGAAGCTGATACCTTGGTTGGAAATGCTGAGATCACTCGCCTTCTGCATCACTCTCACTGGGAACTGTGCTCCAGAGCTGTTCCTATTCAGCCATCTTGGTGGAAGTCCTAATTTTTGTATTTTTAATAGAAATGGAGTTTCACCATGTTGGCCAGGTTTGTCTCGAACTCCTGACCTCAGGTGATCTGCCTGCCTCAGCCTCCCAAAGTGCTGGGATTACAGATGTGGGCCATCGCTCCTGGCCTATAGATGGAGATTTTTAAATAAAATTAAAATCTCTAACTGTTTTAAACTTTTTAAAGAGGAAAAAGGAAAATTTTGAAATAAATATATGTTACCCAGTTAATCAGCTTCTAATTTGTTAACATTGTTCTCAGTTGATCTTTAGATAACAATCAGTATGTATTCAGAAAATTATGAACTGTCTAATTCAGAGTAAAAATGATTGACTCATATGTACCTTTTGGATCTTTTGAAAGAAATAAGTGGAAGAAGGAAAGCGTGATATTATTTCAAAGAATCCTATGAAAAGATCCCCTATTTATTCATCCAGTGTAAACTAAGTCAAGCTTGTAAAGCCAATGAATTTGATAAAGTGAAGGGATAATGGTCTGGTGTTAAATTGCTGGGAACAAATTTTGTTTTACATTAATTTAGCTTATTAATGCTACTTTTTTTTTTTCAACTGTCCTCTCTTGAAGAGTGTTTTAGGGATCCGAAGTTGTAGAAATAGGCTAACACAGTTAATGGACTAGTCAACCTCACATAGTAACATACCACACACAAAGGGACAACCTGACTTTTGAAATGACTATTAAGCCACTTTAAGTCCTGTAATTTAATAACACAGCATGCAATTGGCAAATAAACTGTACTTTTCATTAATGAAGGGAACGTTCAGTAGCTCTCAGTTTTGTCTCTTCTGCTCCTGCTGTGCTGGTCCTGGGGTTAACTAGGACTTGCCTTTCCTTGTCAAAAAGAGAACAGAGCAAAAACAAGACAGAAATCAAAGCAAAAAACAGTAGACCACTTCCCTTCCACATTTAAGGTGAATGCTCAGTTAGTTACAGCAAGCTGTAGCACCTTATATCCAGCCTCCTGCTGACAGATCCTCTTTGGATTCTCACAGATATCTCCAATTTAGCAGGACAATTCCTCAATAGCCATTCTTATCCCTTATCCTTATTTCACCTCTAATTTACTCTCATCTTAGAATTGTCCTACCATTCTTGTTAAATGAAGGAACTTCAAAATCAGTTTGCCTATCCTTAACACTTTCTCACCTGAGATTTAAAAGTAAACCTTGACAATTCAGTGTTAAAATGATACTCCAAGCTTTCTTTTCTCCTTCATCTTGCCCCCCCCTTGTTTATTTTCTGGACCTCTGTGATAGCCGCCCACCCCCCCAAATCATGCATCGGGCTCCAGAAACAAGTAGCCTTGCTTAGCTGTAGTTCTACATCTGTAGATGGGAATACTAAAATTACAATTGACTAGCATTACAGAAAATATAAGAAAGTAAAGAGCCAACCAAAAAATGGTTCAGACGTTGTAGATCAAGAGGCAAAAAGAAGAATATTGCAGAGCTACTTTGATGATGGGAGGACACAAATGCCTACCCAGTTTTCAGACCTGTGGTGGTTGATCCAGTTCAGGGTCATGGGGTGTGCCCAGTTGCCCTCAGCTGAAAATCTTCTGAGTTGGTAGAGCCTTCAGGAGGATCTCATTATCCTCTTCAATCTCTGCCCAGTGACACACTCATCTTGGTGGCCTCCAGGAGAGCCCGGCCTTCCTGACTTGCCCACTGGCCCTTGGTGCTAGGGACAGAGAGAGAACAGGGGCAGAAGGGCATGACAGGCTGGGTCTCCATGGCCACTAGTGCCATCTTCCAGGGTTGTAACCAAGGACTATACAGATGCACATGGTGGGCAGGATTTGACTCGTGGGCTCTTTTCAGGCCCCTGAGATATTATAGTATATAACAGATTTAGGATAGTACAGCATTCAATAAACAACTATTACTGTTATTAATAATAATAACACCACCTTAAAACCACCAAGCCTTTACCATTGGATTTGGAATAATTGCAATATACCTAACCGGACCTACAAGGATCTTCATGATTTAGTTTTTGTTCTGTCCTTAACCACATATTCTGCTACTCCTCCTTGCCCGTAACAGGTAATGGAATGATGTTACATTCAGATCAGGTCCCATGTTGGACTTTTCTCCTCTCTATAGCTGGGTAAATATTATTCCTCATGAATCCACTTAAAGCTCAACTCATTAGTGAGATCTTCCACCTGCCCTTACCAAGAAATAGGTCCTACCTGTTATTATTTATTTTAGACCTTGTTTATTTCCTTCTTGGTTTTTAAAACAATTCCAATTAATTCATCGAAGTGATTTTCTTTTTGCTTGCTTGTCTCTTCTGCTGGGTTTTAAGCTCCATGAGAAAAGGAATCATGTGTGTCATATTTATCTTTATATTCCCATAGCCTATAACAATGGCAAGCATAGAATGGTGATAAGTAAATATTTATTGGGTTGTAAATAAAGAATATAGTGAACTATATTTGACTAAGTTAACCATATTCCCCAATTATTTGCCTAAAAGTTAAAAAAATAAAACTTGGATAATTTTCCCAAATTCATCCATTATTTGCATCATTTGTTAAATAGTGTTGAATAAACACATAAGCATATATTTTAAATTCTTTTTTTTTTTTTTTTTTTTCTTTTTTTTTTTTTTGTTGTTGAGACAGAGTTTCACTCTTGTTACCCAGGCTGGAGTGCAATGGCGCAATCTCGGCTCACCGCAACCTCCGCGTCCTGGGTTCAGGCAATTCTCCTGCCTCAGCCTCCTGAGTAGCTGGGATTACAGGCATGCGCCACCATGCCCAGCTGATATTTTGTATTTTTAGTAGAGACGGGGTTTCACCGTGTTGACCAGGATGGTCTCGATCTCTTGACCTCGTGATCCACCCGCCTCGGCCTCCCAAAGTGCTGGGATTACAGGCGTGAACCACCACGCCCGGCCTTAAATTCTTATACGTGAGTGTACATCTGGGAACTAATTATCATACAACCTCTTCATTTCCCGTGGTTTCTAAATAATGTATTATTTGTAAAATGCATTATTAGATTTTCAGTGCTTAAAAATGCATTGATAGGTTCTTGAATATTAGAATAAACTGTAAATGAAGAGGGGTAAACAGAACTATCTAATTTTTAAAAATTGATACTCTTTGTAACACTATTAAATTATTGTAAGCATTTTCACGAGGCTTCTAATTAAAAATAATTTACATGAACAATAAAGCAAAACTTAAATATACAAAAATCAGTGCCAGGTACAGTGGCTGATGCTTATAATCTTAGCACTTTGGGAGGCTGAAGCAGGAATGGAACTTGAGGACAGAAGTTCAAGATCAGCCTGGGCAACATAGGGAGGCCTCATCTCTATAAATTTTTTTTTTTTTAATTAGCTGAGTTTTGTGGTGCATACCTGTAGTCCTAGATACTTGGAAGGCTGAAGCAGGAGAATTACTTGAGCTCAGGAATTCAAGTGAGCTATTATCATGCTACTGTACTCCAGCCTGTGTGACAGAATGTGTCCTTGTCTCTAAAAAAAAAAAAAAAAAAAAAAATTAAAACATTAATTTTCCATTATATATTTAAATAGTGATTAAAATTATTTAAATTGTTTTAATAAGCAATTAGCTTATTAAAATTAAATCATCAAAATTAAATCACAGATATAATTACTCAAATTACATTGAATGTTTTAGCCATTTTAAATTCTAACAAAAAAATCTTTAATTTCTTATGACAATTGATTACAAAGTGAGTTATTATACTATTATAAAAGCTAGGTGTCAGAATTTTGCTGCCCCAATTTTAAATTAGTAGTTTTCATTCCCTGTTTTTTTGTTGCCTTACTTGCCCTGGATTAACACCATAGAATTTTTGTAATTTACTCTAATACACTTTCAACCATTCCCTGTTTGCAATAACTTACCAAATGCAAATGGGGAAAAAAATCCATCTAAGGCTAGAGAAAACTGGGAGAACTGTGTGGGCAATTTATTGATTCTTGAGTAACACGATACCTGTATAGACTAGGGAAATCCAAATCCAAGCAAGTGTCGGATGATTCATCTGTGCTTTTCTTCTTTCTATCTTAATAGTTAAGATTCTCTTATTATAATGTGGGGCTTTAGTACTTTCTCTTTCATAGTGCTTTAATTTGATTTATCCACATCATATATCTCAGAAATGGTGTGTATTTCAAACTTCCTATGGTTAGCAGTATTTAACAAAACGTTCTGAAAGATGATATATGATGACTTGGTATATTAAGGTTATTGAAAGCCCACAAAAATAACAAATACGCTAGTAAGTTGCATCAGATAGCCTTTTCATCTACCAAGAGATGAAACACTGACTCTGCTCACTTAGCCTTTAGGGATAAACAGTTAACTTACTGCCTTAAAACACTTTAGGCTTGGTTTTGTGGGCTTTGCCTGTGAAAGATAAGTTAGCCCATATAAAATGTTATGATATTACTTACTTTAACTTTTGGGAAGCAGTGTTCACCAGCGTACAGTATTGAATATTGCCTTAAAAAAGGCTGAGATCTGCCTAATTTTGTTGTTATTGTTTTACTTGACCTGCTGCTCTTTGTTGGAACCCAGTAGAATTAGTTCTTAATCTTTGAAAGTCGGTAGCTCACTAGAAAATCTGTTGGTATTGATCATTTTGTATAAGCTTGTCAGGAATATAGTATAATCTTCTCTCTGTGGTTTCCTTTGTTCCTTCATTCCTATATCTTATGCCTATGAACACGAATAGTGTTTTATGATTGTAGTTTTTATAGGAGTGTTATTCGTGCTTTCTAAAGCCGTTTTCATATTTCAGTACTCTCATTCCTAACATATTTAAGCACTCCTCATGTAATCCTGTATTCTGTTACTCTCTTAACTTCACCATGTTTGTATATTTATCCCAAGGTTGTCAACCTTTTTCTCTTGATATTGCTCTTTTTGTAAATTCTGTAATTATACTATTTTAGTTCTTAACATTTTTTCTTAACTCTGAATTTTACTCTTTCATCACATTGTAGCTTTTTATCATCTGATATTTGACTTTTTATTTATTTTCTATTCTACATAATTCCTTTCTAAGACATATATTTGTAAGGATAATTTTTCCTGTGTTTTGAGTATATTTCCACAGGGAATATGTACTCACTCTCTCTCTTTTATTTGTGTGTGTGTGTGTGTGTGTGTGTGTGTGTGTACATATATATATATATATATGGAGAGAGAGAGAGAGAGAGTACTAAATAAATATATAGAGTACATGTGTGCATGCACACACACATACAGACACGTGCACTTACTGTATTCTATTTTTTTTTCTACTTTTTCATAGAAAACGTCTACCTAAACTTCTTTGTGTTCAGATGCTACATGAATAAATTTTCTGTTACTTTCTGTCCATTTCAGTTAAAATCTGTCTTAGCTCCAAAGGTTTATTTCAAAGGTGATATTAAACTGAATCTATAGGCAGTAGTATTTGATAGTTAAAGGCTAAACTTTTCCTTGTGCATGGGAATTTTTTTCACATTTACTTGCCTTTTCCCCAGGAAGCATAAGTTCCTTACTCCTCGATTCCTAGAAGTTTCTTTTTTATTTCCCTGCATACCTCTTCTCAAAAATTGCGATATTTTCTTTTTGTTTCTTCTTTTTATTAAGCCTTAATGTTACATTTATTTTCATTTTAAATAAATAATAATTAATTACTGTAACTTCAGCTAAAGAATTTGTGGTCTGTCTTCACTCATATTTTTTTTCCAACAACACATGTCTTCTTATTGAGGCTATTCTCACATTATGTAGTTCAATTTAATTAAAATTAACCCAAAGGAAACATATATAATAATAAGATCATGTAGAAGAATTTGAAAAGAAAGGCCATCAAAATTGAATTTTACAAAAAAATCACTTTTCCACATCTTTCTCCTTCAACTGATTCCTACAACATCTTTAAAAACATCTTTACAAGTAGCTACTAAGACCATTTGGAGATTTCTGATGATAGATTAGCCCAATGACATTGTTTTACAACAGAGTGGTCCAAATTTTGGCCTCCTTGGGACACATTGGAAGAAAAAGACTAGTCTCGGCCCACGCATAAAATACACTAATGCTAATGATAGCCAATGAGCTAAAATATGTTGAAAAAAATCTCATAATGTTTTAAGAAAGTTTACTTAATTGTGTTGGTCTGCATTCAAAGCTGTCCTCAGCTGCATGCTGCCCATGGGCCACAGATTGGGCAAGTTTGTTTTACAAGGTAGTGGATTAATACTTTTAGAAACTATTAGAATTGGTTTTCAATATTAAATTAACATTAGTCATCCTCTCATAACCATGTCTTAGAACTTTCTGTGAACACATAGATTGATTCCGAGCATACAGAAAATGAAATCTCAAAATATTAAAAATTTGCTTAGCATTATTATGAAAATTATGTGTAAACATCGTAAAATCTTCTTGCCATTTGTATGGATTAGTTTTGCTTGATAAGTATCTTGAAATAAAGCAAAGGCAACTGATCACATACTGAATTAATGGGCTGGCCAATATAGAATGGGAAAATCTTCCTTTATACATTATCACAAAATTAGAAAAAAAATCATCCTTATTGGGTATAAAGAGAGATTAAGCCAGGAAATCATAAAATACAATGAAAATTTCTAACAGTGACTCCTCCCCGATTTATAATACATATCAATTTCTCATTTACAAAAAAGGAAGACAATTTTATGCCAACTAGATAATAGCATAATATCAATTTTAACATATTTTTCAATGTCAGAGATGTTAAAATATTAAAAAATGTGTAAGAGTTGACAAAACGTGGTATTTTAAAATGTAATACACCTCTATAATTTACTTCTTTTTCTTTTGGTGTGCTTGCTTAACTAGTGTGCTGCACAGGTGCTGAATCTATTTTCTGAATAATCTCATACTGTCAATAAAATGTAAGAGGTATACACTGAGTATGTAGAAAAAGGAAGAAATTATTAATTTTAACTGAGGTGGGCAGGCAGGGTCAAAAAATGTTTTTAAATATAGAAAATATTTAACTTGAAAGATAGTAATAAAATGTCGCTCTAAGGCTGAACGTGCTTGGGCAAAGTCAGAGAGATATGAACAAATTGATGCACTGAGAAGAACACAGAGTATTTAATATTCCTGCAGCATAAACTCAAAGTGGAATGGTGAGAAAAAGAAATTATTGAATAACAGATTGAATGATAAATTCACCCAACAAATGACAAAGCTTAAGGGTTCAGAAATGTCATATAATTTATCTTAAAAGTGTTGGGTGAAAAAGAAAGTGTCTAATAATCAATACGTTTATTTATACTACTCTTCAAAAACATGTGCTAATAATAGTATAGAATTTGGTTTTCCCAAAGAAAATGAGAATAAAGATAGCTAACGGATTAACTATTATGGAAAACATTAATAACTAACCAATTGAATTAAAATAATCTGTTTCAAGTGAAATTGATTACTTCTCTTTGATTCTGTAAGAGGTCTAATGCATATGTTTGCATTAGATTGGAAAATTTGTAATAAACTGGTAATTGAAGTAGGAAAGTACAAATATCTACATAGAAGGTATGACATTTGAAGGTTAGTATCAATACAACACTTTACTAATAGGATGTGTTTCATTTGTGTTGCTAGTGAAAAGTATTTATTCCATTTATTTAGAAAGATTATTTTTAATTTATTTAATTCAGTTGAAAATATTATAGTTATAGCCTAATAATAAAATATATGCCTAACACAATGAAAACTTGATTGATTTAAAAAGAGCATGTTTCAGATTCCACACTTCCACTGTTATATTTTAGAAAGGTATTATTGTATGAATAAACATTGCAAGTGGAAAGAATAAAAAATTAAAATGTAAACCCAAGTCATAGAATCAAACAGTTAAGTAATTATGATATTTTAAGCAAGTTGTGTGGGCTACAGCTAATCGAAACAGAGTGTGTTAGTAATGGTTCCTCTAAGAAACAGAAACTTCAAGCTTGGTAATTAGAAGATAAGTTTATAAAGTAGCTTTTTATAGAGGTTTACGTTGTATTTAAGAGTACCCAAGGAACAATGTAATGCCAGAACTAGAAACCAGAAGAAACTATTCACTTTCCTAGCCCTGAAGGATAAAAGGAAGAGCTCAATAGTATAAATCTGCAGAAAATAAACAGAGAAGATGGAGAGGAGTCTAAGACAGCCAGTGATAACACCATGCCTTCAAGGAAACCAGCAAAGCAGTCATGTAGTGCATAAGGATGCCTCAGTCGATGATGTGCCTCATATACAATGGTGTTCACACAAGATTATAATAAAGACAGAGAATTTCTACCACCTACTTACAACTTGATGATCTTGACCCTCTGTAGGAATAGGCTAATGTGGGTGTGTGTCCTAGTTGTTAACAACGACAACAAAAAAAGGTTTATAGAGTAAAAATGATAAAAAATATTAAAAATTTAAAAATAGAAAAGAGTGTGTCCGATAAGGATAGAAAAAAAACATTTTTGGACAGCTTTACAATGTGTTTGTTTTAAACTAAATGTTGTTACAAAGGAGTCAAAAAGTTTTAAAATGTTTATAGAGTAAGTAAGTTACAGTAAGCTAAAGTTAGCTTATTATTGAAGAAAAACGTTTCAATTTAATGTATGTTAAGCACAGTCTAAGTCAACAGTAGTGCACAGTAATGTCCCAGGCCTTCACATGTGCTCACTCCTCACTCATTGACTCACAGAGAGCAGCTTCTAGTCCTACAAGCTCTATGTATGGTAAGCGCCCTATACAAGTGTACCATTTTTTATTTTTATACTATATTTTTACTGCATCTTTTCTATCTTTAGATATGTTTGAATATCAAACACTTATCATCGTGTTGGAGTTGACTACAGTATTTAGTTTAGTAATCTGTTGTGCAAGTTTATAGCCTAAAAGCAATAACCTATACCTTATTGCCTAGGTGTGTAGTAGGCAATATCATTTTGATTTGTGTGAGTGCACTCTGTGATGTTCACACTATCACAAAATTGCCTCATACATTTCTCAGAATGTATACTTGCTGTTAAGTGATATGTGATTGCACATATCTGAAGTGCATACTTTTCCAGTCCTCAGATTTCTTGTTTATCGCTTCCTTTTATTCATACACAACCAGATATCAAAGTGATAAGAAGTCATTGAGGCAGTGTGTATACATCAGCTTTCTAGAACACAATGCAGTGTAGAGAAGGTTTGAGAATGTATTCAGTTAGGCAAAAGGAGATCTAAGAGACAGTATCACATTTTACTCATTCTACCAAGAGCATCTGTTCTTGTCTTTTACCCAGGTGAAAGGCTTATGCCCTTAACACAAGCATCTTGTTATATCCTTGTCTCCATGTCCAAGTGATATAATGTCTAAAATACAAAGACCAGAAAGATGTAAGGAGGTCTATTAAGACAACCCTGGACTAATTATAACAGGGAACAAGGAAGTTGTCATAACCCTAGGCAAACCAGTAAAGAAGAAGACAAACATTATTTTATTATATTGTGTGACTAAATACAGGAATTTTCATTAGATTTCCACATAGAAGACACTGGAAGCTTTGTCAGTTATTAAGTGTGTTTACTCCCATCATGCATTCTGGAAATGAAAATATATATATACATAGAATGAATTCATATTCTCATTGGACCCACTGTAAGAAAGAATGAAACCAAGATTCTTTTAGTCATCAAAGACCAACACTCTGTGCAGACCATGGTAAATACAAAAGTTCAGAAATTATTGTCAGTTCAGAGGCAGTACCCTCAACTCCAAAATGCTTGAATACTTTCCTTATCTTTTGTTCTTTTCTTCAAGGGTTCTCATCTGTTAAATATCTGAAATTCCCTCTGCAAAACCGTTGAAAAAGATTCATGGTAGAAACGTGTTGCTGAGGCCTTCAAAAGATCCAGATTTCTCTTCAATGGAGGACCACTGACTCAATGGATTGACACCCCAGTTACCTCTCTGTCCTGAAACCATAGAATTGTTCTGCTTATATATGTCCTGCAACCCCTTAGTAGACTATCAATTTATATTATCTCTTGAAATCCTATGTTTTGTTAACCATCATCACAGATTCCTGCATATGACAACATTTTATTACTATTTCTGCCTTGACATTTATTGCGACATTTGCATACACCTTTTCTCTGGAGGGCAAGCACTAACCTTGCCCCTAGCAACCTTGAATCCCAATACTTTCATTGAGATTTAGAAAATCCAAGGCTATTGCAGCATCCTTTGCCATAGTCCTACCCAATAGATTGATGATGGCCACACATAGACTTATAAAAATGCTAGTGCCCTTATAATCAAGGCTTTTTTCTCAATGCTTAACAAAAGAGTGATCTTTAGACCCTTGCATAGGGTATGGCCAATGGCTAATTGCTAATTGCTGGAGCTTTCTCTTGGGTACAGGTTTCAACCAACCAGAGTAGCTGCTGACTACTAACATCGATCCCAGCTAGATCCAAACATTATATCCCATGTTCCAGGTGAGGACAATCTGTAAAATAGATTGGGTGGCATTTATCTTTTGAAAATGTCATCCTCCTTTGTCTAGTACCCCCCAAATGTTCAACAGTCTCATACATGCTTCTCAGACTCTTGTTAATTGAAGCTGACAAACTTTTGTTACTTCACTGTGTGTAGAGTCCTGGTGTCAACTTTGTTTCTCGTTTTGGTATATGTTGAACAACTCTTACGGCTCTGAAGGAAATGATTGGCATTTAGTGTGGCTTTTGCAGAGAAAGTAGTCCTCAAATACATTCAAGAAGTTTTGTTTTTTGTTTTTTGTTTTTTTTAATTTTTTTCTTATTTTTCAGGGACCCTTTTTTTATTTTTTGAAGAGAAATTCTAGTTCTCTCTGAAAGCTTTTGACTGTATGCTTCTGCCAGCAAGAGAGATTCAGGAGTACTGGAAGATGGGGGAGAAGAGGGTCCAAAATGTTCAGTTGCATTTGTGTTTTTCCAACTTTTCCCATCTATATCTTAAGGCCTTATTCTTTCTCAACCAGTGAATTGAGCCTTTTATTGACGCTGAGCGTCTGACACTCCTACAGCAAGCTCTGGTTATTGTTCCTTAGCCATATCTGCTCTGTAACTAGCAGAGGTAATGAAAACTTCAAAAATGTCATTGAGAATTTCTAATTTTCCATTTATTGTCTGAGCTGAGTTTTCACAACCTTTATTTTGTTCTTTTACTTGAGTATGCTTTCTAGAGCTTTTATTGTAGCCCACCACAATAAAAACCTTTATCAACATTATTGTCATCAAAAGGATAAAATTCCAAAGAAACTTTATCTCCTAAAGCCTAGTTTTAAATTGCATGTCTTCCCATGCTAATACCACTGATAATTTGAAAATTTTGATACAACTATTTCCTATAACTTTCCAGTGTCCATTTTTTCCTGAAAACCAATATATCCATGGGTTCCTCTGTATGTCTACAATTTAACCTCCAAATCCTATTTCTAAGGCTTGTTTCTGGGAACTATTTCTGATAGCAATTATAATGTTATTTAAGACTAATCAGAAAAACAAATAGATGGCACATTTAAATCAGTATTTGGGGGATGTTTAATAAAGCAAATCCTTTTATAAATTGTGTGTGTGTGTTAGGGAATTAAAAAGGGAGGAGGGAAGTGGTAATACAGAGAAATTGAGCTAGTAGTGGGTTAGACATTTTTAGTAACTGGCTTTCTGGAAAAAAAATCAAAAACATAAAATCCCCAAAAAACCTAATTTGTAGCTATGCTAATTTTCACGATGTGAATGCTCTCACCATGACTGATTTCAAGGTGACACCATGGCCTTAATGAAGAAAGAATTGGGAAGCAATGGCCACAACTGGATCTTGGAAGACAGTGAGAGCCCTCAACAGCTCCAGTCTATTCATACCACTGCCTGGGGTTAGCAACAGCAGGAAGGCTTAAAGACACATAGACCAGAAAAGGCTAGGGGAAAAATTATCTAGAATCAGAGATGGTAATTGCATGGAGAAGGATGTCCAATTCATCATTGCATCATGAACGATGCAATCAAATCATTGAATTTTGTAGAGTGGAGTAACCAAGGGAGTGAGTAACCTGAAAACCCTTCACCAATCTTTCAATCTCTTGTCAGTGCAAAATATTGCTCTAACTGAAACCATAGATCAAGGGAACCCATGATTCAGTGTATAAGGGCCTGCCGCCCAGAACAGTCAGAAAGAAATGAGGCGTAGATGACGGGCTTCAAACAAAAGATATCCAAGATATATGTTTTTGCTTGTCTTACCTACTTTACAGTTGGTTATATATGTTACATATACTTTTTATTGATGTTTTCTGAATGTACTATTCAATACAATTATCTGGAGTACAGGTGGCAGAAATAGAAACTCACCATAGTCCTTGTTACTCAAAACCAGTAGAAGTATTATGTAATTGGAATTTGTAATTAAAATTTCGGGCACATAACTAGCATAGGATTCTGAATGGTTGTGGATTCTGAGTGGTGGCTTTCCCCAAAATTAGGAAAAATATTACCAGAAAATTGACTGTCATTGCACACATCTGTTTTGTTACATCACTCTCCCCATTGTTGACTTTTTATTGTAATTAGAACTACATGTAAGTTTCTGACCTAGATCTGCTCATTTGTCCACATGAACAATGCTTTTCAGCCAGAAGGATGTCATCGCTTCTCAAATACATTATGTAAATTTATGTTTATTTTTCTCCAGTTCTTCTCACTGCTCTTTTTATTACCTTTATAAGCCCAGCTGAAGTTCAAACTGCTCTATGTAACTTTTTCCAAACACACCAAGTACTTTTTCTCCCTCTTCTGAATTCCTATTTAAGTATAAAAAAAAAACAGGATGTCATCTATGCCACCATTCGTTACATATGTTCTCATGCCTGGAAATTTACTTAGAAGGCAAGAGACTTTCTTCCATTTAGACTTTCCAGGCATGAAGTCTATAATATAGGATTTTTACTAATTTAAAACTTGTCTTATTTGTTACTTGTCCTTAAATTATGTACAATCAGGAAATTATTGTCAAAAGTGTGTTTATAATATATAGATTTATTTATATATATATTTGAACCACATATCAAACTACATTTTTATTAAGTTTAATTATAGAACTAAATGTCATGTTTATAAGATATATTAAATTATATATTTTTAAATTGCTATTCTCTTTTGTTATCCTCTATTTAGCTATTTTCTACTTTAAGACTAAACTGTAGCCTAATGTCCATCATTAATTCTTTCGTTAAACCTAGCTAATCATTATCTACTCACTCTCTGCCCCTCTGCAGAATATTGTCTTTGTTTACCTTCTTTCAAAAACTCGTGTTTTATTATATTTTATGCATATTAATGAAAGTGTCAACACGAGACATGTTGTTAGGCAACAACTTTGAAGAATTTTGATTACTGATCAAGTATGGAAAGCATGAATTTCAGGTGAAACAGAATGCCTGGGAGGATTTTTACCACTGTAACTGAGAACAGGAATTAGGAATCCTCAGAGGAACTCTGTTCCCTTAAGGGTTCACAGAGATCATCATCTTGGTTTTAAACAAATTGAACTCATCTTTTGAAACCGACACTTCAGTGCTTTAAGTTATTCCTAATGAAAAAAAAAAAAATGTTTTCTAGTAAGAAAAGTCTGACGTTGTTGATGAAAGTATGTCTCTAACTAGATAGAAGTGATTGACTTTTTTAAAAAGAGGTATGCCTCAGCATATAGGAAGGTATAATGATGCTTTCTACAGAAGAGTTTCAAGTGAGATCACTCAATTTTATAAGGTCTTATAATGTTAAGGCAGGACATAGAAATGAATAATATATTCACGAACACTTGAGAATGGAAATTTCTCAGCCTAAGTCCTCCAGAGATGCAAATTGTCATGTACTAGCACTTTAACAGGTAGTAGAATGCCAAGGACAATGAGCAAGGGAACAAGGGTCCAGACATGCAGGAATGTGTTACTGAGCTAGCCACCTCTTGGTGTCAGATGCAACTGATTAATTTCCTGGAACTGTTTTTGAATGTCCACATGAACCAATTTAGGACATTAATCACTAGCCATCAGGAGATTTAGGTAGAGAACTCTTAGCTTTAACTAACTCTTCTTTTAAGTTCCACTTTGCATTCACAAGTATGAGTTCCTCAGCAAGTGCCATAGCTTCTTATTCTTTAGCTTCAACAAAGAATCTCCACTATAGGAGAGGAGAAGCATCCAGCAGAGACTAGGTAATGTGCTTGCAGAGACTGCTGGCTTGGCCAGTTAACCTAAGTGGTCGCAGCAAAATTAGTGGAAAAAAAATTAAAAAAAATAAAACTCCATAAGGGAGTATAAAATATGTCACTCAAGTGACATATTAGGTAACAAATAGTTGGCCTTCCACTTTTAGAAAATAAGGAAATGCAGCTCACATGTTTATAAAATATGAATAAATCATACATCAAGAATCTGTATTACATGCTGAGGGTAATCCCTAATTGCTTTACACCTAAAGCCACAATCCTCAGCTTGTAATACAGATTCTGGATGTATGATTTATTCATATCTTATATGCTCACACCTGTAATCCTAGCAGTTTGGAAAACCAAGGTGGGCAGGTCACCTGAGGTCAGGAGGTCAAGACAAGCCTGGCCAACAGGGTGAAACCCCATCTCTACTAAAAACACAAAAATTAGCTGGGTGTGGTGGCACATGCCTGTAATCCCAGCTACCAGGGGTACTAAGGCAGGAGAGTCACTGGAACTTGGGAGGTGGAGGCTGTAGTGAGCCAAGATCGCACCACTGCACTCCAGCCTGAGCAACAGAGACTCCATCTCAAAACAAAAGAATCTGTGTAATATGTATTCATTAAGCCCCAAATATATGTTGAAATAGTGTGACAAGGACATATATTTTATTAAGCATTTTTATGTTATTTATTATTGATACTTCATATTCCATATTAATTTATCTTTTGCCTTATCTGATCATCTCTAGGCCTGCAGATAAGCATTTCATTTTTAGGAACCAGTGGCAGTGCCTCAGCCATCTTTTCATTTTATTTTTTAACCTGCTTAACTCCTCATCATTCTATAATATTTATTAAGGACTTCACATATAATTTGTAGTGTTTCCTTTTTATCTCAAACTTTGTTACCATCTTGCATAAATTCCATTATCAGTATGGATGTTCCTTCCCTAAGGAATACAATGGCCTCGTGTGACTGGGTTTATTCATCATGACTTTCTCACCACTTCTGCCTTCCATTCCTACTGCTCTGACATCCCTAATTGCTTCATACCTAAAGCCACAAACTTGGTCTTGCTTTTTTATCTCGTGACAATTCCTTATCTTTCTAGATTTTTTACTCATTTATGTCTCATCGCTCATATCACTTTGACATTTTTTAGCTTATTCATTCTTCCGTTTCCATTTTTAATCTCTAAACAGTTTAAATTTCAGAGTTTAGATTTCTAAACCTTACTTTGTCAATATGGTATTAATATATCTATTTAATTTTCATTGCTCAGTCTTGAAAAAGAGGGAGAGAGAAAAAAGTACTTGAAACTTGTAAGAAATAACAGTGTTTCTACTGAAAACCTGTAATTATGGATCATTGATAAAGATCAAATCACCAAGCAATTCCAAATTAAAATTATCTCATGATCACCCAATTCTTCTACCAAGTCACCTGCCTCAATTGTAAGAAGAGCAACTTCCTAACATTTTTTATTATTTGTTGAGGTGTTGCTTTTGAGGACTCAAATAACAGGGACTCCATAATGTCTTACATAATTAACGTCAATATTTTCTCTTTTTTTATTCACTCAGGAGTGAATTCATGAAAAGCCAATTTGCACTAAAGATATACCAAATGAAAGAATCAAATTTACGAAACTGAGTGAAGAAGGATGCTGCTGTCTCAGTGGGCATTCTTTTCAGGGAGGATTCTTTGTTCCCTTCTTTCCACCACACCCTTCCCTGGATCACGCTGTAGATTGGGGGTGTTCTCTGGTTATGTAACTGAATATTCAGGTGAGGGATTTAAAAATGAATAATGGCCTTCCTATGCCTCCCAACTGTTTGCTACTCCCCAACTCACCCATCTGCATTTCTAGCTCATCCCAGAAGTGGATCAGATAAACAGGAATTAAAAACATATGAGACAATTCGTTATTGTCTCATATTACCCCTACTGCTGCTGCTGTTGTTTCCTCCTCCTATTCCTTCCCCCACATCCTCTCCCCCTCGTCCCTCTCTCCCTCCCTCTTCTTCTTCTACTCCTCCCCCTCCTTCTCCTCCTCCTTCTCCTTCTCCTTTTTATTCTTCTTGACAGGGTCTCACTCTGGTGTCCAGGCTAGAGTGCTGTGCTGCGATCATGGCTCACTGCAGACTTGACCTCCTGGGCTCAAGTGATCCTCCCTCAGCCTCCCTAGGAGCTGGGACTACAGGCAAGTATGACTATACACAGCTTTTATTGTGTGTGTGTGTGTGTGTGTGTGTGTGTGTAGAGATGGGGGTCTCGCTATGTTTCCCAGGCTGGTCTTGAACTTCTGAACTCAAGTGATCCTCCTGCCTTGGCCTCCAAAAGTGCTGGTATTACAAGTATGATCCATATATACATATATATATATATATATATATATATATATATATTTATACACACACACACATATATATATACATATATGTGTGTGTGTGTCTGTGCATATATGTATATAATTTCCTCATTTCTTACATAAAAGGTAGCATGCTATAAATACTATTTTGAACTTTGTTTTTAACTTCCAATATATTCTGGAATCTTATCCTGTTATTTCATAAAACTATTCCTAAATCTTATTTCCAGCTGCACAGTATTCCAATGAGAAGTAGATGACCAATATTCATAGAAAATTTTTGTTTCACTATTTATGCATGTGGGAATTTTCAAAATTTTATAATTCGAAGGAATTTTTTGTAAATAAATGGATAAGTATATATTGTCATAATATTGGAGCCAAATTGTCAAGGTATATATTTAGAAATATACTTAGTAGATCAAATGTAAATACATTTGTAACTTACTGTATAATGACAGATGATCCTTCAAAGTGATTTACTAGTTTAGGTTCTACCATTATTCAAGTGCTTGTCATTTGCCAATTGATTTTGGTTTCATTTTGTTTTGTTTTATTCCTTGTTTTTTGGGAAGAACATTCTCGTTTTGATGATGTTAGGTTACAAAAATGAAGGTTTATTGTAGTTACCTACAAACAGAACCAATTGTTTTATGCCAATTTTACTAAAGGTAGTTTGAAAGGAATAGAATAGCATTAAACTCAAGAATGTATGAGATTCTATACACGTATAGATTCTATGATAATTTCTACTGTAATTGTTAGAGGGGTATATATGATATTGTGGTAATACCAAGCAGATAGATGGGTAAATAACACTAGAGATGAGAAGAAGGGTTATAGAGAGAGATTTAAAGTATGGGCAAATGGACTGTATGTCATCCTAGTGGAAAAGACAGAGGGAAGGGTAAATGGAATACTAAGGACTGTCAGAGAAGGAGAAGTCAGCAAAATGACATGGAAAGAGAACCGAAGACATGCTTGATATTTGCAGAGAAATGAAAGACTGAATATGCTTAAGTGGATACGCAGGGGATTTAAGATAGGAAGAGGAAGACAGAGAGAAAGGAGGAAGCCTGCAGTTTGAAACATTGATGAGACGGGAAAAAAATTTCAATAATAGTGCATGAGCAAGTGAACCATATGTTGAGGACTATGTAGGTGGATTTTGGGATGTTGGAAATAGTGATTTCAAAGATGGTAAAATTTCTGAATTTTTAACCAGAAATGGTCAAAACTAACATGGAGGAAAAAGTTATTGAGGTGAAAAAAAAATAGGAACAAACCTCAGATGTTGGATGTGTCATCTACAGAAATGTAAAGGCACTTAGAAGGATAACAAGTGTTGGGCCAAAAGGAATGTAATCCATTATTCAATTTATTAAATGTGTCAATAAGTTCAGGAGTATGACTCAGAAGAATTTATTTGATTAGGAAGCTGGTGAAAAAAGAAGAGGAGGTATAATTATTTAAAATGGGCATTGTGGTGCCAGAGAGAGCTTGACCCACTTTCTAATGTATAAAAATTTACATGGACTGAAACACTTCCAACTGCAGAAGGGTTTAGAAATCAGAAAGCTCTTTTAAAAAAAGTGTGAGGAGTATTTTGAATATAAAGGAGTTTGCTGACTCTTGGTTTACTCTGTTCTTATTGCTTAAAGTTAATCCCCACACTTCTCTAAAGTCATTTTCACTTTCTATTTGTTTTATCACAGTGGGGTGAGATGTCTTCTTTGGTTCCAGTGATAATTTTAGCTGGATAATTTTTTTTTTTACCCAAACCTGAGACCAGTGGACCAGAATAATATTGTTCACAAAAAGAATGCAACCTAAGCAATACAAACGGGGGACGGTATAGTGCAAAGACTGGAGAAGCAGAGGGAGAGGGAAAGACAGACTAGAAAATCAGTATCTTTCAGTGTCTTTATTTTTCTTATCTTCCTGATAAAATGCTTGATACTGCACTTTGAATTAATAAGACTTTCAAATTTTTAAATAAGCCAAAAACGTTGCAGTTACAATTAGATAAATAGATAAATAAAATCATAGAAAAGGAAAATACCCCAGAAATCAGGAAATTCCTTGGAGTTGATTTCAAAGTGCTTATATATGTAATCGGGAATACTTCTATGAAAATGCATAGGTAATATCAAACTAGGGTTACTTCATATAATAAGATTTTTTTGTTATTCATAATGAGCCCTTTTTGAAGTATTATAAAGGCTGTATCCTGTTATCCTATATAACATTCTTTATAATACATCAGTAAACACATGTAAAGTGTTTCCTTGAGTTCTGTGGGCTGTTCTAGTGAAATATCAAACTTGAGGGAGGAATCATGGGAACCCCTAAATCTGTGTGTGTATGTGTGTGTCTCCCAGCCTGGCAGAAATGTGGGCAGTATAGGCATCCTATTGCAACTGATATTTAAACTGTAGTCAGTCTTGAAAGACAGAGCCCTAAAACTTATGGTGTATTTAATGTCAGAATTGAATTGAATTGTTGGACACCACTTGGTAGCCGAGGTTTGAAGAATCCCATAGGTCATCTATTAATTACAAGTATAACCAAACAGAACCAGTAACTCCGGATTGTGAAAAAATAGTTCATATTGTAACACTGATTATCACGAATATTAGAAATGTGAAAGAAGACAGAGTTCCTGTCTCACAAATGAAAATACATGGAAAAAATATTTAACCTTCAGAAAAACATTATAAAGCATCATTTCTAGGTCTATAAACCTGAAGTCACAATAATAAATAAATGCCTCTAAAAATGCTTTGAAATCCTCTTCCGACACTCCAGAAGCTATTTTGTTATAAGGCAAATCCATCTTGAATCACAGCCAAGTCCTGTTATGCCAAAGGACCTTGTTGTAAATCTTATAAGGCTGCTCAAATACAAGGACCCTGAGGACATAGTTATAGCAAGATGCGAGCACATCTTCTTACACGATATTGCAGGAGGCAAATGTTAATGTTTAGAAACTGCAAAAAAAAAAAAAACCTGCAAAATGGCAGACCTTTATTTAGAACATGTCAACATTATCTTGAAGGGCTTGAGGATGGGTACTCTTGAAGAAGCAGTGAATAAGAAAGACTTGGTGAGAAATAAAAATAAATGAGAAGTACAAGTAGATACCAATGTTTAGATTACCTTGTCTTTAAGATGTGTCAAATTACTTTCCAGGGAGAGTGGCTGTTGATTTGCTGTATAGCTATAGTTGTTACTGTATTTATACTTCTTACTGTTACTGCATACAAGATACTGAACTGACTGCAACTACACAGGTTAAACAGCAGATATGAAAGCGGAGCTCAGCTCTTGGACTTCAGTCTTTCTACTACACTATTTTAAATTGTCTGTTCCCTTTTTTAAACCAGCTTGGAATGTGATACCACATCTATTCTCTCCCCTCAATCAATCAGGCTGATTCCAGTGTCAGTCTTCTCATGGAAAATGTCACACAGGCATTTTAAACAGGTTTGGAAATGATAGCAATTTCCAAAGAGTGCTCAGACCCATAAATTAACATGAAGCTATATTCTGCCACAGACCTTGAAGTGCTAATGCAGAGATATGTTCATAAGAAAAGACATTGATGTCAGAGTTGATATACCATCAGGAAAGCAAAACTTAAGGCAGAAAGTAAATTTGAAAAAAATGTCATTGGGTTACTTTTCATTTGGGTTTATCAATGTCCTGCTCTCTGTTAGCAGATTTCTAAGAGCCTTTAAAAGAAGAAACTGCAGCCAAATAGTCCATTTCTAGCTCCTGACAAGGTAGTCATTCCATTTCTTTGTCTATTTTCCTTTCCTGAGAAAATGGATTAGACAGTTTGGAGAAAAATCAGCCCATCTTCTTTCCTTCAGTCCCTTAAGCCAAAAGTCTAGAGAAAACCCGGGCCTTTTTCTCTAACATCTATTATTTTGTCAGAGTTAAACCAAAGTGTATAAATTACATTTCAATAAGGCTATTTTTCAAAAGTCTGGATATCAGTATTGGCCACGACCGTCCATTTCCATTCCTGAAACAAACCAAGAACACCAAAGTCTGGAACTGCTGAGTGGCTACTAGTTTTGTAACCTACTGATATTTCCTACAAAACACAAGTACTCTAATTCAGGAATCACAGCTCACAACTTGGTATGAAAACACTAAAGAAATAAAGATGTTCCCTCTCATCTCAAGTTGCCCTAATCTTGTCCTGCATCTGATGGGTTCTATCAGGTATGTGCGTTTGTGTAACATTTTGCACAGTTTCTCCCTAGGATATTATAAGAAGGTAGTGTACCAAAGGTCCCATTGTTCCTATATTTACAAATAACATCAGAGACAGCATTTCTAGCTAAATACATTAATTTGGGTACATTTCTATTAGCGATGCAGCTGAGCACCTCACTTTAAGGAGACGTTTAGAGACCGGCCGCTAGCATTCCAATCCTGGCTGACAATTGTTAACTGTGTCCTTGAAAAAATTGCTTAACATCTCTGTGATTCCATTTTCTTATCTGTAAAACTAGTGCAAAAATACTATTAGTAGTTTCTTTTTGAGACTAAAAAGAAATAGTGTAAATCTTTTAGGGTAAATACTCAATGTGTCTTTGTTATTATGAGCGAAATTCACAACTTTACATTTGACAATTTGTGTATAAGTTATGTGGGCAAATATTGCAATAATTTATATTGTAAAGGGATTTTCATTTTTTTCTCACACATCTGTGTATTGAGCTATCTTTAGAATATTATTTTAACTAAAAGTGTTCATGGGAAAATAGCGTATCATTTGGTAATCAGTGTGAAAAGAAATGCTTATCTATGAGAGCATACAGCCTAGGGGACACTTCTGTTAATTTTGTAATTTTTCTCACAAAGCTCTATGCACACAGAGTGACCATGTCTTGATTCCTGTCAAGAGCCATGTCTGATATCTAGAGTTGGATACTTCATCTACATTTATCTTAAACCTCACACAAACATGAAAGTCAGAAATGATTATTCCATTTTACATATAAAGACACGGAGTCCCAGAATGTTAATTGACTTTCCTAAGGCAATATAATTAATCATCGCCCAAGTTAGAATCTTAAACAAGGCGCTGATTCCAGATCCAGTCTTTTCTTCTGCTGTTTAAAACTTTCCTACAGAAATATTTTTAAGCTTCTAAATATATTTATTTGATTGAAAAATGTATTTTTAAAAGAGGGAATACAGTCTTGAGCTGTTTAAAACTTTGGAGGGTATCATTTTCTTGGTGAAGGAAATGACAGCAGCCTTAGGCAGGCATGCTTTGAACACCTGTCTCTTCTTGAAAAGCAGTGTAATCCAACTTGAGAGGAGAGGGCAGGAAGGATAAGACCAAGAGTCTTGAAAACTGACAACTGAAAAGATAGCTTGTTCTGAAGAATCTATGAAGATTTGAAGACTATACCAGTACACAGAATGGTAAAAATGTAAACTTGGTGTGGGAAGAAGTTTATAATAATAAGCAATAAAGGAAAATTAAACAGAAAAGAAAGCCAGAAACACTGACAAAGGCTTGAATTAGGTGTAGCTGGGAACATGGAAATGATCTAAAATTCAAGGACAGTTTAGTAATACTGTGTGTTATAAATATGAGAACTATTGGTAATTGAAAATTTTATACAATTTGCTAAGTGAGGTGTTTACAGAAAAAAAAAATGAACTATTTTATGATCACCTAAATTAACATTTATGACCAGGAAATAACTAACATGTTCATAAAATAAAGTAGAATGCATCTCCAGGTGATGCTAAAGATCCTGTTCTCAAGAGGATGCTTCAAAACCTCTGAGTATTGTTATTTATTAATTTACACTTAAAAATCTTTGACTTTTGTAATCTGTTGGACATAGCTATTATGTGATTAGTAGTAGAAGTAAGATCTAGTCTTTGGTCAGATACTGGGAATTCCTGTATATAAACTTCAATGATTTGATCTTCGATTATGGAAAATGTAGGTCTTATGTGTTGAGCCTTTAATTGAAACCCTCATAACTAACTACCTTGTCAGTGATTTAAGTTCTTATCACTCAGACAAACCCAATGCACACTAAGCTTCTCTGGTAAGTCTGGTAGAGAAAATTGGAACATGTTTTTTAGATAAATCAAAGAAAATGATTCTCATACAGATATATGTTTTTTAAGATTCTTTAAAAAAATAAGTTCTACTCATAGTAAGGAGCACTCACAACACACACACAGACACACACATGAGCACACACGAGCACACACATATACTTTGAAGGTATACACACTTTTATTGTGAGTACACACATTGGTTTTGCATCACATAGCACCATAAACCATACTTGGCTTGTTGAACGGGCCACAAAGTCCTAGCAAGCTCTCTGTGCACTGCATAACTGAAAATATAAAAAGAATAAAAATAAAATTAATGTTCAAATATTTTATTTTTAATACAATAAGCTACTAATAGAAAATGCCATTTAGATTTTTAAAAGGGAATTTTAAAAAGCTATAAAAGAGCCTGGTCATTGAGGAAACATGGAGTTTGCAATTTTTGTTTTCAATTCCTGGAACAGGGAAAAAAACTTATTGCCTGACTTAGAGATATTTTGAATGGTAGTTTAGTTTCTCTTTCTCCTTCTCCTTCTTCTTCCTCTTTGTCTTTGTCTTTGTCTTTGTCTTTGTCTTTGTCTTTGTCTTTGTCATCTCCTTCTACTTCTTTTCTGATGGAAAATGTATCCAGTTGCAGGAAAGGCAATAGAAAATAAACAATTTACCTTTCATCTATTCCATATATTTTCTGTTAGAACTTTAATTCTTCCAAATGATAAACACTGAAATGAGCACTAATGATCATGAAATGAGGAATTAAAAAGAGATTTGTTTCATTTGCTTAAAACAGCAATAGCAACAACAAAGATTTCACTAACTTCAATCTGTTTTTCCCTTTAATAATTTATTAACATGTTCTTTAAAAAAATATATGGAAGAACTCATGATTGCAAATGAGATTTTAAAACACTCTAATTCAAAGTTTGTTAAATGTTTAATTTGTTTAAAAAGTTATTGAAATAATTTAAGAGCTAAATTTTAAATGCATTTTGTGCCAAACAACATTATACAATTCCTCTGAGTACAATGTGGTATGGTATTGACTAGTCTAGGAGACAGAAGTCCTGTCTTATGTCCAGATTCTGAGTCACTTTGAGACATTTGTGAGGTCATATTTCTACTTTTTTTATGTTGTTATATTTTACTTAAAGTTGACATAAAGGAATAAAAATGTATAGTATTTGCAGAGCTGATGAAGAAAAATACAAATTATGCAAACATCAACTATTATCATTTTAGAGTACAAAAATTAATTGCGTAGCTATCAAAAATAGTAAACTAACAAGATTTGTGCCCATCTGTGCCATGTCTGTGAGATATTTTTATAATATTATTGAGATATCCTTGTCTAAGATGTTCTATAAGTCCAAATAATCAACTTTATAGACATTATTTATATATTTTGGGTTAATAGACTCCATAAATTAAATAAATTTCCTAATAAAAATCCATGTAATCATTGTAAAGAAAAAGAAGACAGAAATTTTTGAAAGAGAATGACAATGAAAACAAAATGGCAGATGTAAGTTCTAACATCCATAATTACCCTATGTATAAATGGAAAGTGAAGCAAACAAAAGTCAGAGTTTGGCAAAGAAAACCTATGACTCAACTATATGCTGTCTACAGGAAACTCACTTCAAATTGATATAAGCAGAAGGATGGAAGTAAAACTGCTGAAAAAGACCTACTATATAAATGTTAAAGGAAAAAAGTGTGGCTATATACATATATATCTGAAGTTGACTTTATCTGACTGTGTCTGTGTATATATTGCATATATTTCCTATATTAGAAATTTAATTATTTTGCTCTAGATATATGTATGTGTGTATATATATGTATCTAGAGCAACCATCAGTATATCTTTGTCTATATGTATATATAGAGAGAGCTAGAGGAACATCACATAATGATAACTGGGTCAATCCACCAGGATGACCTCAATGAATATGCAATAAGCAAGCAAGCTATAAAATATTAGACGCCAAGCCTACAGAACTGACAGAAATATAAACAAACTCACAATTACAGTTGGAGCCTTAAATATCTTCTTCTCTAAACAATTAAGCAACTAAGTAAAAATCAGTAATCAGAACTCCATGACTTCACCTACCAACAGGATCTAATTGATGTTTACCAAACGCCCCAGGCAACAATAGCATAAATAAATATTTTTTTCAAGTGACCACCACTGTTATACCAAGATATGCAACATCTTTGGATATAAAACAAAACTTAACAGATTTAGAAGTGTTGGAATAATGCAAAGTGTATTCTCTAACCACAATGGAACTAAACTAAAAATCAATAAAAAGGATAAAATTAAAATATCCAAATACTTGGAAAACAGCAGCATGAGGACAATTGTTGTGATAGAAATGCTCTGCATTTTGACTGTAACAAGCCAATATCCTAAGTATTTATTATAGCCTAAATATTGTACTATAGTTTTCAAGACGTTACTATTAGGATAACTGGTAAAGTATATTTAGGATCTCTCTGTATTATTTCTCACAACTGCAATGGATTTACAATTATTACAAAATAAAATTTAATTAAAAAAATATATATAGGCTGGGTGTGGTGGCTCATACCTGTAATTCCACCACTTTGGGAGGTCAAGATGGGTGGATCACCTGAAATCAGGAGTTCAAAACCAGCCTGACCAATAAAGTGAAACCCCATCTCTACTAAAAAGAAAAATAGTAGTAATAACAATAATAATAGTAGCTGGGCATGGTGGCATGTGTCTATAATCCCAGCTACTCAGGAAGCTGAAGCAGGAGAATCGCTTGAACCCAGGTGGCAGAAGTTGCAGTGAGTCAAGATTGCACCACTGCACTGGGTAACAGAGTGAGACTCTATCTCACAAAGAAAAAAAAGAAAAAATATATATATATATATAAACACACACACATACATATATATGTATGCATATATATACACACATATATTAGGAGCAAAAATATAGAAAATACAAATACAAGGGTCTAGGTTTCTACGGTCTGAATGTTTGTGTCCCTCAAAAATTTGTATATTAAAACCTAACTGCCAAGATGATGTTAAGCAGTGGGGTCTTTGGGAGATAATTAGGTTATAGGGCTCTGCCATCATAAATCAGATTAATTCCATCTATAAAAGGCTCTAGAGAACTTGTTTATTTTTCTCATGATATGAGAATACATAAAAGGAATCATCTATGAGAAATGGGCCGGCATGAAACCTAAATTTTCTGGCACCTGGATCTTCAACTTCTTAACCTCTAAAACTGTGAGCAATACATCTTTATTGTTTATAAATTATCCAATCTAAGTATTTTATTATAAAAGCAGAAAAGACAAAGACACAAGTGTCCTCTCTCAGTGGAGTCACATAGGGGTGCATTTAATTCTTCCACCAGCAAGGCATGACAACACTTGCAAGGGAAGCTCAACCAAGCTTTGGTCTAAGAGTTTTTATTCAATCACACGGGCACGCAGCACCTGTGTAACTTACCACAGGTACTCATATTTCAGAACCTCCCACAAGCAAAGAGAAAAACAATTGTTCACCCTAAATCACACTGTTTGCATAGAATTATCTGGTTAAACACATACAGCACGGATCAAGTCCTCAGGCATAAACAAAACAGGCTGTTCACCATAAACATAGCATTGCACAGGGCATTTTGTATTGAACACTCTATTGTAATAGTTTAAAGGTGGTCTTTTAGTTGCTGGCCGAGGATCACAGTTCTGAAGAAAGACAGATATTTTTGGAATGCATAGAATTTGAGCAACCCAGATCCGATACTAACCTGAACCCTGATATACAGCCTTCAGGAGTGGGAATAAGGCCCTTATGAAAGAAACCCAAAGAAGCTTGATTGTTTGCACATTTTACCATATGAGGATACAGTGTAAGGAGCCACCTATGAGAAAGTGGGCCCTCACCAGACACTGCTTCTGCCTGTGGCTTCCTCTTGAACTTCCCAGCCTTCAGAAAAATAAGAAATAAATTTACGTTGTTTATAACCTACATAGTTTGTTGTATCGTTGTTCTAGCAGTTCTAATAGACTAAGATATTTCTTCTTAAATCAATAAATGATACAGGAGATTAGTTAGAAAAGCATTTAAGAAAACTTACAGTGAAATTGTATTTTCATATATTAAGAAATGACACAAAATTATGATATTATAAATACATGATATTAATATAAGTTGAAAGAAATGGAGGCAAAATTTTGTATTAAAGATCAAAATTTTCATGGCAATGTAATATACTGAAAAATTGTATTTCTTACTCATAGGCAAAGATGTATTAAATTTGATTTGAGAGATATCTAGTTAAACATGGCTGATCTAACAAACAAATCTATCGGTTATTTTTTGGCTGTGTCCCCACCAAAATCTCATCTTGAACTGTGGTTCACATTATCCTCACGTGTCCTGGGACAGAGCAGGTGGGAGATAATTCAGTCATGGTGGTGGTTACTCTTACACTGTTCTCATAATAGTGAGTGAGTTCTCTCAAGATCTTATGGTTTAATAAGGGGCTTTTCCTCTTTTGGCTCAGCACTTCTCCTTCCTGCCACGTGAAGAAGGGTGTGTTTGCTTCCCCTTTTGCCATGATTGTAAGTTTCCTGAGGCCTCCCAGCTATGCTGAGCTGTGAGTCAATTAAATCTCTTTCCTTTATGAATCACTCAGTCTCAGATGCGTTTTCATTAGCAGCATTTGACAATTAACTAACACATTTTATCTGCCTAATTAATCTAAATTCCTATAAAATGTCATTACACTTTTTAAAAAACACTCTAAAGCAAATAAAAGAGATTTGCTGATAAAATGTTATAATAATTTCTCTGTAAAATATTGAAAATGAATTGAAGGAAACATTTTAATTGACTTAACCAGGAATAGATAGCTTTGTATACATGTCTGCAGAGGAGGTGTAAATGAGAAACTCAATTTAGGTATTAAAGTGCCCCCAAAAGATGAGAAATTGGTGGGACCCTTTACTGCTGATCACAAGGTTAAGAGGTGGAAATAAAAACAAGACTATCTGAAAACGTACATCAGGAGAATTTAAATTCTGCAGTTCCACTGTTTCCATAGAGCCAGTAAATTACATTTTTTCCACCTACATAATTAATGAAAGGTTTCCTTTCCAGAATAATTTGACAAGACAGGTTCAAGTTTCCAATACATTAGTGACTGATGTTTGGTAAGGTGGTAAACTCAAAGTAAACAAGCACATTAAATGAAAATGTAAATATTAAACTGTAATGATTCAAGCTTCCTTCCACCACTCAATTTTTAGGGCAATCACAGCCAGCCCTATACTTACCAAGTAGATACATAAAGGTTTCTTGGGTCAGGCATGGTAGCTAAGGTCTGTAATCCCAGCACTTTGTGAGGTCAACGCAGGCAGATCACAAGGTCAGGAGTTCGAGACCAGCCTGACCAACATGGTGAAAACCCAACTCTACTAAAAATACAAAAATTAGCTGGGCGTGATGGTGCCTGCCTGTAATCCAAGCTACTCAGGGGGCTGAGGCAGAAGAATCACTTGAACCCGGGCTGCAGAGGCTGCAGTGACCCGAGATCACACCACTGCACTCCAGCCTGGATGATAGAGCAAGATTCTGTCAAAAGAAAGAAAAGAAGAAAGAAAAGAAAGAAGGAAAGAAAAAATGAAAGAAAAGAAAGAAGGAAAGAAAAAAAGAAAGAAAAGAAGAAAGAAAAGAAAGAAAAGGAAGGAAGGAAGGAAGGAAGAGAAAGGGAGAGAAAGAGGGAAGGGTGGGAGGAAGGGAGGGATGGAGGGAAAGGTTTCTCTCTGGAAAAGCTAAGTGCTTCACAACCAAGAGCTACTAACACTAAAATATGAGAAATCTCAACAACAAAGATTGTTCCATTGTCACATTAGTATACCCTACTTAATATCAGGTAGTTGGAAGAATCCTCAATATTTGCCAAAGCTTCTGTTGTGAAAGATAGATGAAGACCAAAGAAAAAATACTGTGATTAAAAAAAGAGGGAATCCTAGAAGCTAAATGAAACCTTAAATATATTAGTGCTACTCTTTTCGTAGAAACAAGGGATGTTTGAACTAAGAAATAAAAACAAAAGAATTTGAAATGAGAAAACAGAAAGAAGCTACAAATATATAAGATATGATCACATTAAACTTACCATTAAATTTTGGAAATAACGAACAAGGTAATCTTTCAGGAAATAGAGGGAGAACAAACGCACAAACCAAGGCTTTAACAGTATGAAAGGAAACCTGAAATTAATGGTTCAATCAAGAGATGCAATTTTAAGCTCAGAGGAGTGCCAAAGGAGAGACACAGAGTATGAAATGGAGGAAAATACTAAAGAAGCAATCTAAGAACACGTCCCAGAACTACAAGTGTGTCTCAGAATCAACCACTGCAAAGAGACCAGTACCCAAACCTATCATCATCAGCATCATCATGAAATTTCACAGTGTGTGACAAAGCCTTTCAGTCAGCAAATATGTGCAGCTATTAGATTTAACAGCTCCAGTAAAATATAGATGACTGTAAAGAAATACATGTAAATTTCTAAAGAGAAATTATTTTCTGCCCAGACTTCAGTGTGCAGAAAGATAACATCAATTTTCAGGTAGGAATGCACATTTTTGCTGTATTATATGCTCTCAATAAATGCAAGTTCACTTTATAGTAAAGCAACACAGGATGTGATTCACTGAATAACAGAACAAGTAAACACACAAAAAGTATGAACACGTGAACCAGAAAATAAAGAATCCAAATATAAAGAACAGTCACCAAAATTCTGAGAATTTCTTGGAATGTTATGCAGAAGTGATGAGTATTTTCACCATGAGAAAAAATTCAACTAAACCTTCAATAAAATGGAATCAACATAGGTCTTACATTTATTATGTCAAGTGTGGAAACAGCAATAAATATATGAAAAAAGAAGCAAATCAGAAGTATGACAATTGTTGCTGGACACCAGCAAAAGTCAGGGGCGTACAAACAATCAGTGAGCTGACAAGAAGTGGGGTTCTTTCTTTCTCATCACCAATACGAATTTGTCCTCACAATTTCTCCATATTTAGAACTGACATCAGATGGAAGAGCCAGAGAATTGATCAAGCACATATGTCCATTACAAATGTGACTGATGGAATGGTATTATAAACTGGAATTGAGAAAAGTCAGAGAATGTCTAGATTAAATATCTGACACTTGGAAGGTTGGCTTGGTTCAGAAATTTTCTCCAAAGGAAAAGGTAGAAAAAGATAACTATAACTTTACATATTCAAATTTATGATTGTTAAAAATTCATAGCAGTGTCAATACTGACCTAAAAAAACCCTACCTATTTAGTTGCCTGGCAAAATGTTGGTATTTGTTTTATTCTCTTGCAATTCTTTCTTTGCTTTCATTTGCTTTTCATGGCTAGTTGCATAGGCTATGAATTCTGCAACAAAACATTGAATAAAATCAATAGAGGGGACATACATATATTTATTTATTCAATCTTAATTATGTGGCGGTCAATATAATAGCTGTTATGATAAGAACCTTTAAAAATTATTTTTTGCCGTGAAGGAGTCTCACTATATTGTCCAGGCTGGTCTCCAACTCTAGAGCTCAAGCAATCTTCTTGCTTTGGCCTCCCGAAGTGCTGAAATTACAGGTGTGAACTACCAAGTCCAGCCCTCATATGATAACCACATCAAGTGTCATAAAAAACTTCATTGTGATTTTTTTCTCTAATTGCATAACAATTTGTTCCATTGTACCTACTTTGTTGTTGCTTTTCTAAGAACATTATAATATATATTGCTATGACAGATGTGAATTTGATTTTTTTCTTGCTAAATGGTTTGAGAATTACTGAAATCATTTAACATTTTTTTCTGTTTGGTTTTGTTTTGAGACGGAGTCTTGCTCTGTCGCCCAGGCTGGAGTGCAGTGGCATGATCTTGGCTCACTGCAATCCCACCTCCCGGTTTCAAGCCGGTTTTCTTGCCTCAGCCTCCTTAGTAGCTGGGATTACAGGCAGGCGCCACCACGCCCATCTGATTTTTGTATTTTTAGTTGAGACAGGGTTTCACCATGTTGGCCAGGCTGGTCTCGAACTCTTAACCTCAGGTGATCCACCCACCTCAGTCTTCCAAAGTGCTGAGATTACAGGCATGAGCCACAGTGCCCCGACTCATTTTGCTTTTAATTTAATTTATAATTTTTGAATATTTATGTCACACAAATATATAGTACTGTTAAATACAATTAATTCTTCAGAGCTTTCTTATGACGGTTGATGTCTTTGTCTTAAGCTTGAGAATATTTTCTCATCTAGAGATGTGAAAGAAGGAGGAGGAGAAGAAAGAAAAAGAAAGGAAGTGATAGAAAAGAAACTTCCTTCAATCTGGATAGGACTCTATTGTACATGTGAAGAGAAAGTTGCACTCTCCAGGTATTTTTATACTTTCAGTAGACCTTGCTGGGTGCCTTACCATTACTGGTTGATTGGATCATCTTCCTTTATAGCAGAGCCCATGCAGCAGGCCTGTGGACACATTTTGCAATGTCTTATGCAAGGACACGTGACATAGATTTGGCAATGTAAAAATATAGCAAACACTTCCTTCTTCCTGTAAGCACATTCTTGCTCCTTGACAGTCACACTTTCTTCCAGCTTAGAATATAAACTTGTTGGCTGCTCCAGAAGCAACTTGAGCAGTAGGAAGCTAATGGGAAGGCCAAAAAAATGGTAGAATTCTCAGCCCTAACATGAGCCATTGAAATAATTTTAGTCTTCTAATTGTTTGAAGAAAAATAAGCCCATAATTGTTTAAGCCAGTGATGAACAAGTTTTTAGTTTCTCACAGCTGAGTGTAATCACCAGCTGCTGCAGCCCTCCATGAAGTTTCAACCTGCCTGCTGGAAAAGCATTTCTAGTGCAATGATTCTCCCAGTCAGGGAGGTAAACAGTCCAGGTGCCAAGAACAATTTACTTCTCCTGTGATGTGCCGTCTCCCACCGATATTTGGACGTTCAGTCATTACCACCTTCCCACGGATAACCCTAGGGCATTATGTGAAAAATTACTCCTGTAATATGTCCCTTCGGTTCCCTCCACTCCAGAACGCTGCAACACTCTTGACATGGTTAACTCCAAAATAAGGCATGTACATTAGATATTAAGAAAATTTTAAAAGAACACTTTGTAATATGTACAGTGCTGAGTATTACCAGTTTTTTGTTTTGTTTTGTTTTTGAGACATGTGTTTTGCTATAATATGAGGGTTGCATAGTATAAGGCGTTGACCTATACCTGTGTTTCAGAATATCAAACATGCAATTTTCATATCGGAGTCTGTGGCTCTGAAAAGAAGTAATCTTTGAAGTTCCTGATTTGAGGCTCACGGGCAAGACACTTAAACGATCTAGCACAGGAGTGAGCAAACTGCAGCCTGCAGGCCAAACCTAGTTCTACACCTGTTTTGCAAATACAGTTTCATGGAAAGGAAAGTCACACCCATTTTTACGTAAATAAATATGTGTATGTGTATATGTATATACGATATTTAAATATTTAGCAATATTTGCATGACAGAGTTGATTAGTAGCAGCAGAAACCATATGGCCCTCAAAGCTGAAAGTGTTTGCTATCTGCTGCTTTACAGGAAAAGATGTGAGGTCACAGTGTAGCATTTATTTGGCTTTTGATAATGAGGATATCATAGAACAAATACACCAAAAAGAGAACAATGTATCTGAAACGACCTCAAATATGTGATTTTTTTTAAAAAGGCTGTGTATTTGATTCACTTTTCACTAGAGGTAACAAAATAAAATTAAAATAGAAATGGTGAGCTTCAATCTTAAAAAGCTCAACTTCAAAATAATTAAAATATATTTAGGAGAAGAATATTAAATGCTGTATAGGCACCCTTTAAGATGGGTTTACTCACATACAGTTAGATTTGCTGGATTGCAGGAATGTGCAACTTGTCTATGTAAAATTTTTACAAATTCAGTTGTTTAGCCACACAATTAGGAATTTCATATCAGAAATATTTTTTATCATTGTCAAGATGAACACAATTCATTTGGTAATAAATTCATTAAACAAATATAAATACATATAAATATAATCTCTATAACAATTTTGAAGATATTAAGTTTTCTTTAAAATGCATATATATTGTGATTTATGAATACATGATGAAATATAAATCAAGCTTGAAGAAGCTTAATAAACAGATATAGTGTAAAAAATTGTTTTATGGATTCAAAAATTATGCGACATTTCTTTTTCTCCTAAGATCAAAAACATGTGAAAGATTAAAGACTATTATTATCTCTAATAATATTATTATAGATTAATAATATATTATTAATTCTATTGCTAGCATTTTAACAGAAACTTCAGTTATTAAACATATTCATTAATTTTATATTTCAGGGTAACAGTAACACCTGTGATGCAACTGATGTAAGTTTGCTTTGCAAACTGCGAATGCCTTTATTTTTACTCTAAGCTTTTATATTACATGTAAAAAACAGTAAGATTGTAAATTGTAACTGAACTACATAACATTTGAACGAGTAGTAAGACAAGAAGGTCAAAATTTTAGAATTCTGCAATTCTGAAAAGAACAAAAAGATGGTATAAATATGTTTGCATAATTTTGTATAAGCTTGACGCTACACCTCATGTTTATGCACATTTGAAGGAAGATGATGAATGTGATTACCCAAAGGACCACACAGGTTTACTTAAGAATTATAGAATCATGCAATACATGAGTTCTTCCAAGCTCTTCTCAGCCCATTGAGAAGCATGCATATGGGTGTGTGTTCTAGGAGAAACCTCCCACGTTTTGGTGCATAAGACTTTAGGGGACTCTTGGCAGATTAACAAACCATGGTAGCTGCCTAATCACCAGAAGTACCTGTCTGGATAAAACAGCCGCCAACGCCAACCAGAAAGCAAAGATTCCAAGATTTTCAAATTGACAGAAACTGAGAAGAAAGATTTCACTATATGTCAGTTTGTTATTTTCAACTCAGAAGTAATAATGGAACAAGGAATCACCATAAAATGCTCTGCTTGAAGTAATGCAGAACCCAACAAAAACTTTCCTTTACTTTCATTTTACTGTTATTATTTTTATTATTGTTACTTTGTTTAGTATTATCAATATTTAACAAGCTAAAATAAGACCCATGTAAGTCCCTTTTTTTTGAGAGGGAGAGAGAGACAGGATTTCTCTCTGTTCCCCAGGCTGGAGTGCAGTGGCACAAAAATGGCTCACTGTGGCCTCGACCTCCTAGGCTTGAAAATCCTCCCACGACAGCCTCCCCAGCATCTGGGACTACAGGCACTTGCCATTACACTTGGCTATTTTTGTTTTGTTTTTTATTTTTTAGTAGACAAGTTCTTTCTATGTTTCCCACGCTGATCTTGAACTCCTGACTTCAAGTGATCCTTCCAAGTCATCCTTTGCCGGGGCTCCCCAAAATGCTGGAATTGCAGGTGTGAGCCACCATGCCCAGATCCATAAAATAAACTTTAATGATAGATTTGATACTTTTGTTCAGTGAAGTTAATAGTCAGATGAACTTCCCTAGAAAACCAGTGAAGAAATGATTCCCAAAGGTATTTAAACAAAGTTTTGTTCAAGTATTTTATTCTCAATTGATATTGCTTGACGCTATGCGTCATACAATAGAGTAAGCAGGAAACGTGACGCCCGGTTTCAGACAGTTTATGCATTGGAAAAACATACACCCTTTAGATTGTTAAATTATAATCAGCTCATAAAGCCTAGCTGCTATTTAGAAATTAACATAAAAGGAAGATATAATCAAACACTTTTCTTTGCTAATTTTCTAACCTGGCTCTAACTGCAAACATTTATATATGGGATATTTTATATTTTTGTTTATCATCTTGATATAGAGATGAAGAGAACAGAAGAAACCTCAATATATTTATGACCTGCAACACTTATGATACAAAAGCTCAAAGAAATCACTATAATTACTCATAACAGAGGATTTGGGTTTCTAGAGAGTTAACAAGCATAATTTTACTAAGGTAGATATAACAAGAAAACCAGGAGATGATGACTTCCGCATCTATTTAATAGGCCTTAATAATAGGGGGAAAAAAGCAGCTATAAGTTTTTCCCCCAAAAATCTTTTTGGGGAAATCTATTCCCAAATCTCAAGACTGTAGTGGGAAAACAAGAAGGACTAGACCAGGCTCAGTGGCTCACGCTTGTAATCCCAGCACTTTGGGAGGCCAAGGCAAGCGGATCACGAGGTCAGGAGTTTGAGACAAGTCTGGCCAACAAAGTGAAACCCAATCTCTACTACAAATACAAAAAATTAGCTAGCCAGTGTGGCATGCACCTGTAATCCCAGCTACCTGGGAGGCTGAGGCATAAGAATCGCATGAACCCAAGGGATGAAGGTTGCAGTGAGCAGAGACCGCACCATTGCAGACAGTGCAAGACTCCGTCTCAAAAATAAAAAAATAAAAAAGGGCTAATCCCTCATTCTATGATGGGATGTTAGTTTTAAGAAACTCGATTCCATTGCTCTGTTTTCCCCTTTAGTAAATGACTGAAACGTGGATCCTCATATTACAGAAGACATAATTCCAAGGATCTTGTCACCATCATATTTGGTTGCTTCTGGTTGCTGCCACAAAAATGTTAAAGCAGAAATCTTACACGGAATTAAGTTGAGGAGAAGAATGGTACTATCACTTGTTACTTGTTTTTGTACATACAGCTTTATTTTAATGGTTTAGTGTTAAAAGCACTTTGATTAGGATGTTGTTTCCCTTGACACTATCAGTTGATCTCTTATCTAGTAGAGACAAAGAAGTTGGTTAAAATAAGCTGTTTCTGAGAATGAATTCCCTCTCTCTGTCTCTCCCTCTGTCTCATTTTTCTCTTTATCTTTAATCGAGGTCTTTCTTCTTGTTTTAAATATGTGTACAAAGATGATGGCCTGTGCCAAAACAGCACACTTGCAACCAGGAGGTGAAAGAAAATTAAAGACTACGTGTTGGTATTTCTATCCATAAGGATGTTAAGAGCTTCAAAGACATGGCTTTGGTCAGCAGCCAGTATCACTTTAAAACTGTCTAATTCTGCTTTTATTTCATTCATTCATTTATTTTTTTTAGAATTTTAATTCATTTTTCTCATTGGGGCACCAAGTTCATAGATCCCTTCATTCTCTTATTGCTTATCAACATTCTCCTCATTTTCTTCTAAATTCATCTTCATTTCAGTAGTTCATCCCTTCTGTCCTTTTCTTATTAATTCCCTTGTCCATTTGCACTTCAACAATTAACAAATAATTTTGTCCGTGTGTGTGAGATTGTTGTTGTGCCTCCAAATGTTGCTGTGATATTATATAGACTGGTGTCACACACACAAAAAAAAACCATTTAAAGTCATTAACTTCAATTGCATCAATACCCTTTTCCATTTCTCATGAAGATAATTTAAAACAACATCTACTTGATCAAATTCTTGCCCAACCACACTCATTTATAGCTGAACTTATTCCAATTATGCAGACCCTAATACAATTTTCATCAGACAGATGTCAATGCCTGCTGATACCTACACTGCCTTTTACCATCCTCTTCCTTCACCGTTTTAATAAAGCAGATGTTCATGCTCTTACCCAGTTACTACCTCTGCTCTAATATTTCGTATCTTCTCAGAATCTTAAAACATTTATTCATCTTTTTTTATTCAGTATCATCAGTGCATTCAGTTCTACTAGTTGCTTCTATAAACACCTGCACAGGGTCAGATCTCATGTTAACACCCCCTCCCCAAACTAAAATAAGCAGCAGGAGGAGAAATTGAAAAGCACTTCTACCAACACAAATAGCCTTGTAACCATGTGTCCATCTCATCCTCCTACTTCAAAATCAAGTTTTATGAAGATGTCTATAGTGCTTTCTCCATCATTTTTCACCTCCAAATTACATGAAGAGGTTCTAGCCTCGCTAATTCATTCGAGTTATTTTTGCTAAGTTTACTCATGGCATTAAAAATAAATTGCATGGTATTTTATTTATATACTGATGACTCTCAAATATAAACATCATAGATATTGCTCTGAACTTCAGATCTATATATCAAATCACATATCCCTGGCTTTTTGATGTACTTTACACTCAACAGGTATTTAAATGAATACAGTATTAATTGCTCCACAAATTATAAAATGTTTATCCTTTTTTTATGTCAAAGTCACCTCATTCCCCATTTTTCTTTTTTCCTGCCCATATGCAAAATATTATTGATTCAAAATACCACTTATCACGTTTACACACTTCTCTGTATCCCCACTGTATCTAGTCTGGAAAACATTTCTCTTGCCTTGAAAAGTAAAACAGCCAACTAATGCATACAGCAGCTCCTCCTTTTCTGTGGGGTTAAGTTCCAAGACCCCCACAGTGAAAGATTTCAGTGAATCTGTAGATAACTGAAATTGCAAATAGCACAAAGCTCTTTATACCCTATGACTTCCCCATACATACATACCTATGATAAAGTTTAACTTACAAATTTGTCAAAGTAAGAGATTCAGAAGATAATAATAAAATAAACAATTATAACAATATACTTTAATACAAGTTATGTGAATGTAGTTTACCTCCCTCTCTCTTTCTCTCTTCTCTTGAAATATCTTATTGTATGTAGTATTAATTGACTATAGTTGACCGCAAGTAACTGAAACCACAGATAAGGAGACACGACTGTATTCTTGCCTCTAGCCTTAGTTCTTTCTCAGACATTTCTTCGCTCTCTTGGCAGGCGCATTTCCACACAAAAATATTCTCTATGTCATTTAGTTTTAAGCCAACTCACTGGATTTATTCTTAGAATAAAACCTCAAACTCTGATCATGTTTAGCAAAGCTCATCAAGATCTAGTTCCTGAATTATTTGCCAAATTTCCCTCCTGCCTTTCCCACTTGCCTATGTACAAAATGTTTCATTTTCTGGGAAAAACAACAACCCTCCTTTTCTCATGCCCGCCTAATGACTTCATTCTCATTGGTAGCCTCATTCAACATCACTACCTCAGGATTCTTAGAAGTCATGTTGCATTACACAGTGGCCAGACAGATGCAAAATGTAGGTGATGAAAAAGAAATGACACAAATATGATGGTTTTATTGTAAGAAGGTGGTATTTCATCATTCAAAACAGAATATTATTTATGGTCTAATTTACATCATGAATCAAAATATTGTCTTTAAAAAGCAAATACCAAATATGTAAGATAATTAAAAGCATAGGAAAGAGGCACCAAGAAAAACTTCTTAGAACAATCCTGAATTTCTCACATTTGCTGTTTGATTTTGTGTTAATTTAAAAATGATTTATGGAGAAATAGATATGGCAGTCTTTTGGTCCTTGTGGCAACTCTTCTGGCTGAGTTCACACTTCATTATCTCAAAGCTTTGCTTTTTGCTCTGCCCTCTAAGAGTATTCTAGGTTCTGCCCAATTTAGAACTTTGAATACATGTTTGCTTTTTAACTTTCTCTTTATCTGCTAAAGAAAATAACATCATGGTTCATGCTTAAGGTTCCGTGCTAGCTCCTGAATATATATTTGTCACATTAATAAACGATTGACTTTTTCAATAGGGTAAGAGCATGCAAGATGATGCTATTACTATTGATCAAGAAAAATTAATTATTTCATAAATAACAATATTCTATATATGAAATAGATTGATCCTTCTTTCTCATTATCTATCATTAAATAGGTTAGATTTAGGACATATCGAGCATAAATTTCCTTGTAACTGAGTAAAATATGAAGAAAATTGTAGAACCTATTCTAAATATGTAATAAAAATGCTATTAGAAATGAATAAGAAAGTAGGACTTATTCAATGCCTTGTGAAGTCATCATGAATGACATCAGTCTTCTTATAAGAACAAGCTGAACAGCTAGCTAGTTCTCTTTGCATCATGTAAAGATACAAAAAGAAGTCAGCCATCGTTAATCTGGAAGAAAGCATTTATCAAAATCTGACCGTTTTGGCATCCTGATTGCAGACTTCCAGCCTCTAGAGCTGTGAGAAATATATTTCTGTTATTTATGAATCTCCCAGTCTAAGGTACTTTGATATAGCAGCCTGAACTAACATGCTGGCTATGGAAGAAGCAGCACCATATATTGGAGCCGGTTCAGAGTATATAGGGCATTTTGGAGAACCTTGCCTCAGCCTTGCAAAATATTGCCACCTACTTGACACTTGGATCAGTCTGTTCTCACAATGCTATAAAGAGCTACCTGAGAATAGGTCATTTATGAAAAGAAGAGGTTTAATTGACTCACAGTTTCTTAGGGTGTACGGGAAGCATGACTGGGAGGCTTCGGGAAACTTACAATAATGGCTGAAGGAAAAGGGGGAAGCAAGCATGCCTTACCACAGTGGAGCAGGACAGAGAGTGAAGGAGGAAGCACTACCAACTTTTACACAGCCACATCTCATGGGAACTCACTCACTGTCAGCAGAAAGGCAAGGGGAAAAGCCAACCCAATGCTCCAGTCACCCCCATCAAGCCCTGCCCTCAACACTGAAGATCATAGTCTAACATGAGATTTGGGTGGGGACACAGAGCCAAAGTATATCAGCACTGTAACTGAGTTGTCGAAGGGTTACTTTACTTTTCTATCAAGCCAGCTGCTTCAGTACATTGGAGAACATGGTAAGATCAGTGAATTCCATTGCAGATTACCGCACTTTGTTGTGAAGGAAGTTTCTGGTCCAGAGGCAATGCTGCGTGGAGTACTATGACAGTGCTTAAAGCATTCTGTCAATCCATGGATGGTAGTTGTGGCAGAAGAACTGCATTTAGGGAAGGCAAATCTGTATGAACAGTAATCGTCTATTCCAGTAAGAAAAGAATTCTGCTGCTTCCATAACAGAAGTGATTCAATGTAATCAACCTGCCACCAGGTTGCTGAATAATCACCCTCAGAAGTAGTGTTGATCTCTGCTGCTGCTGGCAGATTGGGCATTTTGCAGTTGTCATAGCCAGATTGGCCGTGATGAGGAGGCCCATGTTGCTAAGCCCATGAATTACTTCCATCCCTACCACTATGAACCCTTTGTTCATGAGTCCATATGTCATCCTAAAATTTTCTCATCACACGTTTTTCAACTGTGTTCTTTTCTAAGCCCTGAACATCATTGCTTACAGCCCATGAATCAGTGTATAGGCACATGTGCTGATTTCTTTTTCCAAGCAAAGTGAACAATCAGGTATGTTTCTCTGAGTTCTGGCTGCTGGTACTTTTGTTTTTCATCAGTGTTCTTCAGGTATATCCTAAAAAGGTGCTGCAGTGCTACAGCTGTCCACTTTTGAATGATGCCTTCATTTTATGCATAACCATCTGTAAACTGAGCCCAAGTATTACCTTTCTGTTAAAAAATTGTAGGGAACTTTTTCTGAGGCCATAGGTGCAGACTGGGATAGAGAAGGCCATGTGGCAGGAGAAGGGACCATAGGCATTTGGACCACTTTTTCATGTAACTTTCTTGTGCCTTCAGGACCTACTGGGAGCCAATGACATGTAGATCATTTCAATTTGATGATAAATTGCTGCTGTGTGTGCCTCTATGTGTGACGTAGTGGGTCCCGTGACATCTAGTTTATGACGGGTAGCTCAGGTTGCCCAGTCACTTGTCAACTCGTGATTAATCATTCAGGTTTTAATAGAGTCCAGCAGCAGGCCAAGATCTATCTCTCACAAAGAGAGCGGTTATCTACTTGTTCCAAAATCCTAAGGTATTGGGCAGCCAGTCACCTATAGGGATATGCCATTGATTCCAAGGAGTATGCCTATTTGCCACTAATACTTCAAGCACTATTAAATCTGCAAAGTTATATGGCGGAGTGCCAGAACAACTAATTCAACATCTTGGACCTGTTACAGAGCCTTCTGTTGTCCTTGGCCCCACTCAAATCAGCAGCTTTTCAGGTCACTGGTTGAAGGAGTCACATTAACACATGTAAATGAGGAATATGTTGCCTACAAAATCCAAGTAGATCCACTAGGTATTGTTCCTCCTTCTTGACTGTAGCACAAGACAGATGCAACAACTTGTTCTATACCTTAAAAGAAATGCTTTGACAAGCTCCACACCACTGAACCCCTAGAAATGTCAGCAGAGACAGAAGCCTCCTGAATTTTAGCTAGGAGTTGACAATTTTATTTTTCATCCTCTGACACACAAATGTCTTACCACCAAGTGTAAGCAGTAATTACTTCTTGATTACTAGATATTGTACTAGGTACTTTATCCAGCATAATGTCATCAATGTAATGAACTGGTATGATATTTTGTAAAAGATAAAGGCAATCAAGTTTGCTGCAAACGAAGTGATGACAGGGCTGAAGTGTTGAAATACTGAAATAGAGCAGTGAAGATGTATTCCTGGTCTTGCCAACTGAAAGCATGCTGGTTCTGGTGAGTTTTATTGACAGTTATGAAGAAAAAGGCATTATCAGACCAATATGTGCATATTAAGTACCAGGGAATATGTAATACTTTTTTCTGGCAATGAATCCACATCTGGTACAGCAGCTGCAATTGGCATCATCACCTGGTTGAGCTTATGACAATCTCTTGCCATTGTTCAAGATCCATCTGTCTTCAGCACAGACAAAACAGGTAAGTTAAAAGGAGGTATAATGAGAATCACTATCCCTACATCTTTCAAGTCCTTGACGGTGACTTTAATACTTATTATCTCTCCAAGAAGAATGTGGCATTACTTCAGTTCATTATTTTGTTACGTAGAGGAAGTTCTAGTGGCTTCTACTTGGCCTTTTCCATTGTAATACTGCTCACTCCACTGGCTGGTGAACTAATGTAGAGATTATGCCAGCTGTTGAATATGTCTATTATTCCAATTATGTTTTCTGGAATGGAGGAACTGACCACAGAATGAGTTGAGGGACTTACTGGGCCCACTGTGAGAGGCTTGAGATAAATCTCCAATGATTACTTAACTTCCATATTCCCTACTCTCACTGGTGGGCAATAGTGATTGATAGGGTTTGGCTCTGTGTCTGCACCCAAATCACATGTCAAATTTCAATTCCCACATATTAAAGGTGGGGACTGGTTGGAGGTGATCGGATAATGGGGGTAGATTCTAATGTTTTGGCATCATCCCTCAGTGCTGTCTCGTGATACAGCTCTCATGAGATCTGGTTGTTTAAAAGTGTGTGGAACTTCACCCCTCAGGCTCTCTCTCCATCTCCTGCTACCATGTGAAGAAGACCCGTGCTTCCACTTCACCTTCCACCATGATTGTAAGTTTCCTGAGGCCCCCCAATTATGCTTTCTGTTAAATCTGATAAACTGTGAGTCAATTAAATGTCTTTTCTTAATAAATCACCCAGTCTCATGTAGTTCTTTATAGCAGTGTAAAAATGGACTAACACAGTAAATTTAGATCAGGAGAGTGGGACACTGCTATAAAGATACCTGAAAATGTAAAAGTGACTTTGGAAGTGGGCAATGGGCAGAAGGTGAAAGAGTTTGGAGGGCTCACAAAAAGACAGGAAGATGTGGAAAATTTGGAACTTCCTAGAGCCTTTCTGAATGATTTTGACCAAAATGATGATAGTGATGTAGACAATGAAGTCCAGGCTGAGGTAGTCTCAGATGGAGATGAGGAACTTGTTGGGAACTGGAATTAAGGTCACTCTTGCTTCATTAAAGAGACTGGTGGCATTGTGTCCTTGCCCTAGACATCTGTGAAAATTTGAACTTGAGAGAAATGATTTAGGGTATCTGGCCTTAGAAATTTCTAAGCAACAAAGTATTAAAGATGTGGTCTGGCTATTTCTAAAATTGAATGCTCGCATCTCTGAAAAAAGATATGGTTTGGAAATTGGAATTTATATTGAAAAAAGAAGCAGAGCATAAAAGTTTGAATCACTCAACTAAGGTCAGGAGTCTGAGACCAGCTTGGCCAACATAGTGAAACCCCATCTCTACTAAAAATACAAAAACTAGCTGGGTGTGGTGGCAGGTATCCATAATTCCAGCCACTTGGGAAGCTGAGGCAGGAAAATTGCTTGAACCTGGGAGATGGACATTGCAGTGAGCTGAGATTGTGCCACTGCACTCCATCTTGAGTGACAGAGTGAGACTCCATCAAAAAAAGGAAAGAAAAGAAAAGAATGAAAGAAAAAGAAAGAGAGAAAGAAGGAAAGAAAGAGAAAGAAAGAAGAAGAAAGAAAGAAAGAAAGAAAGAAAGAAAGAAAGAAAGAAAGAAAGAAAGAAAGAAAGGAAAGAAAGGAAAGAAAGGAAAGGAAAGGAAAGGAAAGGAAAGGAAAGGAAAGGAAAGGAAAGGAAAGGAAAGGAAAGGAAAGGAAAGGAAGGGAAAGGAAAGGAAAGGGGAAGAAAGAAAGAAGGAAAGAAAGAAAGAAAGACCCATTTTCTGGGAAGGAATTCGAAGTTGCAGAAATTTGCCTAAGTAAAGAGAAGCAAAATGTTAATAGCCAAGACAATGAGAAAAATGCCTTCAGGGCATTTTGACACCTTCATGGTAGCCCCTCCCATCACAGGTCTGGAGGTCTAAGAGGGAAAAATGATCCCTGAACCAGGACCAGGGCCCCATTTCTCTGTACAGCCTCAGGACATAGCACACTGTATCCTAGCAGCTCCAGCTCTAGGCGTGGCTGAAAGAGGCCAAGGTAGAGCTCAGGATGCTGCTTCAGAGGGTGCAATCCATAAGCACTGGTGGCTTCCACATAGTGTTGGGTCTGTAAGTATGCAGAAGGCAAGAGTTGAGACTTGGGAGCCTTCACTGGATTTCAAAGAATGTATGGAAACACCTGGATGTCCAGGCAGAAATCTGCTGCAGGGCAGGGTCCTCATGGAGAACCTCTACTAGGGCAATGCAGAAGGGGAATGAAGGGTTAGAGCTCTTAAAAAGAACCCCCACTGGGGCATTCCCTTGTGAAGCTATGAGAAGACAGCCACCATCCTCTAAACCCCAGAATGGTAGATCTACCAACTGCTTTCACCATGCACCTGCAAAAGCTGAAGACACTCACACCAGCCCATGAAAGCAGCTGTATGGACTGTACCCTGCCAACCCGCAGGGGTGAAGCTGCCCAATGGCTTGGGAGCCCACCCCTTGTGTCAGTGTGGCCTAATATGAGTCATGGGGTCAAAGGAGATTTTGGAACTTCTAGATTTGATAATGGCCCCTTTATCAAAAGGTGTTGGACTTGCATGGGGCCTGTAGCCCCTTTATTTTGGCCAATTGCTCACATTTGGAACAGGAGAATTTATCCAATGCCTGTATCACCATTGTATCTTGAAAATAACTAAACTTTTTTTTATTTTACAGGCTCATAAGTAGAAGAGACTTGTCTAGTCTCAGTTGAGACTTTGGACTTGTACTTTCTGGTTAGTGCTGGAATGAGTTAAGACTTTGGCAAGCTGTCAGGGTGGCATGATTGTGTTTTGAAACATGAGAAGGACATGAGGTTTGGGAGGGGGTAGAGGCAGAATGATACAGTTTGTCCACATCCAAATCTCATGTTGAATTGTAATCCACACGTATTCAAGGTGGGGCCTGGTGGAGGGTGATTGGATAATGGTGGATTGGCTTCTAATGGTTTGGCACCATCCCCCTAGTGCTGGCTCATGGTAGAGTTCTTAAAAGATCTGGTTGTTTAAGAGTGTGTGGCTGAGCGTGGTGGCTCATGTTAGTAATCCCAGCACTTTGGGAGGCTGAGGTGGACAGATCACTTGTGGTCAGGAGTGTGAGACCAGCCTAGTAAACAGGGTGAAACCCCATCTCTACTAAAAATACAAAAATCAGCCAGGTGTGGTTGCCAGTGCCTGTAATCTCAGCTACTCAGGAGGCTGAGGCAGGAGAATCACTTGAACCTGGGAGGTAGAGATTGCAGTCAGCTGAGATCATGCTTTTACCCTCCAGCCTGAGCGTCACAGCAAGACTCCACCTCTAAAAAAAAAAAGAAAATGTATGTCATACTCTCTCGCTTTGCACTTTCTCTCTTCTACCACCATTTAAAGAATGTCCTTGCTTCCCCTTCACCTTCTACCAAGACTGCAGTTTCCTGAGGGCTCCTAGGAAAGGCCTTCCTCTTAGGTCTACAGAAAGGTGAGTCTATTGAATTGCTTCGCTTCATAAATTACCCAGTCTCAGGTAGCTCTTTATAGCAGTATGGAAATGGATGTTTTGGGTCTCCTGGAATTAATGTCAGTTCAGGGCTAGTGTCCAGTAGTTCCCAAAAGGCCTATTTATTTTCCTTTATTCAATGTATAGTTATTTAGATAAAAGGCCATGGGTTTCTTCATTCAAGAGGTTCTAGGTCTGCAGAGCCTAGTTCTGGGAATTAATTGTGGGGTCATGACTATTTTTATGATTAAAATTAGCCTTTTGTTTACTTGACCTTGAACTTCTGTATATAGACAGATCAAATAGGAATTTACCAGGCTTTTTGTCTACTTCACTTCTAGAAATTTCATGATCAACTAGCCAATTCCATAGGTCTGTGCAAATGAGACTATTCTGCCCGTTGCTTTGACAATGGTATCCATTACAGTAAGCATGCTCACCTTTCCTTTCATCATTGAATGTTGCCACTTGGTCACTGCCACCCCAGGATCCAATTACCACTACTGTATTTAGATTCCCCAACTCAGTGACTACAGTTTCCACTGAGAGATCTGTCTTACAGACCAGCAGTCACAGAGCTTTTCAAAGATGACAGGGCTCCCCTCACAAATCGCTCTCACCATATTGCAAATGGTATGTATGTCTTCTGGACCTTCCCAGTGGTCTTCCAAGGCAAATTCCCTCTAACATTCCAATCTAGCTAAGCCTTTTTAACCCTTCCTCTGCATTATGCCAAGGCATATTTGTAATTTTCTACTTGCTTACTGTGGGCATTTTGGTTCATATTAACCTACCAACCAACCAAACTGCTAGAGCTCTTTCAAATTTCTCAAGCTGCAACAGTAAATACAGAATCTCTGCTTAGTGAACCCATATCAATCAACTTAAACTGATCCAATTTTACGTTCCTTTCACAATTACCCCACGTTCTCAATATCTATTCCCATACATTTACTTTAGATTTGTCTACAAATTACAAAACTTGTGGTTGTTTTGAAATCTAGCATACTTCTTTATGGGTCACATTTTGTACCTCGCCTTTAGGGAGCTGCTGGAACTTCAGTTGAGTTATAGAAGTAAAAGCAAAATGGGGTGGTAGGGGGAAGTCCTGAGAAAATTTGGCATTGTCTTGCATGACGGTTGCTTTAGGGAAGCCACTACAGTTTTCTCAGGCATTGTAGGGTTAATCTGCTCCGTTATGGATGGAGTTGTCACTACCACTGGGGTTGGGGTGGTAACTTGTATTAGGTTAGAGGAGGCATTTCACTAGGGGTGGGGAGACCATTTCTACTAAGAGTGAGCAGCTGTCATTTATTGATAAAGAAAACTTATTAGAAATTCAGGGTTCAATGCCCCAATTTAATCAGGGTGTTCACAAATGTTCACATGAAAAGTTATGGCATCTCATTCTTTCTCATTCCATGCCCTCACTTTAACTGTAGACACCCTATGAAGCTGGGACTTCAACTTGCATTGTAATTCAGCCAGTTGGGAGATAACATTTTGTGTTTCATTTTCAACTGTTTCAGCTTTGTGGCTACAGGAAATAAGAGTCTCCTTCAGGGCATATTTAGATGCCTTCAGGTCATTTAGACAGTGCTTGAGCTGAGAATGTAATTCCCTGAGCTTATCCTTTCCTTTTAGCACTTCATCCAGAGATATTAGAAGCAAAAAGCCAATCCCATTGTATTTGAAAGTATTGTATATAGAGCCACTTAGCTACTTGTTTCTTATAAGTGGCTAACTAAAAGAATTTAATGAACATATTTTGTGTAATTTCATCGCTAGATTACACAAAGCACTATCAGCACTCCTTTTACTATGAAAAATAGTCATTAGTATCTTTTTATTTACTTCTTTTTTTTTTCAACTTTTATTTTAGGCTCAGGAGGTGCACATGCAGCTATATTACATGGATAAGTTGTGTGTCACTGGGGTTTTGTGTCAAAGGCTTTGTCATCCAAGCAGTAAGCATAATATCTGACAGGTGGTTTTTTGAACTTTACCCTTCTCCTAACCTCCCTCCTCAAGTAGGCCTCGGCCACGTTGTTCCCATCTTTGAGTCCATGTGTACTCAATGTTTAGCTTCCACTTATAAGTTTGAACATGCAGTGTTTGGTCACCTGTCTTCACATTAATTTGCTTAGGATAACAGCCTCAAACTACATCCATGCTGCTGCAAGTGACAGGATTTCATTCTTTTTTTGCGGCTGGGAAGTATTCCATGGCACCTATGCACCACATTTTCATGATTCAGTCTATTGTTGATGGGCATCTAGGTAGATTCCATGCCTTTGTTACTGTGAATAGTGTTGTAATGAACATACAAGTGCATGTGTCTTTTTGGTGGAACAATTTATATTCTTTTGAGTATACATGGAATGATGGCATTGCTAGGTAGAATGGTATTTTGTTTTACGTTCTTTTTTTTTTTTTTTTTTTTTTTTTTTT
>NW_022436951.1:17370098-17377441 GCF_009761245.1 Sapajus apella
CCTCCGCCTCCTGGGTTCAGGCAATTCTCCTGCCTCAGCCTCCTCAGTAGCTGGGATTACAAGCAAACGCCACCATGCCCAGCTAATTTTTGTATTTTTAGTAGAGACGGGGTTTCGCCATGTTGACCAGGATGGTCTCGATCTCTTGACCTCGTGATCCACCCGCCTCGGCCTCCCAAAGTGCTGGGATTACAGGCGTGAGCCACCGCACCCGGCCCTGTTTTACGTTCTTAAAGAAATCTGCAAACTGCTTTCCACTGTGGCTGAACTAATTTACCTCCCCACCAATAGTGTATAAGCAATCCCTTTTCTCCACAATCTTGCCATATGTGATTTTTGACTTTTTGGTAATAGCCATTCTGACTGATATGAGATGGCATCTTATCATGGTTTTCATTTGCATTTCTCTAATGATTTGTGAGTGACGTTGAGCATTTTTTCATAGATTTGTTGACTGCTTGTATTAGATCATTTTTGCATTGCTATAAAAATACTACCTGAAACTGGGTAATTTATAAAAGAAAAAAGTTTAATTGACTCATGGATCCACTTGGAATCTTCATGAAAACTTACAATCATGGCAGAAGGTGAAGAGGAAGAAAAGACCTGCTTCGCATGGTGACAGGAGAGAGCAAGGGAAATGCCAGATGCTTATGAAATGATCACATCTTATGAGAACTCACTTGTTATCAAGAGAACAGCAGGGTGGAAACTGCCCCCCTGATCAAATCACCTCCTACTAGGTCCCTCCTTGGCCTAGCAGGGATTAGGGGATTACAATTCAAGTGGAGATTTGGGTGAGGGCACGGCCAAACCGTATTACTGCTTGTATGTCTTCTTTTGAGTAGTGATTGTTCATGTCCTTTGCCCATGTATTACCAGATGTATTTGTTGTTTGTTTGTTGATTTATGATCCTCATGGATTGTAGATATTAGATCTTTGTCAAATGCATAATTTGCAAATATTTTCTTCCATTTTGTAGGTTGTCTGTTTATTTTCTTGATAGTTTCTTTTGCTGTGCAGAAGCTATTTAGTTTAATTAGGTACCACTTACTTATTTTTGTTTTCGTTGTAACTGCTTTTGAAAACTTCCTCATGGAATATTTGCCACAGACTATGTTCAGAATGGTAGTTCCCCTGTTTTCTTCTAGGCTTTTATAATTTTAGGTATTGTATTAGAGTTTTGAATCCATTTGGAATTTTTTTTTTTAATGGATAAAGGAAGGAGTCTGGTTTCAATCTTCTGCACATGGCTAGATGGTTGTACAAATGCCATTTATTGATTAAGGATTCCTTTCTCATTGCTTGTCACTTTCAACTTTTGTTGAAAATCAGATGGTTGTAGGTATAAGCCTTTATCCCTATATTCTCAAATCTGTTCCATTGGTCTTTTTATCTGGTTTTGTACCTGTACCATTATGTTTTGACTACTATAGTTTTCTAGTATAGTTTAAAGTTAAGTAGTATGATAACTTCAGCTTTTCTTCTTTCATCTTTTTTTTTCCTAGGATTACTTTGGCAATTCTGGCTTTTCTTGTTGTCATTGCTTCCATATGAGCTGCAGAATAATTTTTTTCTGATTTTGCAAAATGTAATGTTGGTAGTATAATAGGAATACCATTAAATCTGTAAATTGCTTTGGGCAGTATGGCCATTTTAACTCTATTAATTCTTTCTTTCCATGAGCTTTAAATATTTTTCTATTTGTTTGTGTTTTCTCTGATTTCTTTTAGCAGTGTTTTGTAATTCTTGTTATAGAGATCTTTCCTCTCCCTGGTTTGCTGTATTCCTAGGTATTTTATTCTTTTTTTGTCTATTCTAAATGAGATTATGTTAATTTGGCTCTCAGCTTGAATGTTATTGGTGTATAGAAATGATACAGATTTTTATACATTGGTTTTATATCCTGAAACTTTACTGATTTTTTTTTATCACTTCCAGGTGCCTTTTGGCAGAGACTATGAGGTTTTCTATCACATTATCTGTGAAAAAAAGTACTATAAAATGCTGTTCCTTCAACATGTGCACAGCATAATTAATTAATGGTAAGTAATTAGGTAAAAAATTAATTACTAAAACGTTAGATATGAAGAAAATATATGTGAAGTCGAATGTCAGAAAAGGTGAATTTGAAACAACAGCAGAGTGTTGTCCTTAGATTGTTGAGCTGGGCACACAGGGGGACAGTTTTCATTCTGCTTGATCATTCTTCTCTTATACTTTTTTTTTTCCCAACATGTTAGATGCCTAGATAGTCCAGAATAACCAGAGCTATTATGCACAGAAAAAATACCTATCAAGAGAATAAAGAGACGACCTACAAAATGGAGAAAATATTTGAGAATTATTCATTTGACAAAATTTATTATCTAGAATCCATGAGGAGTATAAATCAACAAGCAAATAACAAGTAACCTCATTAATAAATGGGCAAAGGACACTTTAAATTCTGTTCAAAATGCACCACGTAGTCTCTTATTTTAGCAGCATGAAAATTAAACTCCAAAGCAAAGCAATTTTTTCTCTCTACTTTTATCTTTAGCACAGCTTGACTCATCATAATTTCATCTTTAAGTATCATTTGCATTAACAGGCATACAACAAGGTATCAACAAGTTTCTCTGGAAAGTGAAATTATTACAAGATCACAATTGAAGAACCAGTCTAACTTCATCTAATGTGAAGATGATCAACATACATAAAGTTGTATGTGCATTTCTATTTTCACTATTGGTTTAGAGTAAATTGGTAAGTGAACATCGAGGCTCTTACATAGTTTCTCATGAGAATGATTTCTTTCCCAGTATAAGCTTCATTGATTACATGTTTATTTTTATATGTTTATGTTTTATAATTTGATTTTAAAGCTATTATATGTGATGAATTCTAGCAACATGTACATATGTCTTCAAATTATCAAATATACCCTTTGATTTATTTCTGAGTTTCATAGTTCTAATAACATGAACCATTGTCCACACAATCCAAACTTGCTTTTTCCTGTTATGAGTGATGTGTTATATTTGTGTATCTTTTTCCCCCACTACAGTATTCAAATGGAAGATAGAATTAAAATGCCAATATTCTGAAAGGTTTTTCAGTTTTCTATATTTATTAACTTTTTTTTTTCCTGGGAACATCCCATGTGAGATCAGTTGAAGAGTTTGATGAGACATCACCAGTTTATCACCAGACTCTCATAGGACAACTGTACTAAAAGGTTAAAACTTCTCTCTCTCTCTTTCTCTCTCTCTCTTCTTTTCTATATAATTGTGTGTGTGTGTGTGTGTGTGTATGTGTGTGTGTGTGTATGATTTCAATAACTTGAAAGCTCCCTACAGTCATTTATTCTGAAGACAATGCCTAAAAATAAATGTTTCTATAAATATATAACTCTTAACACATGAATCAATTTGTAAATTGGTTGCACACAGCCTGTGGTTACTAAAGAAATATAGGTGAGGCAATGATTCCTGTAGACTAGTTACTTAGCTAAAGAATAATAAATAAAATAATCAGGCTTTAAGAAAAGAAATAGAACTTAATAAACAAAGAAAGGGAGAATCAAGAAAGAGACATCCTGAGGAAATTGTAAAAGGTGAGGATATATGCATTTTCACAGAATAAATCATTTTAGCGTTAATGGAAACTTGACAAGACGCAGCACCATTAGAAAAGAATAGAAATAGATGAGAAATCAGATTGTGCAGAACTAGAGACATTAAGCAACTTGAAGCTGTATTGCAAAATAACACGAATATTTTAGGTGTCTCTTTCTCACAGTGTTAATAATAAACAGCGATTTGATCGTGAAAAGCATGCATATAATGGAAACTTATAAGTTACAGAAAAAAGGCACTAATTACAAATCAAGACAAATCTAAATGCAATATTCCTGCCATGTTAAATATGGTGTGCCATTTATTGAATTAAGGATAAGCAAATTGTAAAACTCCTAAGAAAGTGCAAGATTTGATAGCCACTATAGAAGAGTTTGAATAATAAAAGGATAAAGAAAAGTTGGTGAAGACATAGTCTTTCTTCATCTAGGTAACAAGAATGTTCGAGATGGTATTAACATAATTATAGTAGTTTGTACTCTATTATTTAGTACTTTCCTAGACATATATCTTACTGTTTTTCTAGAAGAATCCAAAAGTGGTCTTTAGAAATATATCAATATTTTTGTAATTCAAAAAATCATTAATTTTACATGAGTATTTTGTTCTCATTCCTTTTTTTAAGACTGAGCAGTATAAGATATTTATGAATTATCCAAAGTAAGACATTCAAAAAAAGCTCATCTGCAGCTAGAAATAATACAGCACCCATGTATTAAACAAATGAAGACAAACTTTTACCTCGCTATAATTTTTAATGAGAGTCTTTGAATTGCTTTGTTCCTGGTTTATAATAGCATGAAATAATACTGCAGAGTGTAGAGTATTTTTGCTTTTCAAGAGTTCTGATATTGCAGCTTTTAAGTCTTTTCAATAAAGTAGATTTATAAAAACCGTTAAGAACAAATAGAAAACAAAGTAAAAAGTTGTTATGAAATAAAGCAGAGAAACAGCAAATAACCAAGGCAGTTGAGCGAAACAGTATAATGGAAATTTAAAGTTCCCTAGTTTGTGCTTCCAAATATCCAACAGTAAGGTACAGTCTATTCAGTTCTGTTCTTGCTGCTTTAATCAAACAGGAATGAGTTCACACCATATAAATTAATAATCAAATAACTTGGTGTTTGAGGGCAATCAAATAAGTTTGTGGAGTGCACAGATTTGGAAAATCAAACTTCCTCTGGAGTCCAAAGTCTTTGGCTGACCCAAGAGCATAAGAACAGAAGTTCTGGAAAATCCATATAATAAATAATCTCCCTGTAAATTTGTGGCTATGTCACCTCTGTATTTATAGATATCTCTGTCCTCAGACATAAAGAACGTTTTGGATGTTCAATTTTTATCTCTTAGAACCATGAAAACATTATAAGGCTTTTTTGAAATATAGAAAATTGTAACAGATAAATGTTTCTGAGATTGGCAATTGAAATTATAATGGACTTTTCCTCAGAAGTCATTGCCCAAGTAAAATTAGTATCTACACTGTTTTTCTGTACTTATCATTGGAACTTTGTAATTAACAATATCCAGTTAGTATATAAATCAAGGAAAACAACTCTGCTCTGGGACTTTCCTTTGAGAGGAGAACTACTGCCTTCATTGGTTAGGGTCATTAAGAATGTAATGGCCTCTTAAGTCTGAAGTCTAGAGGAGTGAATCAGAATGTCCTAATGTACTGGTTAATGATGCTTTTGTATTACCAATTACCAGCAAAACCCATTGCATTAAAATGAACAGTCTTGGATTAAACGTTAGTATGGATATAGAAGTCTGTTCATAGCTATATGTATTAATAATGTATATGTATCATCACATTCTTCATAAAAACAGCATTTTATAGAATATAAATGAATGAGTGAATAAATGAATGGCTTCAGCATAGTATGTGAGTTTCGATAAATATCAAAAATATTCCATAAATATTTTTAATTCATATAGTGCATACATAAGCAGTAAATTTCATTCAAAATGTTAATATTGTCCCTCAGAAATGCACAACCCCATCTAACTGCAAGGAAACATCAAAAAAATTCCAATTGAGGGACATGCTACAAAATGTGCAACCAGTGCTGCTCAAAATGGTCAGGGTTATCAAGAAAAGGAAAAAAGAAACTGTCACAATCCAGAGAAGCCCAAGAAGATATGGCAACTAAATGTTATGTAGTAACCTGGATGGGATCCTGGAATAGGAAAACCACAGTAGGGAAAAACTAATTAAGTCCAAATCTCTGGAGTTTAGTTAACAGTGATGTACTTAAATTGGTTCTCTCATAGTGACAAATATACCATAGAGGTTCTTAAAATTGACATTTTATTGAACAAAGTATAATAAAATTATAATCACTAGACCAATTCTTCATATATCATTGATATCTTTGCAATATTTAAGATGCATTAAGCTCTTACTAAACATTGTCTATAGGTTTTTGGAGACTTCTACTTTAAGCAAACAAAAGATAACAAAGCTAGGCTGCAGCAGTGGCTCACACCTGGAATTCCAGTACTTTGGGGAGCCGAGGTGGACACATGGCTTGCATTCACGAGTTCAAGACCAGCCTGGACAACGTAACAAAACACTGTCTTTACGAAGAAACAAAATACAAAAGTTAGACAGCTTGGTGGTGCATGCCCTGCAGTCACAGCTACTTGAGAGGCTGAGGTGGAAAGATCATTTAAACCCAGAAGATAGAAGCTACAATAAGGCATATTCATGTTTCGGTGACAAAGTGAGACCCTGTCGCCAAAATACATACATACATACATACATACATACAACAGAGCTGATTTATTTTTCTCATCAACATTATATAACCAAACAGCTTTGAAGGAAATGATGTTATTCAGGATCTGCTATATGTCTTTTCACTTAAAGTTGCAATTGCCAAGAACCCACTGGCAATGTTAAGCGAGGATACTGTACTTCATTTGTGGGGAATACTTTCCTCTATAATCTATCATTTTATGGCAAGTTAAACCAAATAATAAATTAAACTAGTTAGTAAAGTAAATTAGTTGTTAAATTAATTGACAAATTTTAAGTCAACGTAATACAGAATAATTTAGTACCTTAAGTTTAAAAGAATGAACATTTGTACTATTGCTTCAGAACATAGATGTCTTAATATTTTCTACAGAAATATTAGCACTTACATCTTAATATTTTCTACATCTGATAGTATAGTCAGAAGTAAGACCATGGTAAAAGCCTGAAACTAATGTTAATAAGTCAAAAGCAAGAAAAGAAATATAGAAGATTTATTTTCTTTTTTCCCTATTAATGTGTGCATTTTCCCCAAGTCCACAATCAGCACTAGTAACTCAAGTAGATATGCATTGCTTCCATGTGATTTAAAAACTTGTGAGATGAATGAGCATGTAATTTTAACTCAAAATAATACTAAAAACTACCAGAATACTACTACTAAATGGGGTAATAGGAATAATCTAATACTCATGTAGCCTGTACACTAAAACTTCAATATTCTCATAATTTACCATGAAAAAATGAGGAAAGAAGGAGCACACATATTTTAGCAATAGCAGATATTTTGTTTTCAGAGCCTATGGTGTCAATAAACATTGTTGGTTAGAAAGACTCAAGGAGAGGGAGAGATGGGGAAATGACTTGTTGGTGGAGCAGTCAGAATACACAAAACATCTGGATTAAGTTTGACATCTTATCTGGAAATGGTTTGTGGTACCCCAAAACAACTATAATAGTA
>NW_022436951.1:17377541-17436239 GCF_009761245.1 Sapajus apella
TGTTCAACTGCGGCTGCATGATCGACTTCCAAGTTCATGCCCATGATTGTGGCAGGAGGCTTTTCTTCTTTGCCATATTGGTGTCTCCTTAGGATTGTTCATGCTAGGGTTTCTCCCAAAGTGAGTGATATGAGAGAAAGAGAAAAAGTGAGCAAGAGGGCTCAAGATGGAATTCAGTCTTTTATAACCTAACCTCAAAAGTGGCATACCATTACTTTTAATATACTCTATAAGTAACACATATTGACCAACCATGGTACCGTGTAGAAGAAAGGTACACAGTTATAAATACATGGAAATGGGTATCATTGGAGGCCATCTTGAAGGGTGGATACTCAATAGCTCATGCTCTTTAAAGTGTGTATTGTTCTCTGGGAAAGGGTGTCATGACCACCCCCACATTGCGGGGAACTATTCTATTGTCAGTGCATACAAAGTAATAGACAATAGCAACAGGAATCATTCTATTATTCTATAGTTTAATGTTATGAAAACATAAAGAGAAAAAATTATTTCTCTGACCCCCATTCTAAAGTCTTTAACAGTCTGTTTTATCTATTCTCATGAAAATGTATGTAAAATAGTCTCTATTGAGAGGTAATCTAATATTACATTGAAGGGTAAACAGAGATATAAGGCAAGCATTTTTAGATTAACTATTTAAACTTTGTTGTTTCATTGCATTAGACAAGCTAAAAGGTTATGAATTACAAGCTAAAAAGTTATGAATTATGCATTAGGCAAGCAAAAAAAGTTATGTAACTGAATGGATCTAATTTCTGTATATAGTCAACCATATAATTATTTGACTATTGAAATGCATATCATTTAAAATTATATTTTTTACAACCTAGTAGTAATTCATCAGAAAAATCACATTACTTTGGGTAGAAAAAGATACGTTTGTTTTAAATATCAACTTTTATAAGCACCATTTAATATGGTGTTTGAAAGTGGTAGATTCTGAACTGGAATTTCCCTTAGCCAATTTTCAAAGCATTTGCCTTTCAAACATTGTTCAAAAGTGTGCTCTATGGTGTAACCTTTATGAACTGATAAGGTCAACTCTAAAACAAATAAAAGTAAATACATCCCCAAAATTTGTACCATTACAATAGCAATTTTTAAAGAAAGAAAGACCATAATCTTTTTTCATTCTAATGTTTCCAAAATATATGCTTTCTTGTATTGCTAAGTTGTACTGCTACACTGACTGCCACTATGAGAATAAAAAAAAAAAAAAAACAGTTATGAACTGTTTTGAGAATTCAATATCCTGGCAACCTGCAGTTTACGACAGTTAGATCCATGCTAATCATTTTGGAAATCATTCGGATATCATTTTATAATACCAGTGAGAGTGGAAGTGGCAAATTATCTAGTTTTATATTGGTTTAATTCCATAGTTAAGTAATTGGGCTTGGAACAAACAGTTTACTACTTCCGTTTTAATTAACATTTCACTATATAACTACAGTACTCACTAAAAATACCATCTTCTGCATACGGAGCCAATTATAATATGCATTATTATAAGTAATAAAATGTTTTACTAATCAAACATTTATGTTGATCAGACATCTTTATGCAATGGCAATTATAAGAAAAGGAATCAGGTTACCAGTGACGTATGTTCTTAATTAGTGCTGAACATTGTCCAGATTAGTCATATTATGTGTTCATACCTAAAATATCCTTTCTTTAGAGAAATTTAGATTACTTTAAAAATTAGTCATTTAAATATTTCAAGATTCTAACTAGGAAATGTTATTCTTATTTGATACCCTATTATTATGACACGGTTTTATTACTAACACAGTTTTAATTGGCGGGCAGATTTATCTAGCTAACAACAACATTTTTAGCAGCATAAAAATTATAAACATTATGTCTTCTGATTTGCACTTTTAATTTAGACCATCCCTTGACTCAGATTACTTATACAGCCAATATATCACTAAACATCTCCTAAAAATATAGAACACTAAAATAAATCTTTCTTATTGAATTAATACTTGGCTCAATCTACACAAGTGAAAATTCTATGTTAGTCTATGTTAGTAGAAGAACATCTCAGTTTTATAAGTAAATATATTGATATCAAATATTTGGACTATTGAAATATTTCATAATGAAACTAGTTATTCCAATATTTAGTAGAATTTTGCAATTCTGATAATTTGTTATAGCTGCAAAAGTACTGTATAGTAGATTTAAAAATTAAAAAAAGAAGAAACAAACATTATTTCACATCTGACAATGACAAATGAACTGTTACTCGACTTTGTCTTCCTCCAATGGGCACTAAAATACTGGATACATTAGAAGAAATTAGAAAAGAATAAAGGTTTAAAAATTGGTAACTTAAGTCTCCACTTTAAGAAATTAGGAATTGACATGAAAATTAAACCCAAGTAACTGGAAGTAAGCAAGTTATATATATGAGTGGATACAAAAAATATATATAGTTAAAAATAAACCAAATTAACCAGGACAAAAATTTGCTCTTTGAAAAGTTTAATAAAACTGACAATCCTAAGGCTCAATAAATGGAGTCAGAATGGAAATTTCCAATATTCAGAACTAAAAGGGAGGTATCATAGATGTTAGAGTGTCATTGCCAAGTAAAAAAGGAATATAATAAAATATGTGACACGAATTTGACAAATTTTATAAAGGGACAATTTTTTGAAAGATATAATCTAATAAAATTGATATAAGCATAATGCAGAAGCCAGTGATCCCTTCATCTAATAATAATTTAAATCTGTATTGACAAAATAACACATACCTTCAGCCCAGATAGCTTCATTTGTGGATTTTATCATATATTCAGAAAAAAAAAATAGTAGTAATCTCACAGAAGCTCTCTAGAAAATAGCAAAGATAGAATATCCATTGAGTTTTTTGAGGTCATTACAGACCTAGTACTAATTTTGAAAGTTATGTTAGAAAAGAAGGAAGGAAGGAAGGAAGGAACGGAGGGAGGGAGGGAGGAAGGAAGGAAGGAAAGAGAAAGAAAGAAAATTAGGTATCTCATAAAAATAGAAAAATCCTTAAATATTAGCAAACATATATAGTAAAATACCAAGTTGATAAAATATCATGACCAAATATATTCTAGCCAATTAAGTTTACTTTAAAAAATAATCAAGTAAATATCCACATTAACACATTTTATATTACCACAGTAGGTACAGAAAAGTTATTTAACAAAATTCAAAAATATTAATAATAAAATTAAGTAAACTAAAAACATATTTCTTAATCTGAATAAGGTTATCTATATGACACCTACAATTATTATCATACTTATTGGTCAAATATTGGACTTTTTAGTACTAAAGTAAGAAATGAGAAGGATATCCACTATCCCCGTTCCATACATTATCATACTAGAGGTCTTAGCAATTTTCATAAGGCAAGAATAAATTAGTTGAAACCATCAGAAATATGAATAACTGCCCTTTTGGCAGATCAGGTGATTATTTACACAGGAATCCCTATGGAATCTGCAAAACTACCAGAATCATAAGTGACATAAATTATACTTTAAATTATACTTTAAATTTTGGGGTACATGTGCAGATCATGCAGGTTTCTTACATAGGTATACACATGCCATGGTGTTTTGCTGCATCCATGCCCCTGTAATCTACATAAGGTATTTCTTCTAATGTTAGCCCTCCCTACCCCCTGCTATCCCTCCCCTAGTCCCCCATGACCTCAACAGGCCCCAGTGTGTGATGTTCCCCTCCCTGTGTCCATGTGTTCTCATTGTTCAACAATCACTTATGAGTGCGAACATACAGTGTTTGGTTTTCTGTTCTTGTCAGTTTGCTGAGAATGATGATTTCTGAATTCATCCATATCCCTGCAAAGGACATAAATTCACCCTTTTTATGGCTGCATAGTATTCCATGGTGTATATGTGACACATATTCTTTATCCAGTCTATTATTGATGGACATTTGTGTTGATTCCAAGTCATTGCTATTGCAAGCAGTGCTGCAATAAACATATGTGTACAGCTAGTGCTCGACTTACGACCACGATTGGGACTGGTAGACCCGTCGTAATACAATATGGTCGTAAGTTGATTACGCTATATGTACAGTTGAAATGGTGCACGCAGAGATGGTAGTGCTGCCGGAAGCTGGTCCGCACTGTCGTACACCCAACTGGGCAACATTTGCGCTGCCAGATGCGGAGCAGTCGTGGCTAGTGATTATGGTCGTAAAGTCAAATGGTTGTAAGTTGCATAGGTTGTAAGTCGATCAATGCCTGTATATGTGTCTTTATAATTGAATGTTTTATAATCTTTTGGGTATACATATACCAGTAATGGGATTGTTGGGTCAAATGGTATTTCTATTTCTAGATCCTTTAGGAATTGCCACACTGTCTTCCACAATGGTTGAATTAATTTACACTCTCACCAATAGTGTAAAAGCATTCCTATTTCTCCACATTCTCTCCAGCATCTGTTTTCTCCTGATTTTTTAATGATCGCAATTCTAACTGGCGTGAGATGGTATCTCAATGTGGTTTTGATTTTCATTTCTCTAATGACCAGTGATGATGAGGTTTTTTCCCATATGTTTGTTGGCTGCATAAATGTATTTTTCTGAGAAGTGTCTGTTCACATCCTTTGACCACTTTTTAGTGAGGTTTTTTTTTTTTTTTTTTTTCAGTTCTTTGTTGATTCTGGATATTAGCCCTTTGTCTGATGGGTAGATTGCAAAAATTTATTCCCATTCTGTTGGTTTCCAGTGCACTCTAAGAATAGTTTCTTTTGCTGTGCAGAAGCTCTTAAGTTTAATTAGATCCCATTTGTCTGTTTTGGCTTTTGTTGCCATTGCTTTTGGTGTTTAGTCATGAAGTCCTTGCCTATGCCTATATCCTGAATGGTTTTGCCTAGGTTTTCTTTTAGCATTTTTATGGTGTTAGGTCTTATGTTTAAATTTTTAAGCCATCTGGAGTTAATTTTTGTATAAGGTGTAAGTAAGAGATCCAGTTTCAGCCTTCTGCACATGGCTAGCCAGTTTTCCCAACACAATTTGTTAAATAGGGAATCCTTTCCTCATTGCTTGTTTTTGTCAGGTTTGTAAAAGATCAAATGGTTGTAGATGTGTGACATTACTTCTGAGGCCTCTGTTCTGTTCCATTGATCTATATCTCTGTTTTGGTACCATTACCATGCTGTTTTGATTACTGTAGGCTTGTAATATATTTTGAAGTCAGGTAGTGTGATGCCTCCAGCTTTGTGTTTTTTGGGTCTTTTTGTTTGTTTGTTTTTTTGCTTAGGATTATCTTGTCTATGCGGGCTCTCTTTTGGTTCCATATGAAGTTTAAGGTGTTTTTTTTTTTCCAATTTTTTAAAATCACATTTCAGATACTAGAAGTAAAATTTAAAAATTAATTTCAGATAACCACTATTTAAAATCATGAAAAAGTATTAAATGCTTAAGAAAATATTAAGCAAAATTCATGCAGAAACACTACCAGGACACTTTAAGTTACTAAAAGGAGATACTTATGAAGACATAAATAAATGTAGAGACAGAATGAGCTAATAAATTAGAATATTTTATATTTATTGATTCAATTGTCAACAAATTGATCTATATATTTAATGCATTCACAATAAATATGTAACATTCTTTTAGGAAAAATAAACTTTATTAAAGTATTTTAATGAAAATTTAAAGGATCTAGAATACCAAATTAATCTTAAAAATGATGAATAAACTTTATTCCAGTAATTACTAAAATGTTACAATAACCCCAAGAGTGTGGTATTTGTGTAAGGAAAATCAAATAAATCAATGAAACAGAAGACAGAAACCAGATGTATTCTACATTTATTTTCTACAAAGGTTCCAAGGAAGTTCAGTCTTGGTTAGATGGTAGAGAAAATAAATAAAACTTAAATTTTATCAAATGCAGGACTCTAACGCTTTTAAAAATGAATCATATACCTACACCTATTTGGTGAAATATGTAAATTCACAAACTCCTCAAAAAATATCTTCATGGTAAGGAAGGATTTTTAATGACATCATCTAAATCATTAACTATCAAGAAAATTTGCTAAATTGACTTAATTAATATTAAAATGCCGGACATTAAAAGACACCATTAGCAAAATGAAGGACCAGCCATGAAATCAGAGCAAATACTTAGAATATATGCATCCAAGCAAGGACTATTATATAAAATTTACAATCAAGTCTAAGAAATCAATAATTAAAAAATAAGATCAAAAATAAGGACAAGGACATTTCAAAAAGGAAGATTAAAAATGGTCAATAAGCAAATTAAATGGTAAACAATATAATTAGCCATGAAGGAAATACACTCACAATGAGATCTAACCACAAACTTATATACTATGATGATAAAATAAAAAATAGTGACACAATAAGTTGGCAATGGTGAAGAACAACTTTTTATTATTTTGTTAGGAATATAAAATAGAAACACTGTGGAAAATAATTTGGCAGGTTTTTAAAAATATATTATATTAAAGATAAATCTATTCTATATTCCAGTAATTCCACTTCAACTTACTTTGCTCAGAATTAAAAATGAGTCAAAAAAACAACGTATACAAGCTTGATTCTTGCAGTTATTTCTGCAACCACAAAAGGAAAACAAATTACATACCCAGCAAAAGAAAAATGAAAATACAAATTATATTGAGTGTAAACACCAGAAACACAATTATTTATGTTAGTTTTGCTCATAATAGGCAAAACTCTAAAAGATATCAAATATTTATTAAAACTAAATTGGTAAAATAAATTGTGATTTAAGTGTACAACAGAATACTATTCAGCAATAAAATAAAACGCATTATGGTGCATGTAATTACATTAGTGGAAAAAGTAAGAAACAGAATAATGTATACTCTGTGATTGCAGTTTTTTGAAGATGAAGAAGATAAAAAGTTATATCATGGTTTCAAAAAAAATCAGACCAAAGACTGCTTATGGTGGTGAGAATCTAGCGGAAAGTCATGTAAGGGCAATACCTGAGTTGAAGAAAGTTCTCTAAATTTTTAGCAGGTTTTATTGTATTTACCTAAACTCATTGAATTGTACACTTAACGTGTGTTCATTTCAGTATATGGAAATTGTAATTAAAATAAGATTTACAAAGATATCTGATTCCATTTAGAAAAACACTAGAAAATAAAATTAGTAACTTAATTTTTGTCTGAAATATATTACTTTCATCCACAAAAAAAAGTCAATTGAAATGTAATACTGTTTACTGCATATAACAGCATATTCAAGTTTTTATAATTTATAGGCCTCTGCTAAGTTTCATAAGAATTCAAGTGATGAACCAATTTTTTAAAAACTGTACTTAATGCTTTAATTTTAAAGATGTATTCACAGATGATCTCAGAGGATTTTATATTATAAACACATAGATTTAGATAGAATTAGATTTATGATTTGAGTAGTTTTGAGAAGTTGAGCATCATTTTTATTTCAATATTGCTTTTTTAAAATAATTTCAGCTATTTTCATAACTTTGATAACACATTTTTTAACAAGGAAAAACAAATGATTCATTTAAAAGGAGCAAAACTGGCAACATTCAACTCTTTTTAGAGATGATTTTATGACTTCATTTATTCTATAAATCTGATATCCTTGGACCTATTAAAATGATCACTTTGTATTAGAAACCAAAGCTGTGCAGTGGCCTCTGAAAGCTTGAAAGGTAATCGGGGCATTAAATATACATTACAGTAACAAAATTAAAGAAAACTCTATTTTGCTTTGAAATACTGCTGTTGCTTGTCTCAAATTTTGAAATACTGCGTTTTTAATGCATACAGCATTTTTTATACTTAATAAATTTTAACTCAATTCTTATTGTATAACATGGCTTATTTTACAGTTATATTCATTTTTACATCTTCTCTTGTTGAATTTTTTTTTTTTTTTTGAGACCAAGTCTGTCTCTGCTGCCAGGCGCCAGGCAACGTCCGCCTCCTCCGTTCAAGCAATTCTCCTGCCCCAGCCTCCCAAGTAGATGGAACTACAGGCTCATGCCACCATGCCCAGCTAATGTTTCATTACATTTCCAGAAAATAATAAAAATGGTACTATAATATTGAAATTTACTGAGGCCTGATTTGTGGTCTTTTTCACATATTATTTTTTAGAAAATTACCTTAGGTCTCAGGAAATTATTTGTCTTCTGTGTAAAAGTTTTCCTTGTAAAAATCAAATTCAATCACTGGTGCATTAAAAAGCTTGTTTTATCAAATTTTGAAATAGATGTGGTAAATCTCCAACTACATTTATCCTTTTACTTATATTCCCTTGTTCTGTAAGTTACATGATCTATCAGTTGTTATAAATATCTGTCAGTTGTTATAAATAAGTTTCTATTGTTTAGTTTTGTACATGCTATCATACTATTACCACAGCTTTTAGTTTCATTTAAGCATTTATATTAGCTCTCTGTGGCTTATGCTGTTTTTCACCTTACATTTGAGATTGACTAACAGAACATGCTGCCATTGGGATACTTTGGTTGTATAATTACCCTTTGTGGGTTTGCTTTCTTTTATGTTCAGCATTTCTTTATCTTAGTTTTTAGTTATGTTTTTTATACAAAACATATTACTTAATATTAATATTCTGTCTTTGGACCTGTCCTTTATTCATGAATTTAATTAATTTATGTTAATTATATTTACTGTTATATTGAGACATATTTCTTCAAAATCAGTTATTTTCTTTTATGTAGGCTTGTTCTCCTTTCTTTCCTTCAATTTTTTTTTAAATCTGTTTTTCTGCTTCTTTCAAATTACATATGATAAATGGCTATATACATTCATCTTTCTCCTGATTAATTATCTATAGTACTTGTTTGTATTGCAAAATTTCTGCAAACTATGTTGCAAATCAATTCGATGTATCAGTGGTTTTAACATTTTTATTGTAAGATTGTTTGTCATTGAATATTTCCTTTATTAGCATTCATGTTATCACATAATCTTAACCTAATATTCTAGCACATAATTCACACAAAATTGTTTTTAACTAAAATTTTATTAAACATAAATGTACTTGGATTTATTCCCTAGAACAATAAATACAAAATTTCAAAATAAACGTTTTTAAAATCAAGTAATAGGGAAAAAAATCACATTAAGTATTACCAGAAAGTGTTATCATATGTATTAGTCAGGGTTCTCCAGAGAGACAGAACAAAAGAGATAGATGGATGGATGGATGGATAGATAGATAGATAGATAGATAGATAGATAGATAGATAGATAGTAAAATATAGATGAAAGAGAATTTATTAGGGTAAGCGCCTCATGCAATAGTGGAGGCTGAGAAGTAGCATGATAGGCCATTTGCAAGCTAAAGAACCAGGGAAGCCTTATTCCTGTCTCAGTCCAATTTTAAAGGCCTCAGAACCAGCAAAACTGATGGTGTAACTCTCAGCCTGAGGTCAAAGGCCCAAAAACTTATTGGGGTGTGTGTGTGTGTGTGTGTGTGTGTGTGTGTGTGTGTGGTGGCGGGGGGGGTGTTGAGGGGAAGAGGGTGTTAAGAGGAAAGGTGGTTGAGATCCCAGAGTCCTAAGTCATAAAATCTTGGGTCCTGGTGTCCAACGACAGAAAATGAAGGATGGCCCAGCTCCAGGAGAAAGAGAATAAATTCTCCTTTTCTCTCCCTTTTTTATTCTGTCAGGCCCCCAGCAAATTGAATGGTGCCTGCCCACATTGAAGGGAGCCCTTTCTCACTCAGTCTATCAACTCACACACCAATTGCCTCCAAAAACACCCTCACAGACACACTCAGAAATAATGCCTTACCAGCTTCCTAGGTATCCCATAATTCAGTAAAACTGACACCTAAAATTAACTATCAGATTCTATGTTGATGAAATAAATGATTAGTTCTGCACTGGATAATACCAGTTTTGAGGGCAAGATTTTCACAATTTTTGGGTTTTTTTTTTTAAATGGTTACCCAAAATTTTGAAAAACAGAATGTTACACAAGACATTGAGAGGTTGTTGAATCTTAGAGATATCCTTGCATAATTTATATGGAAGGTTTTTCCACATTATACTAGAAAAGGTAGGATTAAGCAAACGATCTATTAATATCATCCTTAACCCTGAGACTTTGTAACTATGTCTAGTGCTATGCTTTGGCCTCCCATTAGAAATGAAAGCAGCCATCTATGTTGTCTCATAAGAATAAAAGTACCTGTGAATACCTAACAAAAACTGAAGTAGAAAAAATAGTACTTAACTATGAATTACACTAAAAATTGACAGTGATTAATTTGGTACAGCAAATTAAGTTTCTTCTTATATATCAAATTTTCACATCATATAATTTGTAGCCTAAGAAATCCTCAAATCTTTTTTGGTGCATCATAAACATACTCTTTCTATGGTGATGTTATATTAATAGGTTGGGACAGATTCCTTAAACATCAAATTGGATAAGGTAAAATTTTGTTTTTCTTTTTAAAGCGTGCAAACAGAAATCTTCAAATGGGTCAGTGAGAAGTAAGGTATCTAAACAACTTTCATGAATTGTTATCTTATTTTCTCAGAAATTTGATACCATATTACTAACTGTGAATCCACATAATCATATTTCAACTTTCAAAAGTTGGGTTTTTTTCCCTAGATTTGCTTTGTAAAATGGGCAATATGTTAACAAATTGTATTTACTATTTCACTGATTCATGTCTCAGTTTAAAAATTTATAACCTTTTTCTCAATTGTACATTCATGTTGATTTCTAGTAGTTTTTTTTATAGTGTGGTAGGAGTGTTGCTTATAAATTTTTGTTTTTTAGTAATGTCGTGGGAGTGTTGCTTATAAATTTTTGTTACATTCAAACTAAATCCTACACACAATTTCTAGGAGTGAATTGATTTTGGCATTAAGAGTGAATACAAACCTTATGAATTTGAACAGTGTTCTAAAATGATTGGCCATTAATTAAATTCAAATTTTATTTTTTTATATTCTTGTTCTTGTTTTCTGCATGAAAGGGATACAAAATCCAAATTTAGTTATTGAATTAATTTACTTCTCATTAGTTTTTTTCTAATCTTAATCCTATCGAATCCATACACATTTTCTTTGCATCCTTAAATGCTCTGAATTTTTTTTGCTTGTGTACGTTTTTAAAACTTTGAATCAGACATATGCAGACTGAACATTTGAATCTCATAGAAATGGTTTTATGCTTTTCCTAAAGAGCTCATTAACATTGACAAGTTTACAAGTTATTCAATAGTTTCATTTGTTTATTCATTTGACTCTAAAGCCATTTGTTTTCTTATTCATTTGTTTAATTCTCTAGGCCCTTGTTTCTTCATTGTGCCTTTTCATTTGCTCATCATTGGCTTTTTTTTTTTTTATTTAGCAACTCACAACATGCATAAAAAATTATAGTTGTTCACAGAACATCTAATGTCGGAGCGATTCATTATGTTGACGTTTTATAGTTTTTCCAATTATACTTTCTTCACTGGCTGTCCTCAAGTATCCTATTTATCTTTGTAAGCACTTTCCTTAACTTTATAGAAGCTTTTCAATGGGAATCCATTTTTAGGCTTTATTAAAATCAGGCATGTATAATCCTTCCCATTTTCAAAGTGTTAACTATTTTTTTTTTCTTGCTTGTTGCTCATAGCATTTAGCAAAACTGAGAAATGGAAAATGGTGTTGTTTAATATCTCATTGCAAATAAGTGTCTGTATCTTAGGCAAAGATATTTCTTTCTTGAGGTAAATTTATAAAATGTCATACATATTTTCTCTCACTGTCATGGCTTCCTTCCTCCCCCATGTAATTTTTTCCATAAAGATGGGAGTAATATTTATGTTACAGATTGGAGCAGACTGATTCTTGTTCAGCTCTACAAAGGGCTCAATAAATAGTGCTGTCTTCCTTGTTGAGAAAACAGAACAAAGGAGTAAGAAATAAAGTGTATAATTTCACATTAATCACCAATTATTTCTAAGATAATGTTTATAACTATTATATTTGGGCAAGTTCATTTTATAATATTCACCTCCAGAATGGAGCCCTCTACACACCAAAGAAAGTGCTTAGTGAATGAGCAATGGGAAAATGATTTCTCTCGTCAGAATTATCCCAATTTCTTTCTCTCTATATCAAAAAGAGTGGGAAAAGGAGCCGAGTGTGGTATTCTCAAAGATGTCCATCACTATCATTTCAACTCCCTCTATTTGGAGTGAATAAATTGTCTGAGAGAGGAGAGGTATGTTTTTAGAAAACAGCACTCCATTTTATGAAACTGGGAGCAAAGAAATGATGTCCATCAATGAGCCTTCCCTGACTTCTAATTCACTTAGACCATTGAGCTTCTGAATTAATCTTATCATCGAATGGGCATGTGTTTAACCTGCTTAGGAATGGAGTTTGCCAGTAGCAGGGTAGATCTGGATCAATATTTGTGAGAACATCTCTCCTATACTCAGCCACTGTACTTCTATATACCTTCCTGGGACAATGTGGAAAAGTATAGAGGTCTGTACCTGAACGTTTGTGAAATCTGCAAGAACAGTACAGTGATCAAAGGAATTCCAAACCACTGTCTTTCCAAAGCTGAAAATTCACTTGCTATTTACTTTTCTTTCCAGACCACCTCCAGCCCTATTTTCCAAGAAGGCACAGTTGAAGTTCTACAGTAACAAAAATAGCATGATACTCTAAAAACCGTATGATCCAATGATTAAGAAACAGCTAATCCAAATGATAATAACGCTGGTAAGTAGGTATGCTTTATTTGAGTATATATCCTGCCCTAATATCACATGCCATGAAGAAATTAAATTCCAAATGTTAAATCCTCCTTAAAGTTAAATCTCAAAACAGGTAAAAGTTCAAAATTAATTTCTTTTGCACATGTGAGTCACCATTCCAAAGAAGTAAAAATCCACGATCCCTCCTTGCCACCTTCATGTTTTGCTGGATTTGGGGTCTAGGAGTTCTCCAATGCATGGAAAGAATTTGGTTTATCTAACATCAGTGCATGGGGCTTTCACAGAATTATGAATATTTACTTCAGGGCCTCAGAAAGCATTTTATTGCTATGTCAGTCTCTGTTGTACCTCACTTTTAACACACCCAAAAAATCAGTAGGGCACAAAAGGAGCATTACTACCCTTCACATGTAGCAAACCACTGAATATATGCTACCTAATCCAATTATCACAGTCATAATTATGTTGCCAGAAGGTAGCACTTTATACTGCCTTAAGCTTCAGAATAAAATAACCTGAATCTGAGGGGATAAGGGAAAAACTAGAAAATCTTGGTTTTGGTTTATCAAGTTAGCAGTCTAAGGAAACACGCTGTCCTATATCCACATTCTGTGGGTTTTCAATTCAGTTGGAAGAAATTCCTCGGACAAAATTAACATTTGTATAATACATACATATATACTACCTCTGGGAATAATTTCACCTTTCCTTAATAATTTCCATTTCTCTTTGAGCCTTATTTGTAACATGCCAGTGCTAAACTGGTTGTGAATTCTATAAAGTGACATATCATCGCTTCTATTTTTGAGTAAGATTTAGTCCTGTGCAGCAACTGAATTCTGTAGGAATAAGAAAACTGTCTTCTAGGAAAAGTCCCTCTGCCATTTACAGCTAACCATTCAAGAGTTACCTTCAGACTGTGGGAGATGACATTTCAGCACATGTCAAAACCACCAGAGGACTCAAGGCCAGTTAGTGCCTTTATTTTCCCACATGGAGAGTCCTTGAATGGGGAACACAGCTCATGACTAGAACTTCTTAGCTAGCCTCACAGTTGTGGAGATAGTTTAGGCTGCTTAAGCACTCACTCTATGGCTGCTGCCTTTGCCTCTGATTCTGCCCCATGACATTGACCAAGACGGTTTTAACGTCTTCCTAGCTTGACTAATCTTTAGACAGGCTTCTTATTGACTCTAGATCCCAAACCTTTTTTTTTTTTTCTCCTTTACTGAGGTATAATTGACAAACACAGATAAAGTATATTTAAGGAGTACTAAATGTTTGGATATTGGAAACACTGTGAAATAATCATCATAATCAATTAACACATGTATCACCTCAGTTACCATTTTCCTTTTTTATTCAAAGAATACTCTGTCCCCATTTATTTGAACATTTACTTTAGAAAAATTGTAGCTGTGAATACTTTCTCTGTCCCTTGAAGTGTAAATTTATTTATTTACTTATTTATTTATTTGAGACAGAGTCTACTTCTGTCACCCAGGCTGGATTGCAACGGCTCTATGTCGGCTCACTGCAACCTCCGCCTTCTGGGCTCAAGCAATTCTACTGTCTCAGCCTTCCAAATAGCTGGGACTACAGGCACCCGCCACCACACCCAGCTAATTTTTTGTATTTTTAGTAGAGACAGCATTTCATTATGTTGGCCAGAACTTGTCATCTCAGGTGATCCGCCCACCTCACCTCCGCCTCCCAAATTGCTGGGATTAAAGGTGTGAGCCACCGTGCCTAGCCAAAGTGTAAATTTTTTAAAAGCCTCTTTCTAGGCTTACATAACAGTGATGTCTTTTACAGGAATCTGTGAACCATCTCTGAAAGTTAATTATCAATGAAGGTAGTGCTCCTGTCACCCAGTTTCTATGGAAGGGTAGGAACCTACCTTTGTTCCGTGCCTTGCACCACATTGTTAAATTATCTCCTATAATGAAAAGAGAAAGTTTACTTTTCCGTTTGATAAAGTGTGTTAACAAGCACAGAGGGCCTACTATCTCCTCTTTCCTCTAGCTGTTGCCTTGAATAAAGTCTTCCTTGCCTGTTTAATGATCCACAGTCCACAAGACAGGCTGTTAGGAGGCAGAGATAAGATGTAAAGTGGGAGACACTTTGCAGCACCAAGCATTTGTTTACAGCATTGGGAAGTGGGGTTGGACATGTCTCATTGTACTGTCCTTCCTTTGGAATTCAGGCAAATATGACAGACGTTAACATTAAAACAGAGATCCTAAGACTGATCAAACTGACTCTTAGGGCAATAGGTTGGTGTGAAAGTAATTTTGGTTTATGCCATAGAAAGTGATTGCCAAAACCACAATTACATTTGCACTAACCTAATAGCAAGAAAATATGCCGCAAAGTGACAGATAGGCTCTGAAAGAAATTGAAGTATTTTATCCTGAAACTAACTTCTTTGATGTATTTTTAAATGCTCCTGCAAAACTGTGTCCTGTGGTGAAAATCTACATTCTGTAGAGAATCCCATTCTGTTTCCAAGTCTTTTTCTGATTCAAGAGAGGCTAAGAGTCTTGCACCTTTCTAAGTCTGATAAGAAACATTTACCATTTATTTTCTATGAAGCTTGCTACCTGGAAGCTTCATCTGCATAAAAAGAGCCTTGGTCTCCACAACTCCTTATCTTAAACCAGGTATTTTATTTCGATAATAACTTAACTCTTTCAACAATTGCGAATCAGAAAATCTTTGAATCCATCTATTACCCTGTTAGCCCTTCCCACTGCTGCCCACTTCCTGGACCAACTCATTGTACAGCTTACATGTATTGATTGATGTCTGTGTATAACTTCTGTCCTCCTAAATGCATAAAATCAAGCAATAACCCAACGAACTTGGGCACATGTTCTCAGGACCTCCTGAGGCTGTGTCACTGGCATGCCATTAACCTTGTCAAAATAAATGTCTGTATTGACTGAGACTCATCTCACGTACTCTTTGGTTTACAATAGTTTCCCAGATGGCACACTACAAAGCTACCAGATCTTCTCCTTTGCTCTTTATCAGAAATGAAAACAACCACCCTTTAAGCTTCATTTCTATTTTTTTTTTTTGGCGTAGTATGATTTTATTTATTTGTAACTGAAATCACATGTATTTGCTTTGCATAGGGAACAAATCTGAGAGATAACAGAAAAACAAGTTAATAGTGGTTACCTGTTTGGAGAGTTTTCATTTTTTATTAGTTTCTATTTTCCATTCTGTATTTTATATATATATATACACATATATATATGTATATATATATAAAATATATATATACATATATATGTGTATATATATATAATATATATATAATACAGAATAATATATATATAATGCAGTATTTTATATATATTATATATATATATATATAATTGCATTTTAGGTTCTGTGGTACATGTGAAGAACATGCAGTATTGTTGCATAGGTACATACATGGCAATGTGGTTTGCTGCCTCCATCCCCATCACCTATATCTGGCATTTCTCCCCATGTTATCCCTCCCCAACTCCCTACCCCTCACTGTCCCTCCCCCTAGTCCCCACCTACAGACCTCAGCGTGTGATGCTTCCCTCCCTGTGTCCATGTGTTCTCATTGTTCAACACCCACCTATGAGTGAGAACATGCAAAATTCAACAGCCCTTTATGCTAAAAAGTCTCAATAAACTAGGTATCAACAGAGCGTATCTCAAAATAATGAAAGCTACTTACAACAAACCCACAACCAATATCATACTAAATGGGCAAAAACTGGAAGCATTCCCTTTGAAATCTGGCCCTAGACAAGGATGCCCTCTCTCACCACTCCTATTCAATATGGTATTGGAAGTCCTGGCCAGAGCAATGAGGCAAGAAAAAGAAATAAAGAGTATTCCATTAGGAAAGAAGGAAGTCAAATTGTCTCTGTTTGCAGATGACATGATTGTATATTTAGAAGACCCTATCCTCTCAGCCCAAAATCTCCTTAAACTGATAAGCAACTTCAGCAAAGTCCCAGGATAAAAATCAATGTGCAAAAATCACAAGCATTCCTATATACCAATAACAGACTTAAAGAGAGCCAAATCCAGAATGAACTGCCATTCACAATTGCTACAAAGGGAATAAAATACCTAGGAATACAACTAACAAAGGATGTAAAGGACCCCTTCAAGGAGAACTACAAACCACTGCTCAACAAAAAAAGAGAGAACAAAAACAGATGGAGAAACATTCCATGCTCATGGTTAAGAGGAATCAATATCATGAAAATGGTCATACTGCCCAAAGTAATTTATTGATTCAATGCCATCCCCATCAAGCTATCAATGACCTTCACAGAACTGGAAAAAGCCGCCTTAAACTTCATATGGAACCAAAAGAGAGCCCGCATAGCCAAGTCAATTCAAAGCAAAAAGAACAAAGCTAGAGGCATCACACTACCTGACTTCAAACTATACTACAAGGCTACAGTAACCAAAACAGCATGGTACTGGTACCAAAACAGACATAAAGACCAATGGAACAGAACAGAGGCCTCGGAGGCAATGCCACACATCTATGACCATCTGATCTTTGACCTCACAAAAACAAGCAATGGGGAAAGGATTCCCTGTTTAATAAATGGTGTTAGGAAAACTGGCTCGCTATGTGCAGAAAGCAGAAACTGGACCCTTTCCTGACACCTTACACTAAAATTAACTCCAGATGGATTAAAGACTTAAACATAAGGCCTAACACCATAAAAACCCTAGAAGAAAATCTGGGCAAAACCATTCAGGACATAGGCATAGACAAGAATTTCATGACTAAAACACCAAAAGCATTGGCAACAAAAGCCAAAATAGACAAATGGAATCTAACAAAACTCCAGAGCTTCTGCACAGCAAAAGAAACAATGGTTAGAGTAGAACAGCAACCAACAGAATGGGGAAAAATTTTTGCAATCTACCCGTCTGACAAAGAACTTATATCCAAAATCTACAAAGAACTAAAACAGAATTACAAGAAAACAAACAAACAAACAAACCCATTCTTAAGTGGGCAAAGAATATGAACAGACACTTTTCAAAAGAAGACATATATGATGCCAACAAACAAGTGAAAAAATGCTCCTCATCACTGTTCATTAGGAAATGCAAATCAAAACCACATTGAGATACCATCTGACACCAGTTAGAATGGCAATCATTAAAAAATCTGGAGACAACAGATTCTGGAGAGGATATGGAGAAATAGAAACTTTTACACTGTTGATAGGAGTGTAAATTTGTTCAACATTGTGGAAGACACTGTGGTGATTCCTCAAGGACCTAGAAATAGAAATTCCATTTGACCCAGCAATCCCATTACTGGGTATATATCCAAAGGATTTCAAGCCTCATTTCTAATGCAACAACTCTTATTATCAGTTCTTCTCTGGCCTCCAACAGCAATTTTTAATTGCTATGCAAGGTTATTTAATAGAATATAATTGATTATACCTTTCTTTTTGCTCCCTTAATGCTTTCTTCACACATTTGACAGGTTGCTTATCAAAATATATTAAAGACAATTTTATATACAAATGTATTTGTCAAATATACAGGGAATTTTCGGCTGAATTTTGTATATTTATTGCAAAAATTGTGCATAAAAGATTCAACATCTTATCTAAATTTTGTTGGATAATGTAAATAAAAACATAAATGTATAAAATGAATTAACAGCAAGGTTATTAATTGCTTTTATTTCAACTTATTTCAACTTAGACTATTCTTTAATAAGTGTCTTTTATATATATTTTGGAACACAAATTTAAACCCAAACCTAATCTGTTCCCTGTGTCCTAGGTCAGTACCTCTCCTGCCTCCATCAAGGTGATACAATAGCAATTCTATATTTCGAAGTTGGAATTGCTTTTTTCTACAGTAACCCCCTGCTCTGGACAGCTTCAAGTTCCTTTCATCTTAAAGTTTCAGTGATATTAGATGATGATGTTCTAGAGACCTTCTTCCCCACATAGTAATCAATACAGAATTGTGCATTCCACAATATATTAAGAAAATAAGTCTCACTTTAATTGCCCTTACCACACATTAAAAACAAACAAAGAAACAAAAACAATGAGACATAAGGAAACTTTTGGAGCTGTTGGATATGTCTATTACCTTGATTGTGGTAATCGTATAATCAGTATTTGCTTATGTCCAAATTGATCAAATTGTACACATTAAATATGTGAGGCAATTCATTGTTCCCGAGAAGGTACATAAGTGGTAAACTCTTTGGACTGTAATATCTAGAAACATTTTTATTTTGTGATTGATTTACTCGTTATAGTTTTACTGAGTATGAGATTTCAGGTGAATAATTTTTCACCTTTGTGAAGATGCAATCCCATTACCTACTGATGTCATTTGTTTATAATGATGACTCTGCTACCAGTATAATATTCATACATTGTTAGATCATTTATCACATGTCTCTGGAAAAATCTTAAAATGCCTGACATTTTGCAGCCTAACTTTAAATTTTTTAAGTATGCAAGATGGTAAGCTTTACTATGTCAAACCAGATAAGCTGGAACTATATTCCCTAGGACCCCTTACCTTTGTTGCACAAGGTTAGGATTAGTTACAAGATAAATTTCCATGAGATTTGGAAGGCAGTAAGGAAATAATCTTTTCTTTTCTTTTTCTCTTTTTCCTTTAATTGTTTTTTGTTTTAAAGTCATGTTGGGGCACCAGGCTGCGTATAGTTCCTTATCTGCTAGTTCACCAGTTTGGCCGGAGTAGCACCCAGGCCATGAGTAGCTACTGAATCTCCCCATAGTTTGAGTCAAATGCTCATGTATGTGCAGTTCCATGGGAAAGAATGTCAGCGTTTCCTATGGTCAACTGCATCATTATGGTTGGAGATGGTAAAAGGCAGGTATGGAGTGTGAGTTATCTTCAGAGGATATAGTTTATCCAGATTTTTTCTTGCTTTTTCACAATTGAGTTCCAGATCCTTTTCTTGACTCCTGTTCTAGCTGGTCTATAATAATAAGCCCAAACTATATGCAAAAGCATAAATTGCATAGGTTACTTAACTAGTTCACATATGATGTATATTCTAATGCCTACAATAGATTTCTTAATCTGTAACACTCAATGGAAGTCTCATTGTCTGACAGATTTCTTGTTTTTTATATATGCATTCATTAATTCATTCATTTATAATATTTTATATTTGGTACCTTCTTCAGTTGTCATGTGCCAAATATTTATTCAGTTCAGGAATATTTTTCAGTCATCATTTCATAAAACATTGCCTTCAAATATTCTATCTATTTATAGATTCATTTCAGTTTCCTATAATGTAACTTTGTCATTTCTTCTCCATGCCTGTTACTACTAGTTTCTTCAAATATTTATCAATGTTGCTTTGGACAGCATTATGATATAATTTCTCAAAACCATCTTTTAATAAATTAATTCACCTCCCTATTGTTTTCAAATTAGATTGCATCTCATACATCGAGCTTATTTTTCTATATCTTTATTTTTCATTCTAGAATACTTACTTGTTTTCTTTCTTTTAAAATTGATTTTATTATATTATTTCTTCCTTTTGGTTCACAGTCCTTAATAGTTCTCAATATTCACAGTGCATCCTTTATGAATTTGAAAGTCTTCAATGGACTTATTTAAAAGTCTTTTAGGATGCTTTATTTTTATTTCATTAAGAATTAATCATTTTTATTCTTTTAAGTGCTCTTTTAGCATACGTTGTTTTAAAAAGCATTGAAATTTTTCATTCTATTTATCTTCATTGGAATTTCTATTTCTTTATTTTTAATCTCTGCCTTTGTATTCATTCTGACTATGTAGTGATTTTTTTCTATCCAAGACTATGAAATAACAAGTTGACATTATATTTTTGGCTTTGTCTTTTCATCCCAGAAAATTGTTAAGATATTTCCTATTTAATTTTTAGGCACTGAATAAGATAGCACTTTAGCTCACTTGTTTGCAATGAATTTCTGCCCATTTTCTCTCATCTAATTAGCTATGAATATTTACCCATCCATAGTTGTAGGTAGTAATCAGAGGATATATATTTCTTTTTTTGAACTGCATTCTGGGGTACATTGTGCTATTTTTTTTTTTTTTGAGTTGGAGTTTTGCTCTTGTTGCCCAGGCTGGAGTGCAATGTCACGATCTCAGCCCCCTGCAATCTCCTTCTCCCAGGTTCAAGCGCTTCTCCAGTCTCAGCCTCCTTAGTAGCTGAGATTACAGGTGCCCACCACCATGCCTGGCTAATTTTTGTAATTTTAGTAGAGACGGGATTTTACTACGTTGGCAAGCTGGTCTTAAACTCCTGACTTCAGGTGATTCACCTGCCTCAGCCTCACAAAGTGCTGGGGTTACAGGTGTGAGCCGCCATACCTGGCCACATTGTGCTATTCTTTGATATCAAACCATTAGTCTGCTTGTATGTCAATGGCTCACTTATGGTAGTTTCCTTCCGACCTGCAGAAGCTAAGATTTTGACTGTCTTTGCTTAGACAGTCTCTCTTAAAAATATGTTTTGTTATTGTTGTTTCATGACTATATTAATATTTGATTTTAATTTAAGGAAGTCTATTTAAATGTCTTAGCTAACATGTTATTTATTACAGGTTCGTATATGGTGCAGAGATGGAGGGACTTGAATCATGAAGTTACAATACCATCAGGGATAGATTAAAAGCCACACAGAACCTCTGTGCCAGGGTCGAAAAACTTTTTCCATAAAAGGTCAGATTAGTAAAGGTTTTTGACTTTATAGGTCATATACATTCTATGTTACATATTCTTCTTTTTTCCCCAAAAATGGCTTAAAACATAAAAAGCAGTCTTAGCTAATAGACTATACAATCAGTAAGAAGAAAATTTTTATGCTACTAAATGGATAAATGTAGGACTGGTTGTGTTAAAATGGTGTGTTGAAATAGAAAACCAGTGTATGTTTTAAATTTTAACCGAAAAGATAGGGGTTATGTTATGTGTAATCCTAGTTGTTCTAATTTACATGTCTTCATTTTATTTTTTAATGATAATTTATATACTAGCCAATAATTTTATTTTTTTCAGGAAATATTACAGACCAAACTGGGTATCGGTCAAAGTAATGGGGCAACCCTTAGCGTACCTAGGACTGTAAGAGTAGAATAATATAACTGTTTTAACTCAAGTAAACTCAGGCTACTATAGAAAATCAAACAAACAACAAAGGATTGAGCAAATTCATGCTGAGAGGAAGCCAGTTTGAGGGACATCTTCTAAAAAGGATAAATATTCATCACTTAACGTAAAATCACCTCTAAAGAAAAAGGTGCCTTGTTTGGGGTCTGTTCAAAAGTAAGAAAATTTATTGTAAGTACTTAAGGTTAAGGCTTTCTTTGCTGTTTCTTTCAAGAAGTAGCAGCAAAATCAACATCATCAGCAGCTCTCTGAGTATAGAAGTATTTCTGGAAAAAGGCATTAAGCTATATGATATGTAATTTGCAAACTATAAAGCACAGATAAAAGCTTGCTGTTGCTACCTGGTTCGTTATCTCTTTCAGAGCATGCAGTGTGCAAGAGGCTGCACTGGGGAGGTGACAGAAAGTTATTTTAGTCAAAATATTGAAATTCCTTTATAGCAAAAATAATTTTAATTATTTAAATCAGTATATTTTCTGTATCTCCTGAAGGAAAATGAAATAAAATAACTGAGAAACTCAGTTAGAAAAAGTGAAAAATATAAACACCTAATTTATGTTGTACATATGCAAAAGTTCTGTAAATACAAAAAAGGTCAGATTTCATTTAGAATTTTTAATTTTCCAAATATATTATGAGACAAATTTTTATCAAATCTACAATAAGAATTGATAATTACTAATGATCAAAAATGATTATTCCTAGAGAACTCCCATACTTCTACAGCTATTAGAAGTCTGAATCAATGCAACTTTTCTGGAAAGATATTTTGAAAAAGTCATCAAGAATATTTAAAAGAACTTCAAGTTGTAAAACTATAATTTCACTTCTAGGTATATATTCTTTAGATATAATCTGCAATACAATATGTCAACAACAATTTACATGAAGAATATTCATTACAAAGTTACATGTACCAGTCAAATGAAACTAAAAGAAATATCTCACTAACATAAATGTTAATGAGATGTAATAATCTTACATATTAGAAAGGCTTTACTTTTCAAAAAATGTCTAGTTATCTCTTAAAGACATAAATGTAGTAATCTCTACTACATGGATATTTCAAATGTGACTTGACATTTGAAGAGATATCAATGGGTAAAGAAAGACATTGGTACTGTTTCAGCATTCATTTTTAAAACATGGTGTTTTTAGGTGTGTGTCACAAAACTCTAGAATTTCTTGAAATAAATTGTGGCACGTAACTGCTTTTGTTAAATATTTATTGGTGCATGTAGTTGAGAGTTAACTATAGACATGGTTATCTTTACTTAAAAATGAAAAAGGAAGTAATATGCAAATTGTAATACCAAAATAAAGTTTAGAAAACACAAAGACTTTACTGTAATAATGTTACTTCAAATCTGCCCTTACAATTTGTCTATTTATCATTTCATTAAGAGTAATTATTTTTAATTATGTAAGTAAACTATTTTTTATTGGCCAAGGTATTGACTCTCTAACAACAAGTGATGTTATTTTTTATTTTACAAATACATTTTCAGTAGACATAGTATATTTATGTATACACACAAAAAAGGACAAGTAAATAATCTGGATCCATCAAGCTTCAAAATTAATAAAAACCTGTATGCATGTGTTAAAAAAACTAATTTTCAGATAATATTCTTAATGTTCCATATAACTTTGGATCAAATAAATATGACCAACAGCTTCACAAATATTTAAGTTATAGCACCAGAAATACTACTTTTTGACCTTCTGCTATATATAGAATATTTGTTATAATTCACATTCTGAACACATACAAATAAAGTATCATTCATTCTCGATGGAAATTTAATAAAAAGTGGACAGAAAAAATACATATATGTGTTTTCATATGTATACACACGTATAAGTGGCAAACAGATATTAAATAAGTGGCAGATAGTGGAATGTACATAACAGATCAATAAAAAGTTTACCCATGCAGACTTTCTTTCATGGTATTCAGAACTGTTTTACCAATGCAATATGCAAGATAGAGTTGAAGACAGAAAAATAGAAATGATTACAGGCTCACACCTGTAATTTCAGCACTTTGTGAGGCCGAGGTGGGCAGATGACCTGAGGCCAGGAGTTCACAACCAGCCTGGTCAACTTCTCTACTAAAAGCATAAAAATTAGCCAGGCGTGGTGGCAGGTACCTGTAATCCCAGCTACTCAGGAGGCTGAGGCAGGAGAATCACTTGAAACTGGGAGGTGGAGGTTGCAGAGAGCTAAGATCATGCCACTAAACTCCAGCCTGGACAACAAGAGTGAGACTGCATCTCAAAAAAAAAAAAAAAAAAGAAAGAAAGAAAGAAAGAAAAAGAAAATGTAAATGATAAGGTTTCCCAGTAAATATAAAATCTAGTATGAAAAAGCTGATAAACCTAAATGTAATACTTTTTGAAAAGTAAGTTATGTATATGTAAATTTATACACATATAAACATATATACAAGTAATATCTTTATAGATGTACATTTATATATAGTTATATAAAATATGCTATGTTTAAATACATGTAAATGTATAAACATATTTTGCTTCCAGAACCTACACACACACACACACACACACACACACACACACACACATAGGTTATATATAAATTGGTCCTTGAATGATAGATATTAAGCGTGTAAGATTAGGATAAAGAACATTTTAGACAATGGCATAAATGCTTTTATAGGACATAAAAAATGTAGTGTGAATAGAAAATGCTCGAAAAATAGTGTGTAAGAGAAATGGCCTATGACCATAAAGGTAAAAAACCCAAGGCTGTGGCGAATACATTTCCTCACAGGGCAGTATTGAATCAAGTTGGTTACCATGCAAAGAAATGCCAGTATCTTTGTAAGTGCTGAACATTAGGGATAGGAACTTGTCAAACACATCTAAGTTTGACAAATTATTACAAATCCATTTACTAGTTATGGAAAAGCAAATAAGAAAAAATAAGGAGGATTTCCTTTTCTATGTAAGTTATAGACAATATAAGAGATTGTTGCTCTAATTCTAATCACCAATACCAGTGTAGTACATTATTAAATGATTTTTTAAATATATCAAAGAAATAAAGATGTGAAAAAACCCAAATAAACTAAATTCTAGCCGGTGACAAAGTCTTCGTAGGAAAAAGGAAGCTTTTTTCCTGAGAGCTGCAGGAGGAGGAATTATCAACTATATTTGGTGATACAAAGAAACTAGTCACACCTTTCACAAACGTGTAATGATAACGTGGTCTGGCTGCATATGAACTGTGAGATAGACTACATTTCTGCAACGCTTCATCTATATAGTGAATATTCGCTTGTCCGTCTACCCTTTCCCAAAGAACTTCACTGACTTCATGCATATAAAAATGTGTTACACATAAATATATGTAAATGTACACACACACACACACACACACACACACACACACTCACACAGAGGTTATGTATTAACTGGTTCTTGAATGATAGGTCTCCACTAACAACACAGGGCGTAGGCCAGTGCGTGTGGGCACACCAGGACACTTGAGAGGTAACTATCCAAAGTACTTCAGATTTTTTATTAGCCAGAAGCAGAAGAATGGAGAGCTGAGAGAAATGCCTTCTAAGCATTCCAGGCTTTCTGCTCTCTAAGGCAGGAGGGAGGGTGGGAAAGCTGAGAGAAATTCCTCTGAGACACTCTGGGTACTCACAGAGATACTGGGTACTCACACATAATCTTGCAAAATTAGGGGCAGGACAATAGGGTACAGAGCCATTTCCTAAGATTCAGATATCTGGTGACAAGACTAGAGTAAAAAGAGAACTCACTTGAGCTCCAAAATCATAACACGTGGGTTGCACCGAGAAAGTTACAATATCACACATATATGTTCTCAGAATAAAGGAATAATTTGGGTCTTCTATTTTCTCTTCTTTAGTTCCTTCTCTTCCTTTCCCTTCCTAAACAACTCCATTCTAAAGCTAGTAGATGGGACTAAGTCAAGTGTGAAGAAAGGCACAGCAGCCCAGAGCTAGGTGTTGAGGACCAAGGACGTTGATAAGAATGCCCGTGTAGAAGTGACTCCCTTGAAGAGGATCTAGAGGCTGAGGCAGGCTGTGGAGATCAGCTCAGTGAGGTAAGTCAGAGACTGACATAGAAAAGGGAGACATCTGGGTAGGAATCCTTCAAATACTTTGAAATGAGAAACCCAGTTGCTCAATACAGGCCAGAACATCATATTGTATAAGCCGTGAGGATAAAACTTAGAGAATCAAGTCACTTTTTTCTTAAGGCAATGTGTGTATATATAGCCTGTCTCCCACGCTTTTTTTCATTGATGCAAGTACAGCAAGAATCATTAGCAACTGCATAGATGCCACCACGACTAGCCAACAAACATCTAGAGGAATGCATTGTCCATCACTCCTTGTGCCCATGACTTGAGACTGATTTGTATTCCTTCTAAGGCAGAAGTAGTGTCATTAATAATTTCTGCCAGAGTTAGTGATAAGTTTCTTACAGTCTTCTGTCCTTGGGGCATGTCTCTGATTATTAGTATGTATAAACAATGAATCAATAATTCCTCCAGGTAGAATATCTGACTAATCAAGAGCAGGCTTATTTTTGAGCTCATATCTGAGTCAGAATTTCCAACCTTGCCAATTTATAGAATATGTGTCTCTCTGTGTACAGAAAATTCTAAAACTTCTAAAGTGCATAAGGTGTTATTCCTAACGTGCCCGAGATGCATGAGGTCCTGTTGCAAGCAGGATGCTGCATCCTGCTTGCCAAGAAAGTAGTATCTGGTACGAACATATGGATATCCAGGAACAAATGGAGTTGTTCTTTATACAAGGTTGGCTCCAAGGCCTTAGATTAGGAGGGTTACATATATTGTTAATTTTCTCCATGTGCTAAGTAATTTGTCCATCATCTTAGGAAGACTGCTGAGTTCAAGTGTAGAATTTATTTGGTGCCTGATCAATAGATTTGCAATGATTTATATTTTTTCTGGGAGAGGAGACACTAGAAATGTCAGAGGTTAATTTGTTTTAGATCATTTGTTCATGAAGGTGAAAGTGGAAACACCATTAGCTTTAATTCCCTATGGTTTTGTTTGATGGAATTGGAATTGCCCAGAAGTTTCTATTATGAAGGTATATCTATGCACGGCATGTCCGGAAGTCAGTAAGATTAAGGGCAATGACTGGTCTTTGGCATAACCGAAGAATTACTTTAGAATGATAATAATAAAGAGAAAAGTGACCTAATGATAATAAAGAGAAAAGAAAAGAGAAAAGTGGCCTTTTTGAATGGACAGATGGACCAGGGTAAACAGAATTTTTTAAGAACAAAAATTTTTAAGGAAGCAAATGAAAAACACAACAGGAATTGGACAGGAATTTTGGTCTTATGTCTTGATTAGAACCTGCTTACTACTGAAGGTTTCCAGCTTATTCCTATTGTCTCAGGTCAGGTATCTACCTCCAAAGATTGGTGGCTTCTACAGGATCCCTATGCATTCTCAATTTGAGGTCAACTTTTGGATTGACATCCTGTGTGGAATTCTCAATTCTAGTTTATTTGTGAAATATGAAAGGCTCCTCAAAGGTTCACTGTGGTATCCATCAATAGTATCTGTTAAGTCTCTTCCACTAAGATTCAAGAATAGTTTTCCTCTAATGCCTCTTCCAACAGACAAAATCTTCCCAATGAAGACCATAAATAGTTTATTTAATGCATTAGTCCATGCCACAAAGAAATACCTGAGACTCTGTAATTTGTTAAGACAAGAGGTTTAATTGGCTTATGGCTCTGCAGGCTGTACAGAAAACATAGATAGTGGCTTCTGCTTCTGGGGAACGCTCAGGAAATTTACAACCATGGTAGAAGGCAAAAGGGAGGTAGGCATATCTATACGACCAGAGTAGGAGGAAGAGGAAGAGATGGGAGAGGTGCTGCACACTTTTAAATGTCCAGATCTTGTGAGAACTCTCTCAATAGGACAGCACCAAAGGGATGGTGTTCAACCATTCATAAAAGACCCATCCCCATAATCTAATCATCTCCTACCAGGCCCCACCTTCAACCCTGGGGATGGCAATTGAACATGAGATTTAGGTGGGGACACAGATCCAAACCATATCATTAAGAAGATGTTACAGGAAGGCAACTTGTCGGTGATATGACTGGGAACAGAAGATAACTCATCTGCAATATTTTGCCAACTCACAAAGAAGTATCAAATTCCAAGAAAAAAAATGGCATCTATTTTCTGAAATATTCAATTTTGTGAGTGGTCTCTGATAAGATTAGATAGTATCTAGTTTCAACAGGACAGTAATTTCCCTCCTCAGAAAAGTTGTGTTTTAAATAATAAACTGCATTTTAGCAAAACTGTGATTAATCCTTTGAGATTCTCTCTTAAGCCTCAGAGAAATAAAATGAAATTATTCTGTACTGTTTGCCTTGTCTCTAAACAAACTAAGAGATTATCCTTACATTTCATCAGAACTCAGCTTGAATCCAAGGTTTCAGTTCAACAGTTGCTTGCACATCTGATCTTGGGACAGATGGATCTTTGGGACAACTGATATTAACATCTCCTGGAATTTTAAGCAGATATTTGCAAGACTTGAGCTTACCCAATAGCAATAGGAGGTAGAAGGTGAGCTTGACACTTGAACAACAGGCTTTCAGTCACTGAAACTAAATAAAGTGATGGAAGAATGATTGGTGCTGTATACAACTGTACACAAAAATTTTGAGAGAAATGAAAAACCAAAATCTCAGACAGAAATTATGAAATATTTTCAAAAACGTGCCTGTTCTCCTGCTTCGCTTTGTTTCCTCCTCTTCTACCACTGGGGCTCCCGAGACAGTAAGGCCCAGCCCTCCTCACCCTCCTATTCTGCATAAGCCTACTGAACTTCATGACCAGGATGAAGACTGTTATGATGATCCACTTCCACTTAAAAAAGTAAATATATATTCTCTTCCTTATAATTTTTAAATTTATTATAATAATACAGTATATAATAAATACAACGTACAAACTATATGTTAATTAACTAATTATGTTATCAGTAAGACTTCTGCTCAACAGGATGCTATCAGTTGTTAAGTTTTGGGAGAATCAAAAGTTATGGGCAAATTTTTATCTGTGTACCCCTAACCTCCACATTGTTCAAGGGTCACCTGAACATATATACAGGTGACCTTTGAAAAAGACAGTCTTGAACTGTAAGCCTCCGCTTATAAGCAGATTTTTTTTTCAATTGAATGTAGACTGTATTCTTAGGATGCAAAACTCAACTATATGGAAAAACAAATTTTCACATATGTGGGATCTACAGGGCCAGCTACAAGAATTGAGTATGCATGGATTGCAGTGTACATTAGAGTGGGGTATCCGTAATCAATCCCCTTCGTATAGAGGGGTAACTGTGTATAATTTGTCTTCTGTTTTCTAATTACTATCATGTGACAAATATGTTTCAGTCAATAACAAATTGCATATGATGGTGATTCCATAAGATTATAATACCATATTTTATTGCATCTTTTCTGTGTTTAGATATACACATCTCACTGTGCTCCAATTGCCTACAGTATTCAGTGCAGTAGCACACAGTACTGCTTTGTAACCTAAGAGCAATAGACTATGCCATATATCCTAGCGAGTGGTAAACTATATTATTCAGGTTTGTGTAAGTACATTTTATGATGTTTGCACAACAAATTTGCCTAACAATGTATTTCTCAGACAGTATCCTGGTCATCAAGCTATACCTGACGGTTTCTCTGAAGAATCCTGACAGATACAGAAAGTATAAGATGAGAACAGAACATCATCTTGAGCCATAAGGCAATTAAGTGCTCAAAGAATGATGGGAGTGTATCAAAATCTACTTTCAAGAACATGTTTGAAAGACAAAATGGGGCAATGAAGCAACTCAGAAATTAGCTGATATTCAAATATAAGTTTGAAGCTGATATTCCCACTCGTGTTTAAAGAACAAAATAAGAGATAGCTAAATTATCAGTGGAGAATTAGGGCTGGCTTCTGGGTGGAAGCTGGGATCACAGCCCGGGCAAAATGAGGATTGGAGCTACAGAGACTTTCGGCCAGAGATATAGGTAGAAAAACTTACTACTTTCTTTGTCTGCCTGAAATCTCTCATCAATGTTTCTCCTTGGCTCAATCTATTCTGAGTCAAGTGGGGTAATTACAGAGAAATAGATCTACAAGAAAACAGATGAGTGTCTTCACACCCCTCCAAAGCGTGTGGACTATTGGGAGGATTTTGGTACTGCTATAGAGTTGTTTACAAGAGTGTTATACTAAATAAAATTCCTTAAGTAGGGCATAAGAAATCTCATTTCTCCATATACTTACAATACTTGTATTGTAAATATTATTTTGCAATTTAGTTTTCAAATTGGTGGGCAGAACAATCTCATAAGTATTTTCATATTTTTTAGTGATTACTATTATGGTTTAATGCTTTCTCTACTTTTTTCAGACTGTTATATGTCCCAGAAAAGTCTTTTTAGCCCTCTTTATATAAGTCCTAAAAATTTCTTATTAAATCTATTCTTAGATTGCTATTGTGAGTAGGAAATTACCTTTCATTTTTATTTTCTAGAGGGTTATTGTTTTTTAATTATACTTTTATTTTGAAACAAAAATCAGAGCTTTATAAAAATTATAAAATATTTAAAATACCTTTTATAATTTCTGTATCTGAATTCACATATTTTTTCTGTACTTTGCTAATACTGTCTATTATTTTTTTTCTGAAAAAGATGATGAGTAGATTGTAGATATCATGCCCTGTCATCTTAAATACCCATGCATACATTTCTTTAAAGAAAAGGACATTATTGTATATAACCACAAAGCAATGATTGAGTTTAGAAAACTTACCATTGTTTAAAATTATTATCCACATTGAAATTATGCTCATTTTTCACAGCACCTTCCTTTATGGCACCCCTGCTTTGCTTTTCTAGTTAGGCTCGTGCATTTTTATTTCATTATCAAGTCCTTCAGGATATTAATGTTTACGAAGTAAAGAGGGCCCATTGTTTTGTAGCATGTTCCTCAATTTGGAATTATTTCATTGTTTCTCATGATTAGAATTTTGTTTTATGTTATTTTGTTTTAATTTTGAAACATTCACACACTTACATAAATATTCAAGTATTATATAAATAATATTTTTCCTTAACTAATAGAGGAAAAGTTGTCAACCTGATGTCCCATCATCACTGAAATACTTAAAGTATAATTTCTGTAAGTTTTGTTTTACTGATGAGACTTTGATATGAGTGTAAATCCTTCTGTGTATCCCAAAGACATACTACACTAAACATCTGAGTTCAAGATTGCTCATCACAGTTCTATGAAACAGCAAAATGTAGGAATCATTTAAATATCTAAAGATAGTTTATTGATTAAACATATAGTTCATTCTTATTAGGTTACCATTATTTAGTTACCAAAAACTCTGTCTTTAACTTCTTATGTTTCAGAAAGATGTTCAGGCCATAAAATTTAGTGAAAAAAAAGTATCCAAATTTTGTAATATCCTGAAATAAGCAAGTAGAATAAACTTTTTATCATTGATTTTTAATTGCTCAGATTGCAGTTTATCAGTGTTTTTTTTTTTAAATTTCTTACCTTTTCAAAAGAGTATATTTAATTCCATATAAGTAAACAATAACTATTATTAAAGAAAAATATTTCTAGGTGAGCATGCATGAAGCCATATGTACTTCTGCTGCAAATGTCTCTTTGCATTTTTTTAAGGAGCTGAATAATATTGCATTAAGCGGCAATCAACATTGAAGATACATCAACATCAAACATGCTGTCTTTCACTCCCGACACATTAAAGTGATTACAGTCTATTCTCATTATTCATAGACTGCTTGTTTGCAAATTTGTCTACACACTGAAATTTATTTAGAACCCAAAATCAATACGCATGATGCCTTCTCCATCATCTGAGGACATGTGCAAATCAGTGAAAATTTTGAGTCGTCTGATGCACATGTTTTTAGCTGAGATCCACTAAGGCCATGCTCTGCCTTCTTAACTCGCGTGCTATAAACAAGTGTCCTAGTCTCCTTAGTGCCATGTTTTGTTTTGTTTTATTTTTTCCATGTTTGTTGGCAATTTCACTATTTAAAATGGCCCCTAAACAGTGCTGAAGTGCTGTCTAGTGTTCCTGAGTGCAAGAAGGCTGCGATGTGTCTTTCACAGAAAATATATGTGTTAGATAAGTTTCATTCAGTCATGAGTTATAGTGTTGTTGGTTGTGAGTTCAATGTTAATGAGTCACCAACATATATTAAATAAGGCATCCTAAACAGAAACACACATAAAACAACATTACATATTGACTGGTTGATGAAAATGTGACCAGATGCTCTCAGGAACCTAGCTCTGTGTTTCCCCCAGGAGCAAAGGTTCAGTATTTGCTAATTCAGTGTTTGTGGGTAATTTATAGGACATGACTACCACAAATAACAAGAATCAACTGTTTTGGGCCTACTTTTCTAAGTAGTTTCTCTATGGTGTCTCAGCACATTATAGCTTGCTCACAAGTCTTTCAGCAAAATGTCGTTTATTTACAACAGTATTCTCTGAAGCACACTCTCCAGCACCGTAATGTTTTAGGTGAGCTCTCAGGAGGCACCTTCATGTGGATCCAAGATGATCCATAGCCTCTGCCTCTTCTGCCTCAATCTATCCATGCTTCTTTGGCTTCATCTGTATTACAGGTTGAGATTCCATGTTGGTTCTTATTAATATAATTTCTGCCAGCAAAATACAAGGAAAAGAAAATCACAGATATTAAAGCAGTTTACAGTCAATGATGATGATATCTGGATTATTACTAGAGCTATTGTCATTATTTTAAACAGAGAGAACTTAAAAATAGTATCTTACAATAAAATCCTAGATGCTAAGTAATTATAACTATATAATAGAAAAGGAAGCATGTTGCTGCATTGAATTTTTAAGTAAATTGCCTAATTTCTTCAGAATTAATATCTATTAATTCAATATTTTAAGGAAATAGCCAGGATGTGTAGGTGTGAGCAAGAACACTGTCAGGGATAGTGAAATAAAAAGTGATTATAACAATTTTCATCCATAAAGGAGGTGCTTGGCAACTATTTCGAAAGGAGAGGAATGACCAAGGATAGAGAGATGTAAAGGTCACTCAGACGTGACTTCAAGCCAGAAGGATTGATGTGTGGGGGCGGAGAGAGGTGTTTGGTGTGAGGGGGTCAAGATTGACAATAAGAGACATCAGAGACATTACTAAGAGAGAAGAAACACACCTGATCTGGGCGGAAATGTATTGGTATTTTTTTCCCTTTTTATGCAATTAGTTGGTGAAATACATAAATTCATTGAGATGTTCAACAAGAAATCTGAAGCAGAGAAATTTGAGGTAGAAAAGGAAGACAATGATGGACATATTTTGGGACATTTTCATGGCTTAGTAATGCTACTAATCTATGTTGAGAAGTGTCAGTTAAGTTTTATAATAGGGCTAAAATTATTAAGGAAGGTTTATTCTGAAGATGTAAAGAAAGTATAATTGGTGATAAAATGTCCACAAAGGTAGCATGCCGTAGTTGAGCTCCCACCTGAGTAAGAAAGGAAAATAACACAGTTTCAGTGTAACGTCCCCCATGTCTGACTCCTGACGGCTCTGCTAAATGTTGTACAGGGTACATGCATATCGCAATTTCTCTCCTTTTAACAACAACAACAACAATAAAAATGGATAATACTTTGAATAAAGGATAAATATTAAGAATATCTTTATAAATTAAAATTTGATTCTAAAATAAATCTCTATGTTACTCTCCTCTCTCTCTCTTCATACAATTAGCAAACTAATACCTAAACAAATATAGAGCAAACTAAATATGTCCATAAAACATTGGTTAACATACATATGTCAGATTAAATTATAGTTGCAAGACTACAGAAATAAATAATATAGGCTCTGATCACAAAAATATCTGTCTAGTGAGAAGGTGGACAATAAACGAACAATTACAGTATGACAGGTCACTGCAAATATTTGGAAAAATTTTTGCTCAAAATATGTGATAATAAAGTGAAGGACTGCCTAAGTGTTGAACCTGAGAGATGTGGGGGTAATGAATAGTTACTCTCAGACATATGACAGCCATTTGCGATTATTTGGAAATTATTGAAACTTTAGAGACATGATTTTTCTGGACCCTAGACCATTAAATGGCAGTTTATCCAGGAAGGAGTATAAGCGTACATACATACACACATACCTTGCACACACTTACATGGTTCAGTCAAAGCTTCAATCTGTAGATCATGTGGACAAAAAATTCTAACTGCTTGACGCCTATGCCATAGTTGTTGGAAGTCGCCACTGACATATTTCAAATTTGTCTTCCGTGTAAAGCTATGTGAGCAGGCACAGAATCTTTTGATTCCTAATGAAACTGACCAGGAAACACCGAAAAGGAGGGCATAATAGTGGGATTGGATTTAAGTAATGAAATTAGAGAACTCACGGAAGACGTCTTTGAGTTAAATGTGATGTCACAAATGACAACATGTTGGGAAGAGTTTAAACTCTAATTTTTGTCACATTCTTCAGCTCAGATTGAATTTTATAAAAACGTGATCATCAAGCCTCTAATTCATCCTGAGATGGAGAGAGGCCTGGACTTCCTATCGTTACTCTAGTTATTCAGAGTTTATTTAAAGTAGCCCTATGAGAGTTGCAACAAATAAATTCTCCCGGAGTTCTCATGATAAAGAAGACATTTTTTTTCTGCAAGCTGAGGATGGCTTCATAAAAGAGCAGATTTGAATTAAGACATACAAGCTGATAGACACCTAAAAACAATCTAGGGGAAAAAATGCAATAAATATAGTATGTGTTGAACATTGACATTTATAATATCTAATATTTAAATGTTTCAATCCAATTTACAAGCTTATTATTTTCATTTTTAGCAGCCACATGAATTAAAAAAAGAAGCACCAGAAACCAAAGACTTGCTGATCTTTTGCCCTGAAATACCATCTTTAAGAAACTGCTTTCGAGAGACTTTGGCATTTCAAGTTAAGGTCTTAGTTGGCAGCACGGTTCTCTTCTTTACATTGTTCCAGGAAAGTGTGGAGTTTAAGGAAATGGAATTTTTATACCCTTTTTATCCCCTTGGCTACCGATGCACTGATATTTTGGCACTCTCTGTAAGATCGCAGAGCTTTTCTGCAGTGCATTTTATTTTTAGAAAATTCTTTTAGCTCTATCTGCTTCTGTCATCTTTCACACAGGTGACAGACACACACACACGCACACACACACGTGCACGTGTGAGGAAACTGGAGAAAATCCCTTTTTTAGATGTACTTTTAAGGAGTTACAGAGTTTTCTCTCATATATGAAGCAAATTGAGGTTGAAAATCTTGTTCAAAGTTTCTGTAAAGGGTGTAGTTTGTAGTCGAACAAACTTCATTGTTGATGTATTCAGAAAACGTCATTACATGTTTGCTATATTATTTAAGTAATAATTCCTCAAAGAATTGGATTAATAATAACAATAATTACTATTCTTATACAATTTCAGCTGTCAGGATTTATTTAATCATTTTTTTATTTAATATTTCCTCTTACGAATACAATTTTATAGATGTAGTAACAATCTCATCAGAGCAAAAAACCATCAATGAATTGTATGTAAGGTTTACACCTACTCTCTTCAATGCCAAACTATTTCTTAGCCCTGGAAAACATCTTATTAGAACAAAGATTCTCTTACCAAAACTTGAAGCTAGTTCAAAATTATACTTCAAAGTGTCCTCCACTTTTTCCTAAAAATGAAACGTAGAAGGGAAGGGGGAAAGGTTTGCCATTGGATGGAATCCTCTATTTCCACAGCTTTCAGGATAACAGAAATTCTGATTATAAATGCGGAGTGCTCTAACATGATTTTTAGATAAGAAAAATGAATAAACAAATATGTTATGCAGAAGGAAAATTTCAAAGAATAAGCTTCTACTCCATCAAAACTGTAAGCTCACACCTTCCTTTGAATTATAATTTCTGAGTATTGAGGCAATTCTTTCTTTAATGAAACAGTTGTCAGTCTCTGTCCAATAAATACCCTGTGTGCACAGCAAGCCAATGTCTGGCACAAAATATAGTATTATTTCTCAATTATATATTTTCATCTATTGACAACTGCTGAAACAGCAAACAAATAAACCACAAGTGTTCTTGTAGCTTTCATGGAGTTTCTGTCAGTCTTTTACTTTAGGCAAATCTCCTCTGATGAAGGTTAACCAAGCCTAAACTGTTAAATACATTTTATTTAATGAACATTTAACTCCTATACTAATGTATGGAAGATTTTCTTGACAGACAAAAGTTTCAAATTAAGCAGTATGCTATATTAAGCAACACTGTAAAAATACAAATATATACCTTGAAAATAATTTTGCTTTTGTATGAACTGGACTTATGAAACTTGGCCATAGGAAAAAGTAAGATGGGAACATATCTTTATTTTGTTTGTAAATGTGATAGCTAATTTTATTGTATTAACTTGACTGGAATAGGGGATGCTCAGGTATCTGGATCAGGATTACTTCTGGGTGTGTCTGTGAGGGTGTTTCCTGATGAAATTAGCAATGAATCAGTGGAGTCGGTAATGTAGATTTTCCTCCCCATTGTGGGGATGCCACCAGGATCCATGAGCCTCAACCAGTTGGTTGAGAGCCTGAACAGAACAAAAGGCAGCAGGAAAAAAATTATCCCTTTTTGCTTCCTCCTGCCCTCTTGAGGTGGGACACTTCATCTCATTTTCTCCAGTTATTAGACTGGTATTATATCGTCTCCTCTGGTTCTCAGGCCTTAAGAATAAGATTCAATTACACCACGAGCTTTCCTGGATCTTCAGCCTACAGATGAAAGATTGTGAAACTTCTTAGCCTCTATAAACACATGAGCTGATTCCTCATAATAAATCACCTTTTATACATACACATGCATACACACACACACACACACACACACACACACACACACACACATCCTAATGGTTCTGTTTATCTGAAGCACTACATTTTTATTATCACCAGTAAGACACATATGTGAACTGTTTCTCAGAGTATACCAAATGTTAAAAAAAAAAAAAAATGGTCCAACAGAAAGCATTATCTGCTTTAGACAGGATACTTTATTGCAAAAGGGGTTTGATTTTAGATGATTACGCATAAAAGTAGTTTAAAAAATATTGGGGAGCTCAAGATACCTTTGGGATGACTGCCAGGTGACTCAAATATAATCATTCAGAAACTGCTCAGAACAGGCAGATCTGCTTAAAAAAGAAAGCTCCATGACTGCCGTAGCCACCACAGACCCCCATGTGCACCACTACCAGGCTGTTGACTTGCCCGGCAATCCGTAATGCTAGCAGCAGCCACATCACTAAGAACCCATCGGTGCAGCCTATTTTTCTTAGTAATCCACAACCTTCTATGGCCACCTTTGTGAGTAAAGTTGATTCACATGGAGGTACCTTCCAAGGTGCTCAAGTTTGAACAGAATTTTCACTATGATGAATCTAATTGGCAAAACCTAGGCAATATGGCTATGGCCAGGATATAAAGGTGCCTGTGATGAACATTTGGCAGTGGTTCCATGGGGTCTGCTTTAGGAAGAAAGTACTTATATGGTTGTGTAACTCCCCAACATAATGGAGGAGTTCCAAATTCACTGGAATAAAGGAAAATTGTAATGGAAGACTGGCGCGTTTGCCCCACTAATTAGTTTTAATGCAAAGTTTTATGTGTCAGGTCAATATAATCATCCAAAATAATGAATTAATACTACTACTATTGCTACCACTGCTACTGCTACTATTGCTAATAATAATTGCATTTAGCAGGGCGCGGTGACTCACACCTGCAATCCCAGCACTTTGGGAGGTGGAGGTAGGCAGATCACAAGGTCAGGAGATCAAGACCAGCCTGGCCAAAATGGTGAAACCATGCCTCTACTAAAAACACAAAAAATTAGCTGGTTGTTGTGGCGCATGGCTGTAGTTCCAGCTACTCAGGATGCTGAGGCAGGAGAATTGCTTGAACCCAGGAGGCGGGGGTTGCGGAGAGCCAAGATTGTACCACTGCACTCCAGCCTGGGCTACATAGAGAGACTCCATCTCAAAATAATAATAATTACCTTTATATTCTTTGCAATTAATATTATTAACATTAGTTATCTTTTGTTCCTTTCTCTTCTTCATTTCTTTCCCCACAGCCTGGGAGATAAAACTTGGACTCAAGGATAGAGCTCAGATTTAATTTCTTCTACTACAGCAGTTTTCCAGAGCTGAGCCATATACCATGAGGCACCCAAGATGTTTTCAGTTTCAAGGAGCCCTTGAGATCAAAACTATTTCCACAATGATAGTAAACTTCTATTTGCCTTTTTTACTATGTTAAAATTCAAACTCGTGGTACAAAACCAATGGTGGATAAAACCACTGATGCTTTCACACAAATCAAGAGAGTGAAAGTAGACCGTACTACCAAACTTTGTAAAACTTCCCTCCACGCACCCAGAGGGAGAAATAACACAGCAGCAACTTATTTCGAAAGCAGTAAAATATGATTAACTTTTGTAAATAGTGACCTTTGAGTATATGTATTTTTGATATTTGATGTGATAAAATGTGAATTCTCATGAAGCACTTCTGCTGTCTACTAAAGCATGGTGGTTGATGGCTGCCTTGAAGAAAAGCACACCTGTGATTGAGCTGTAACCTGAGCCAGTGGATTTTTTTTCCATTCAACAGAAGTTTTCTTTCAAAGACTGGCTTACAATCTTACTCTTGTCATTCAGGCTTGGGCATTTAGCAGTTATTTTCTAGAAAAATCAACAAAGTAAGTCTGTCACTCCAAAGAACATGACTTATAGTATTTGTTGGGATTGATAAAAACTGAGCTTTTTGTGCAAACTGAAATTGTAGAAAATGTATATCAATGACTAAGTTTGACAGCCTTCCAATTCTGAGTCTTTTCTGACAAGGTCAGTGATTACATAAATGGATGCTATTTTAAAAAGATTTTTTAATTAAATATGCCAACATTTGGGAGATTTGCATAAATCAATAAAACAATATTTTCCAATTCAAAAATATATAGGGTTATAAAATCATATACTGGTAAAAGATCCACTCAAATTCAAAATACACCAATGGATTTAAATGTACCAGAAGATAAAAAGTTTACTACCAGCTGATAACATTTTACTGACAGGGTTTCAGTTATCACATGGCAACTAACTTTTAATAGGCTACCTCTTGTGGAGTTTTGATATAGCATGAAAGAATAATGTGCAATATTACCTAAATATATTATTGAGAGATTGCCTGCCATGAAAACATCATGAGTTTGACTGAGAAAATTTATTCCATCAACCTCCACTTGTTCCACAAAATGGCTGGCCACAGAGAGCTGGTCGTTCTGAAGATGAAACAAGATTTTCTCTTTTGAAATTTCCCCAAATCACTTACCTACCCACTTGCAGGCAACCAAGTCAGACAGCTGAGTATAAAGAGGTCACCAGACAACCCTCAACCGTCCTGCCTCTGGGAGGAGTGTACACTGGGGCAGAGGCTCAAGAAGTTTGCATTTGCATTGTTGAGGAGCTTGGCCTCTCCTCTTCCTGGGTGGAACCTGGAATCCAGTCTGTGAGGCAGGAATCACACTTGCAGGATCCTGGCTTTGCAGAGGATCCTGTTTCCCTTTTTGTCCCTTTTTGCCCAAAAATTCCATTTTTTCTCACCCTTCAAAGTGTCTGAGAGTCTAATCTCTCATGGCCTTGTGACAAGAAACCTGCTTTCGGCTGAACTAAGGAAGAAGTCCTACAACACAAGGACACAAAAATGTACCTGAAGGCCAATTAGAAAGTCTCTACCACTTTCGAAAATCCCATTCGAATGTTAGAACACTTGCTAATTGGATCCTATCTCAGGACTTACTCCTTTTCCTCTATAAAATCGGAACTTCCTTCAAATAACCTTTGAATCCTGCTGAAAAGAGCCTGGTCACGCATAGTTTCTGAGGCTCCAACCTCAGGAATAAGCAGCTTTACTAATTTTGTCTCAAACTTAGTTTTATCTTTGACATTATTAAAATAATTATTTCTTTCCTACTGTATTTTTGTGTAAGCCTGATTTTTTAATACACTTTAACCAAAACAAAATATTATAATAGGTTGAATGCAGAAAAATTTTGAGAATACACTATTTTCTAATAAGCCAGATATTTTTAAAATCTGCCATAATGTAGAAAAATGCTACTCTTCTCTGCAATTATTTTTTGGTTTAGAAATATATTTTTAGAAACATATGCTATTCAGGTTAACATCTAATGGGTTAATCTTGCTATTTTTAAATTATTCAATAAACATTCTTAAATCTCTGTTTTAATTTCAAATACAGTCAATATTAAAAGATATAAGACATAAAACAAAATTATTTGGGGTCTTCAGTATTTTAAGGGTGTAGAGGTGTCCTGAAACAAAAATTTGAGAATTTATTTTTAGGCTTTCATTATGAGTTCTAATTCCCATAAATATATGCAATTTCTTTCATATAGTAATTATGATAAAAATATTCAATATATTTTAAAAATCCTTGAATTCAGACTTTTGTCCCCATCATGCAATTGTCAATACAATGACTTCTGTTCACATTTTGTCAAATAGGAACAACACAGGATAGCTACATGTCAAAAAGTAAAATTGGTAACACTAGAAATGTGTAATGGGGTGGATTTATAAATTGTGTGCATTAGTAAATCTCATCTCCAATAAGAGATATGATTAGATAGTTAGATGATAGATAGATAGATAGATAGATAGATGATAGATAGATAGATAGATAGATAGATAGATAGATGATAGATAGGTAGGTAGATAACAGATATATACTTAGTAGGTAGGTAGATACATAGACAGATAGACAGATAGATAGATGGAAATGTATTTTGGGAAATGGTTCATGCAATTATGAATGCTGAGAAGTTTCACAGTCTGCCATCTGCAGGCTACAGAACTGGGAAAATCTGTGGTATAACTGAGTTTGAGCCTGAAGGTCTGAGAACCAGGAGCACCAATGTTCCAGAACAGGAGAAGATGGCTGTTCATGCTCCAGAAGAAAGAGTGAATTTGTACTTTCTCTGCCTTTTTGGTCTATATTGGGTCGTGACAAATGTGGGGATACCCACCCACATCGAGGAGCAAGACCTTTACTCAGTCTATTGATTCAAATGATAATCTTTTCTGGAAACTCATTCTAGGACATACCAAAAATACAATTTTTCCAGCTATCTGGGCATTCCTTAACGCAGAGTCAAGTTGACACCTACAATTACACATCATGTAGTATATTCCATTCATTAATATTTTGTACATAGTTAAATTACTGTGGTGGTGATTTTAATTTCAAATAATTAAAATAAAAAAGAATGGGGAAAACGGCAATATTGTTTTTTTAAAAAATGTAACACTGTGCCTTTTCCGGCACGTTTTAGCAATTACTGAAATTTTGTTCACATTTTGGTATACTTTACAATTATATCTTCAGCTGTATGCCATGGAAATGTATTTCTTATTTACTTCACAAGAGTGCTTTTATAATGGAACAATTAACAACACACAAATTGTTAATTCCTTGTTAGTTTGAAACCATCTGGTGTCAAATTCTATACACGAGGGTGGGATTTGAAACAGACATGCTTCCCACAACATGTTCAGTGTTAATCACCACTGAAACCTGATGAAAATACTCTCTCTCTTTTTAGAAATGCAGCTATTGTTTTAGACTTTAAAAATAAAAATTGATATGACATTCATTTTACAAGAATTTATATTGAAATTTAATTAAGTTGTTTTATTCCAGGGTAATAATAATATCCCTGTCAGAAGTTTTATAAGGTGTAATATATGAGATGCATCATATTTATCTATAATCACATGTATCATGACCTGATATGTAGAATCAGCACTGTTTTACACAGTGTTTTTGAGTATTTTTTTTAACATTTAGGGAATATTTCATAAAATATATTACGTTGTATACTCAATGTGGATAGAAATAAAATGGCAGAAAGCATAAAAATACCCGACATTCCAAATTCCATTACTTACTATGTATTTAAGTATACATATAAAATATATCTGAATCTTTATCAGCAGACACATTGTAAGAAGACATGTGGCATTTTTATCATGTCATCTTTCTTCAAATTTTATTCTTCCATCTACATTTTTGTTCACCTAAGGTATCATGATGACCCACTTACTTATCCCTTAACGATTTGTGAATATCCATTGGTCCAGATATTTCAGTCTTTCCCCATGAAAATGGTGGGAGGCTTGAATAATTTGGAAAATCACGACTGTCAGTACAGAAGTAGCTGCTTTCTTCTGTCACAGGCACAACCTGACAAGCTTGCTTGGATTTCTGGAAAAGATAGTAGTTTTAAAATTCACCCTGAAAGCAATTCTCTTACCTGCAACTCACTTAAAAACAGGAAATAAAAATACAAAAATATTATTTACAGGGAAATCCAGAAATGTATTTTATTGTAGACCCTTATACAGTATCTGCTATTTGCAGTATAAGATAAATGAAATAAAATGCCTATTAAGATCAACATAGAATTTTTTCTATTAGAAATCAAAGGGCAGTGTTGGTTTCCATGATGGCTCATGCCTGTAATCCCAGCACTTTGAAAGGCTGAGGTAGGCGGATACAATGAGGTTAAGAGTTTGAGACCAGCCAGGCCAACATGGGGATACCCCATCTCTACTAAAAATATAAAAATTAGCTGGGCATGGTAGTGTGCCCCCTGCACTCCCAGCTACTCAGGATGGTGAGACAGGCGAATTGCTTCAGCCTGGGAGGCGGAGGCTGCAGTGAGCCAAGATCATGCCACTGTACCCTAGCCTGGGCAAAAAAGTGAGATTCTGTCTAAAAAAAAAGAAAAGAAAAACAAAAGCAAAACAAACAAACAAACAAACAACAACAACAACAACAAAGGGCAATATTGTCAAACATAGCCCAGAATATGAAGTATATTACTGACTTTCATCTTGTGGTTGGGTGGGGTAAAGGCTGAAGCAGGGCCAACCTATGGGCTAGAAACTCTGCTGATATTAGCAGTGATAAAACAGCCAGAAAACAAAACACTTTCCAAAATACAGCCTGAGAACATGTCTCACATCTAGCTTACTACTTTGGAGGAAAGAGATCTGGAAATGAGCTATCTGCAACTGCAAAACAAATCTTGCTAAAGGGAAGAGCTGGGCTGATACACATTGCCAAATGTTCACAACAAGGTCACTACATGGGTGGGTCTCTTCTAACATATACCTGCTCCTGATGGTACATCCAAGAATAGCCCTAGTCCTGAAATATCTATGCCATCTGATTCTCCCCAGTTAGATGCTCCTTTTCCCCAAAGTCATCTGCATGGAGTCTGGGCCTGCCATTTTCCTCTCCTCAACAAGTATGGATATTGAATTTCTTCTTTTCCCTCTCTCCCCAGTGTTGAATTACCGATCCCAAGTCCTCCCGAAGAAAGTAGCTGAGAACACAGAAAGAGCTAGGAATGAACAGAGATCTGCAACGCCTATAGGAAAATGTTCTATTTTTTCTTTTTTTTAGTTCTGTCTGCATTTGAACATCTGTTCCTTCCTTTGACAGCTTTGTCCAGTGTATTAGCTTTCTATCACAACTGTAAAAAATTTCAACTCATTTGCTAGCTCATAATATCATAAACTTTTATCTTACAGTTTCTAGGTCACACGTAGGTCACAGATCTCATGGGAGTCCAATCAAGGTGTCTGCACAGCACATTCTTTTCTTGAGATTGTAGGGAGAATCAATTTCCTTACCTTTTCAACCTTCTAGAGGCCACCCACATTCATTGACTCTTAGCTGTTTTCCTCCATCTTCAAAGCCAGCATGGTTGCATATCAGATGATTTTGTTTTTCATGGTCACATCTCCCACTTGCCATACCCAGGGAAGTTTTATTCAATTTCAAGGACCCACAAGTTTAGACTGTTCTTGCTTGGGTAATCCAACATGATGTCCTCATCTCAAAATCCTTAACTTAATCAAATATACAAAGTCCTTTTTGCTATGTGGGATAACATATTCACAGGTTCTGGGGATCAGGACTTGACATCTTTGAAAAATCATTATTCAGCTCACCATTCCAGAGGAAAATCCCATTGTTATTGTCCATGAAAACAAACTTCGTCTTACTTTATTTTCACAAAATGTCTGTGTTTGTGGATTTTCTTATAATGGCCATTAGCAAAAATAAACAATTACATTGTGATTGGTTGATTTTAAATATCTCCTTTTATAGTTCAGTTTAGCACTCAAGTTTCATTTTCCTTTGTAAGGCATAATGCAAATGGCTATGAAACTTAAGACTATTAAGTTTGATGTGCGCATTTTTAATTCTCTCAACTGTGATAATTTAATGATCTGCAGTCTGCATAATAAAGACTCCATTGCACATATACTCGTGTACCAAAGATGCAAACCCAAACATTTACTAACAAAAGCTTAAAGAATATGTGATCTCCTCCGAGATTTTCTTTCTCCACTAACTTTTTAATCTGTACGGTACTACTCTTCACAGCACACTTCTTTATAAAAAATTATAGTGGGCTAATTTTTCATTGCTTGCCCCATCCCTATTAAAAAATATATTTCTTCCAGTCACACGTAAAATCCAAAAATCCTCTTATACTTCATACTGGTAATACTTATTTCTTTTCTTTCTCAGGAATTAAAAATAAACAAATGTGATTGTTAAAGATCTTTTCTTTTCGAGAAAGATAAATTCCATTTTAAATAGAAATTTATTATGATTACATGATTTCCAATTTCTTGGAATAAGCTTTTTTAAAAATAATATTTAAATTTGCTCTTTTATTAGTACTGTATAACAAAAAGGCATCTGATTGTTGTAATTACTTTAGATAACATAAAGGATCTATGTATGACTAAGTCTCCATGCTCAATTATTTAAATTCAGATAGTATTATGAAAGGGTAAGAACACTTCTCCTGTTTTAAAGGATGTGTCTAGTTAGAAAAAATACCTTTTCTACTCTGCTTTTATTTAACATTATTGGTTCATATCATAATGTATCTATGTAGGAAGAAAGTATACCTCTTAAACAGAAGGACAAAAACATTTGACAATGCTCATCTGAACATTGTGTGATATTTTATTAAAAACAGGATAAATGGGCAAATGAAGACGTCATGATGAATATTAAGTTGTCTCAGTGTCTTGAAATTTATTCCACATTTTTTTATTTGCTTGCTTTTTAAATGATAGTGGTATTATAAATTTTCTTTTGAATTTTCTTAAATACTGACAAATTATAATTGCCTGTATTTATGGGGTAAAAGTGATGCTATAATATATGTATACAATGTGGAATGACAGAATAAGGAGGCTAAGGGCTGGGGCGGGTGAGATCTCAAAGAGTACAATGTTTCAGTTAAACAGGAAGAATAAATTATAATATTTGAGGTGCTAGACAGCATCAAGAAAAGAACTTTTTACCAAGGACACAGGCCTTATGAGAGAATAAATATCATGAAAAAAGTGCTGAAAAAGGTTAAGGCTTTGCCCATGCCTACATCCTAAATGGTATTGCCTAGGTTTTCTTTTAGCATTTTTATGGTTTTAGGTCTATGTTTAAGTCTTTCATCCATCTTGGGTTAATCTTTGTATAAGGTGTAAAGAAGGGGTCCAGTTTCAGTTTTCTGCATGTGACTAGCCAGTTTTCTCAACCCCATTTATTAAACAGGGAATCATTTTACCATTGCTTGTTTTTGTCAGTGTTATCAAAGATCACATTGTTGTAGATGTGTGGCATTATTTCTGAGGCCTCTGTTCTGTTCCATTGGTCCATGTATCTGTTTTGATACTAGTAACATGCTGTTTTGGTTACTGTAGCATTGTAGTATAGTTTAAAGGCTATACTAGCATGATGCTTCCAGCTTTGTTCTTTTTGCTTAGGATTGCCTTGGCTGTATGGGCTCTTTTTTGGTTCCATATAAAACTTAAAGTAGTTTTGTTCTAATTCTGTGAAGAAAATCAATGGTAGCTTGATGAAGATAGCACTGAGTCCATATATCATTTTGGGCAGTATGAGCATTTTCATGATATTGATTCTTTCTATCCATGAGAATAGAATGTTTTTCCATTTGTTTGTGTCCTCTCTTATCTCCTTGAGCGGTGGTTTGTAATTCTCCTTGAAGAGGTCCTTCACATACCTTGTACGTTGTATTCTTATATATTTTATTCTCTTTGTAGCAATTGTAAATAAGAGTTTACTCATGATTTTTCTGTCTATTATTGGTGTATAGAAATACTTAAGATTTTTCACATTGATTTTGTACCCAGAGACTTTGCTAAAGTTGCTTATCAGTTTAAGGAGATTGTGGGCTGAGATGATAAGGTTTTCTAAATACACAATCATGTCATCTGCAAACAGAGACAATTTGACTTCCTCTCTACCTATTTGAATATGCTTTATTTCTTTCTCTTGCCTGATTACCCTGGTCAGAACTTCCAATACTATGTTGAATAGGAGTGGTGAGAGACGGCATCCTTTTCCTGTGCCCATTTTCAAAGGAATGCTTCTAGCTTTTGCCTTTTTGGTATGATAGTGGCTGTGGGTTTGTCATAAATAGCTCTTATTATTTTGAGATATGTTCCATCAATACTTAGTTTCTTGAGAGTTTTTAGAATGAAGGGGTATTGAATTTTATTGAAGGCCTTTTTCTGCATCTATTGAGATAATCATGTGGTTTTTGTCATTGGTTCTGTTTACATGATGGATTATTTTTATTGATTTTCATATATTGAACCAGCCTTGCATCCCAGGGATAAAGCCATCTTGACCGTGGTGGATAAGTTTTTGATGTGCTGCTGGATTCAGCTTGCCAGTATTTTATTGAGAATTTTCACATCGATATTCATCAGGGATATTGGTGTGAAATTGTTTTGTTGTTGTGTCTCTGCCAGGTATTGGTATCAGGATGATGCTGGCCTCATAAATTGAGTTAAAGGGGAGTCTCCCTTTTTCTATTGTTTGCAATAGTTTCAGAAGGGATGGTACCAGCTCCTCCTTGTACCTCTGGTAGAACTCAGCTGTGAATCTGTCTGGTCCTGGGCTCTTTTTGGTTGGGAGGCTACTAATTACTGCCTCAATTTCAGAAGCTGTTATTGGTCTATTCAGGGATTCAACTTGTTCCTGGTTTAGTCTTGGAATGGTGTATGTATCCAGGAATTTATTCATTTCTCTAAAACACCACAAGCAATGGTAACAAAAGCCAAATTTGACACATGGTATCTAATTAAACTAAAGAGCATCTGCACAGCACAAGGAACTATCACCAGAGTGAACAGGCAACCTACAGAATGAGAGAAAACTATGCAGTCTACTCATCTGACAAAGGAGTAATATCCAGAATCTACAAAGAATTTAAACAGATTTATAAGAAAAAAAAACAAACAACTCTATCAAATATTGGGCAAAGGATATGAACAGACACTTCTCAAAAAAAGACATTTATGTGGCCAATAAGCATATGAATATAAGCTCATCATCACTGGTTATTAGAAAAATAAGAATCAATACCACAATGAGATATCATTTTATGCTAGTTAGACTGGCGATCAACAAGACATCAGAAAACAACAGATGATGGAGAGGATGTGGAGAAATAGGAACACTTTTACACTGTTGGTGGGAGCGTAAATTAGTTTAACCATTGTGGAAGACAGTGGCAATTCCTCAAGGATCTAGAATAAGAAATACCATTTGACCCAGCCATCCCATTACTGGGTATATACCCAAAGGATTATAAATCATCCTACTATAAAGACACATGCACGCTTATGTTTATTGCAGTACTGTTCACAATAGCAAAGATTAGGAACCAACCCAAATGCCTATCAATGATAGACTGGATAAAGAAAATGTGGTACATATACCCCATGGAATACTATGCAGCCATAAGAAAGGATGAGTTTATGTACTTTGCAAGGACATGGATAAAGCTCAAAATCATCATTATCAGCAAACTGACTCAAGAACAGAAAACCAAATACTGCATCTTCTTACTCATAAGTGGGTGTTGAACAATGAGAACACATGGACATAGGGAAGGAAACATCACGCACCAGAGCCTCTCAAGGGGTGTTGGGCTAAGGAAGGGATAGCATTAGGAGAAATACCTAATAAAGATGACTGGTTGATGGGTGCAACAAACCACCATGGCATGTGTATACTTACGTAACAAACCTGTACATTCTGCAGGTTTAAGTTTCCAGAGCTTAAAATATAATAACGAAGAAAAGGTTAAGTCTGAAAAAGGCTCTCACAACTTGCTGGCATAACAGGAAGAGATTTTCATAAAATCGAGATAAAGGTAGAGATGATTATTCTACAACGCAATTTTCAAGTGTGTTAGTTTTCTTTTCACCCCAATTTCCTTTTCTTTCCCCAAACTCAAAGCAATCCAACTATTTAATACAAAATGTAAAATATCAACCCTGAGATTACCCATTTATGCTTTCTATGAGAAATATCAAAAATTGTTCACATAAACAGGGAGAAGAATAAAGGCAATTCCAATCGCTTTTTTTTTTTGTAAAAGGTTAGACACAGATAGAACTGCATCTCTTCAAAGATGAACAAACTGATAGAAAAACAGAAACAACATAAATCTTACATAGCTCCTTTGCAAGTGCACCGAAGAAAGAGGAAAAGGGAAATGTCAGGCAGCATAGGGATGAATAGCGTGTTGGATGCAGTACAGCAGGCACAAAATAAGATTTGCTGGCTAAAACTACATGTTCTCTCAGGAATTCTAAAAAAAAAAAAAAGTGCCCTTTAAAACAAAGAATGATAAAGTAATAGAATGTGATGGAAAGAAAATTTATGAAAAAACTTAAGATGGGGAGGCTAGTGGGTGGTTTGCAAATATGATCGGGAACAACAAGGGCAGAAATAAAACACTGAAAAAAAATCACGGACATTGAGAATCTATTTAAGAAAAAATCACACAAAGTGTTGAGAAAAAATACATATTAATTAATGACATAAAAGCAACATTATAATTTTGCAATATAACCAATGGAAATCCAACATAGAGATTATTGGTATTCTTCACCGAGAGAAGTAACAATAATAAATCCAAATTTTAAGTAATCTTTTCTAAATTAAATGAACAGAATCTGCAGATTTTTGAAAAGTAGATTGTGAACAGTTAAACCCACACTGATGCAAGATATTATTCATGACTGCAGAAAATAGAAGCAAAAATTTGAATTGCTGTGATTACGGAATACTTTTGATTCCTAAAAAGCTAATTTGAAAAGTTAAGCCAGTCAATATATAGGTATATCTCAAAAATAAAAACATAAATGGTGAAAAAATACAGAGAAAATAAACTTAGGGATAAACCAACTTTAAATAGTTTACCTTTTATTTTCAAGCAGAATAATTTTTATAAGAATAAAATTTAATTAACATTCATAGCCTAAAAGGAAAGACCAAGACTATGCCAAAAATAAAAATAAAAAGTAAAACAAAAGATTTTGGGTGGGGTTGGAGAAGAAAGAAAGGTAAGAAGAGTATGGAATATGTTTTCCTGTTTCATTTAAGAATGTCAATTGATAATGATTTTTTTGGACATGTAAAATTTACAAATAATTATAATTGTTGTTCTTTTATGTCCACCTTTTTACTAGAAAACAGACTTTATACTTCTTAAGCTACAAAGGAAAAAATGAACTCTAGTAACAGGAAATTGTGTGTGTGTGTGTGTGTGTGTGTGTGTGTGTGTCTGTGTGAGAGAATAATATTCAGGAAACAAGAAATGTAGAGAATCCAACGTCATTTTACCACAGGATGGCAAATTAGAGGCTTTTAGTCTGCATCAGCCATTTGGAAATAGCAAGATAGTGCATAAAGATCCACTCTTTCAGCATTAATTCAAGAAGGAAAAAGAGAATCCACTGAAATTAATGAAGGATGCCCCAGACCCAAGGGAGGAGAATGACAGCAAACAGCCCCATGATGGTGTCCAGCCAATAAAACGGAGTGAAGCCCAAGTCTGTAAGAGAGGCAGAGAACCTCCCTCTATGACTTACCTTTCCACTGGAGATCTGAGCAAACCAGGCCGAGGGAGAGCACTTTGTTTCTCCCAAGTCCCAGACCTATCTTGGGGAGAATCTTGAATATGATGAGAATGAAAGACACCTGGAAAAGCTGAAGTCATTTTCCCATCCCTGAGACCAAGATCAGGATGCCATTTTTCATCCAGGCACATACAAAATCAACTGTTGTTTGGCAACCCGGCAGTGTGGCCACACAGGGCCAGGTATTGGAGTGTTGGCTCTGGAGCAGGGTAGCAACTTCCACAGCTCCAACTGTGGAAAGTCCTTCAACAGTAGGTACTGGAATTGTGCTCTTTCCCATCACAAGCCTGGAGCAGGAGAACAGCTGCTACAGCTACAGTTTCTCCTGGATGATGAGACATGCACCCAGGGCCAGTGTGGCGATCTGGAACTGGTCAGTGTGTGCCATTACTGGGTGTCCTACCTTGCTTCCCTGAAGTCCAGGCACAGCAGGCCACTCTCTGTTCTACTCCCAGGCAGTAATCCTGGCAGCTGGAGAATCTGTTTGCCTGTAGCAGAAGCCCAACCTGCCCCAGCCTTCCTGTACATAGATCATGGTGTAGCCAGGCTCTCTCTGTTCTGTGCCTACAGAGATCTCCAGGCATTCAGAGCATCCCCTTACTTGATTCAGCAGCCTGAGAAGGCCCATCCTCCTGTGCAAAGAACTTGGTGCAGCGGAGCTCTTTCTCTCTTTTTGATCCACACCTAGGCAGATCTCCCTCATCTGGAGCATCCACTCTCCTGGATTAGCAGTTTAGGCTGCCCCTCATTCCCATGCAGATAACTTGGGACCAGTGACGTTTCCTAGCTCCTTAGCTAGGCAAACCTCTGCGTGCTTGATGGCTGCCCACTGGATGCAATCTTGGTGCTGTTTCTTGTGCCTGCCATCAAGCTACTTATAGGCAGACTTGCCCAGTCCAGCCATGAGCTTTGTAATCCCTGCCTCCCTGGAGCCGAGCAGAGAGATCAGAACACTGTACACTCCATGAATCAGCATCCCATTGCCTGAGGCAACAGAGAGCTTCTTTCAGTAAACAAAAATCAAGTATATACTGAGATGCATTGGCCAAAGCTGGCTCTTACCCGTAAGAGACATCTACTGGCTTGTAACTTGAATGCACACCCCCATATAAAACCTGCTGACAGAAGTGCATAGGGCTACAGAAATATAGAAGCAAAGCCACAAGATCCTACCCAGTATTCTGTACAATCAAACACACATTCCCAGTGAATGGGGAAAGGAAAGAAAAAATACAATAATATTATAGGGAAGGAAAGAAAAAGAAAAATTCTACTTCAAAAGATAATGAGAACAATTACAAATGCTAGTGTTTCCAAATTAGAAAGGAACCAGTGCAAGGATTCTGGCACCATGAAAACCTCCAATACAGTGACATCAATGAAGGATCACAGTAGCCCTCCAGCAATAGTCCCTAACCAAAATGGAAACTCAGAAATGGCAGATAAAAAATCCAAAGCATGGATTGTAGGGAAGTTCAAAGAGATGTAAGTCAAGATTGAAAATCACCACAAATAAACTTCTATGGTAATCCAGGAAATAAAGAAAGAGATAAACCTTATACAATAAATTAATCAGAGCTTCTGGAATTGAAAAACACATATCACAAGAAATTTCAAAGTTCAAATAAAGCATTATCAGTAGACTGAACCAAGCAGAAGAAAGAATTTCAGAACCTGAAATACGGTCTTTTGAACCAACCCAGCCAGACAAAAATAAAGAAAATAGAATTTTAAGAAGTGAACAAACTCTTCAAGAATTATGGCATATGTAAAGTGGCCAAACCTATGAATTACTTGTATTTCTGAGAAATAAGGGGAAAAAGTAAACAACCTAGAAAACATATTTGAGGAAACAATTTGAGAAAATTTCCCTAATCTTGCTAGACAGGTAGACACCTAGACATAAGACATCCAGAGAATACCTATGAGGTACTATATAAAATGAATATCACCAAGGCATGTAGTCATCAGCCTGTCCAAGGTCAATGATTTTATATATATATATATATATATATATATATATATATATATATATATTAAGGAAGCTAGAGGAAAAGGATAGATCATATACAAAGGGAACCCCATCAGGATAAAAGCATATTTCTTAGCAAAAACCTTGAAAGCCAGGAGAGATTGGAGGTTTATTTTCAGCATTCTTAACAAAAAAAAATTCCAACCAAGAATTTCATATCTCATCAAACTAAGCTGCAGAAGCAAAGGAGAAGTAAAATCCTTTCCAGCCAGTCAAGTACTACAAGAATTCCTTACCACCATACGAGCATTACAAGAAATCCTTAAGGGAATTCTAAACCTGGAATCAAAAGAACAATACTGGCATCACATAAATGCACTTAAATACATAGTCCACAGACCCTATAAAGCAGTCACACAATAGAAAGTATAAAACAACTAGCAAACAACTTTATGACAACATCAAAACTTCACATAAGAATTAGCCACACAATAATAGTGGGAAACTTTAAAACTCCACTGATGGCATGAGACAGATCATCAAGGCAGAAAACTAATGAAGAAATTCTAGACTTAGATTTGACCCTTGACTAATTGGGCATAAGAGACATCTATAGAATATGGTAACTATCAATCACAAAATTCACATTCTTCTTATCTGTACATAGAACATACTACAAGATCAACCACATGCCAAAACATTTTCTAAGAGCTCAATAAATATTTAAAAAATCAAAATCATACCAACCATACTTTTGGACCACAGTAGAATAAAAATAAATACCAGAAAGATCTCTCAAAACCACGCAATTTCATGAAAATTAAACAACTTGCCCCTGGATAACTTTTGATAAGCAATGTCATTCAAAAGGAAATTTTTCAGATCTTTAAATAAATGAAAACAGAGACACAGCATACTAGATTCTCTGGGATACAGCAAAGGCAGTGTTAACAGGAAAGATTACGGTGCTAAAAATGCCTATCTCAAAAAGTTAGATCTCAAATTAACAATGTAATATTATACATAGAGGAACTAGAAAAACAAGAACAAACTAACCCCACAGTTAGCAGAATGAAATAAATAAATAATCAGTGTGGATATGAATGGAATTGAGATCCCAACATCCATACAAAGAATCAATGAAACCAAAAATTGGTTCACTGAAAACATAAGCAAGATCAATGGACCATCAGCTAAATTAACAGATTAAAAAAGAGAGAATCCAAATAAGCATGATCAGATTACGGCAGTGAGGACATTGCAATCAATCACACGGAATACAAAAGGTCCTCTAAGATGACTACGATTGCCTTGATGCACACAAACTATAAAATCTAGAGGAAATGAATAAATTTGTAGAAACACACTATCTCCCAAGATTGAATCAATAAAAATTGAAACCCTGAATAGGCCAATATTGAGTACTGAAATTGAATCCATAATATAAACACCCACCAATGAAAAAAAGTCCCAGACTAGATGGAGTCACAGCCAAATTCCACCAGATATACAAAGAAGAGCTAGTATGGATTCTACCGAAATTTTTTCTAAAACATCAAGGAGGAGCAATTTCTCCCTAACTCACTCTGCATCAGGCTGACACCAAAGTTTGACATAAACACACACAAAAAAAGAACACTAGAGGCTATTATACTTAAAGTACATAGATGCAAAAATCCTCAACAAACTACTGGCAAACTGAATCCAGGAGCTTATCAAAAAGTTAATTCACCACAATCAACTAGGCTTTATTCCTGAGATGTAGGGCTGGTTCAATGTACACAAATCAGTAAGTAGCCAAAGCAATCTTAAACAAAAGTATGAAACTGGAGACATCAACATTACTCAGCTTCAAACTATACTATAAGGCTATGGTAACCAAAACAGAATGGTACTGGTTAAAACAAATGAACAAAAGGAAAACAGAAACATAGGCCAACGAAACAGGTTAGAGAACACAGAAACAAAGCCATACAACTACAGCTACTTGATCTTTGACAAAGTTGAAAAAAATAAGTAATGAGGAACGACCCCTTATTTAACACATGGCACTGGGATAACTGACTAGCTATATACAGAAGAATGAAACTGGACTCTTCCTTTCACGACATACAAAAATTAGCTCAAGATAAAAATTTTAATGTACGACCTCAAAATATAAGAATTCTAGAAGAAAATATAGGAATCGTCATTCTGGAAATAATTTATGATTAAGTTCTCAAAAGCAATTGCAAAAACAACAACAAAAGAAAGGACAGGTGAGAACTAATTAAACTAAAGAGCTTCTGTAGAGCAAAATAAATAATAAACAGAGTAAACAAATATCTAATACCAGGGTGTATAAGGAATTTATACAACTTAACAACTAAGAAACAATCCCATTTAAAAATGAGCAAAATTTCATTCAGTGTTCTCTGATTTTAGTTACCTCTTTTCTTCTGCTAGCTGTTGGACTGTATCTTTTCTTTCTATTTCCTCTAGTTGTGATGTTAGATTATTAATTTGAGATCTTTCTAACCTCTTGATGTAGGCATTAAGGACTACAAACTTTCCTCTTAACATTGCTTTTTCTGCAACCCAAGAATTCTTGTAAGTTGTGTCTCTATTTTCATTAATTTAATTTTTTTTTAATTTTTGTCTTAGTTTTTTTTTGTTCACCTAAGAGTTATTGAGGAGCAGTTTGTTTTATCTCTATTTTTGCGTAGTTTTCAGAGATTTTTCTTAGTATTGATCTCTATTTTTATTGCACTGTGGTCCAAAAATGTGATTGGTATGATTTACTTTTTAAAAAATTGTATTGAGACTTTCTTTATGATCAAGTATGTGGTGGATCATAGTATATAGTATGTGTGTGGGAGAAGAATAAATATGCTGTGGTTTTTGTTGGGTGGAATATTCTGTAGATATCTATTAGGTTCAATTGGTCAAGCGTTAAATTTAATTCCAGAATTATCTTGTTAGTTTCCTGCCTCAATGATTTGTCTAATGCTGTCAGTAGGATAATAAAGTTCTCTACTATTACTGTGTAGCTGCCTATGTCTTTTTGTATGTCCAGATGCGCTTATTTTACGAATCTGGCTGCTTTATAGTGTTGGGTACATATATATTTAGAATTATTAAGTGTTCTTGTTGAGTTGAACCCTTTATCATCATGTAATGCCCGTCTTTGTTGTTCCTGATTATTGTTGGTTTAAAGTCTGTTTTATCTGATATATAAACAATGACTTCTGCATTTTTTGTTTGTTTGTTTTCTGTTTGCATGGTAGACCATTTTCTATCTGCTTACTTTGAACCTATGGTATTGATGCAAATCAGAATTACATTGAGATATCATTCCTCATAGGTCAGAATGGCTATTATTAAAAATTAAAAACAACAACAACAACAACAAGTGCTAGCAAGACTGCAGAGAAGTGGGAAAGCTTATACACTGTTAATTTGAATCTAAATAGTTCAGCCACCGTGGAAAGCTGTTTGGAGATTTCTCAAAGAACATGAAGCAAAGTACGATTCAACCCAGCAATCCCAATACTGGTCATCTATCCAAAAGAAACAAATCATTCTATCAAAAATAAGCATGTACATGTTCATTGTATCACTATTCACAATAGCAAAGACATAAAATCAGCTTTGGTGCCCATCGGTGGTGAACTGGATAAAAATGTGGTACATATACACCATAGAATATTACACAGCCATAAGTAGGAATGGTATTACATCTATTACAGCAACATGGATTCAGCTAAAGGTCATTATTCTAAATGAACTAATGAAAGAACAGAAAACCAAATATTGCATGTTCCCACTTACTTACAAGTGGGAGTTAAACATTGGGTACCCATGGACACAAAAATGGCAGCAACAGAAACTGGGGACTACTCAATCAGAGTCGGGGTAGGTTGAAAAACTATTGGATACTATGCTAAGTATCTGGATAATAGTATAATTCATACCACAATCTCAGCATCACACAATATACTTAGGAAACAAACCTGCACATGTACCACCAAATCTAAAATGAAAGTTGAGGGGGGAAAAAAAAGAAAATAAAATACCAAACAAGTACATCTTATATTGTGTATGATAAAAATATTTATTAAGAGAAAAAAAGACTCACTTTAGAAGCATACATAAGTATTACTACAGATATCACATCAAAAACTAAGGGATTCTAACATTTAAAATAAAGAAAATCATCAACAAAATTTAGACAAATGCAAATCTTAACAATTAGGCAGCACAATATTTGTGTAAAATTTAAATTAAAATTAACATTGAACATATAATCATTGTAATTGTTATGAACATATCAATTTTATTTATCCCACAAGTATAATCATAATGCTTTTTGCCTTATAATGGGGTTACATCCTGATAAAAATGTATTGAATACCCCTAGCTACCAAACATCACAGCTTAGGCTAACCTACCTTGAAGATACTCAGAACACTTACATTAGCCTACAATTGGGCAAAATCATCTAACCACAAAGCCTATGTTATATAAAAGTGTTGGACAGTGTAATTAATTCATTGAAGACTGTGCAGAAAGTGAAAAACAGAATGGTTGTATGGGTACTCAAAGCACAGTCTCTACAGTTATGTATTGCTTTCATACCATAATAAAGTCAATATATTTTTAATTGAACCGTCATTTTAATTTGGGGGTTTTCTACGTATATCTTCATTTTGCATGCTATGACATAGTTTCAAAACCTCTTCCTGATACATTTCTATTCATAGCTCGTAATGTCAAATGAGATCTTTGTTTCTTACCTTTAGAATTTTTAAGTTTAATTCTTTCCATTTTATTGTACATCTTTCCTTAAGTTTCATTTTTTCTTACTACAAAATTGATCTTCATAGTTACTGTCAGGAAATGTGATTGCAGAGTTGACAACCCTGGAGACAGTCAGGTTCGCAATATAAGTGAAAAGACTTTCTTCCTCATCTGTGCCAACAGTATTTTTTAATTATAAAGACACCCAAGAGATGTGCCTCCACCTTTAAATTGTTATGTGACCTTAAACATAGTAAATGCTCAAAAACATCTGTTGAATGAATGAAGAAACCTGTGTGTCTGTGTGTGTGGCTGTGTGTGTGTGTGTGTGTCTGTGTGTGTATGTGCACATGTGCGTGTGCACATGTGCGCATGTGCATGTGTAAGTTTGCCTTTCTGTCAAACATCTTGTAGTTTCCTTATGAAATTTTGTTCTGTAAGTGTCATAGTCTCCAGATTTATGACTACTGAACTTGGTGGTGGGGGAAGAGGCGCAAAATCTGTGTGCTATATTGCTGGAAGCAATGCTAGCTGTGTGGTTATTTCATGTGAGACACCCTCTACTAGGCACTACCTGTGGTTTATTGAGAAACAAGTTAGTTTCGAAATATCCAACAGACATTCATAGGAGGAGGCAGATTAGAAAGTGTGTATTCAGGCTTCTGGCAACAATTCTTAATCAGCCATCCTCTAATGCTTATTTCTAATTTGGTTTACGTACATTTTCTGCAGGACAGAGAAGAAATCCTAGTGGGTTGTCTCCTCAGTTTTCTTTCAGGGTTATGAAGAAGAGCAGGAACCAGCTAGAGTTAGAAATAACCAATTTTTTAAAAAAGTATGTCATATGATAATCTGAAAGAATTCTTACCAGGAACCATTCAAAATGTTTGAACCATGAAAACTAACCATTTGCAACCTTCATCATGAGCCTTTCTCCTCGGGAAGGGCAATTTTGTGCCAATGTTGCTTCAGTTTCTATTATTTGACCCTTTGGCCAGACACACTCAGAGTATGTGAGGCTCACATCATGATTATTACTATTTCATGAGATCATTCCTCAGCAAAATTCCTGTTTGCGTAGTTTGAGTCCCCAACTGAATAGTTACTTGCTCCATTTGGAAGAAACTAATAAAAACTAGTTGCACAATGACCAGTTTCAGAAGATATTCATTCCAATAAAGTGGTAGTTTTTATAAACTTACTTCTCAAGCTCTTCTTCCTCTTCTAAATAAATTTTCTGCAGTCTACACAAGCACTTCCAGCTTGCCAGTTCACAATAACCCTGGATCCTGCGCAGCTAAGTTGATGAAAAGGAATGAAGCTTTCATGATCTCCAAAATCTAATTAGATATCTGGTTTGGGGCAAGCTTTGTCTGCACATACTGATTAGACTTACCAAATGACACCAAACAGCTTAAACTGACTAAGATTTAATGCTTGTTGTAACTAACTTCCACATCCTGTTCAGTTCTTTCCCTGTTCATCACAATGACTGGATTCCTCTCTTGGAATACGTATGGAAGAGATCAAAACATTAGATATTTCAATGGCTTATGTTTTCCTACACTGCAAGGGCCTCAGGGCATCTGTGTGTGTGTGTGTGTGTGTGTGTGTGTGTGTGTGTGTGTGTGTGT
>NW_022436951.1:17436249-17622130 GCF_009761245.1 Sapajus apella
TGTGTGTGTGTGTGTGTGTGTGTGTGTGTGTGTGTGTGTGTGTGTGTGTAGGGCCATATAGTCAATCTTTTAGTCTTGATGAGCCTTACAGTTTGTTTGGCAACTGCTCCATTGTGCTGTTAAGCAAAGAGCCAAAGACAATATGTAAATCACCAGACATGTTTGTGTTCCAATAAAACTTTATCTGTGGATACTGAAGTTTGAATTTCATATAATTATTATATATTATAAACTATTCTTTTTCTGATTTTTTTCAACCACTTGAGAATATGAATAGTCATACACAAATAGGCAGTAAGCCAGATTTGGCTAATAGGCTATAGTTTGCTGACCTACATATCGAGTATATTAACTACAAAATATGTTGAAAAGGGTAACTATGTGAGCTGATGATTATGTTAATTTGCTTGACTGTTGTAACTGGTTCGCTATGTATATGTATATCAAAGCATCATTTTGTACACTTTATGTACAATTTCTATCTATCTATCTACCTACCTATAAAAGAAAATTATTCATACTCAAATATTCCTTTTTTCTGCTCTGACCATAAGAAAAAACACTGATGAAACTCAGTGGGAACTGGCCACTCTGATCTGTCTACTCCGGGCTAGAAAACCATGAAGCTCCTCGGCTCTTACTTTAAAAATCTGTTCCAGTTCTAATTCAGGTCTCTGACAACTTGGAAGTGATTTGCCTTCATTCTTTTTCCCTCCTATCAAGGCAATGGCTGTCTGCATGGTTTCTTAACCACATTTGGAAAATCCGCTAATATTCACTTATTCTCATAAAGGGAAGAATTAACTAAAATCTGAAATAGGAAGCAAGCTTTACAATGTCCTGTTTGCAACCATCGAGTAACGGGAGGTTGGTTTTCTTTGAAGCTAATTATAAGGGAGAAAGTATATGACTTTTAAAAATGCTAAACTATTTTTTCAGCTAAAACATCACCAAGTTTTAAAAGTTAAAAATACATTTTTAAATTTAAAAATTAAAAATACATTTCTAATAGAAATGTAGTGAAATCTCCAACTAAACGCAACTCCTATTTATTATACTATTTATTTCATGTGGTATTTACTTCCATTTTTTAATGGTAGTACTTTCTTGCCATTTTATTTAACATTAGTAAGCATAATCTCCTGACTTAATATTGGGTTTGAATCAGCTCACATATGCTTCACATAGATTACCACTACCAGATTCCACCCTTTTCTCTTTCCCTGCTTCTGTATAACTTAGTTACATTACAAATTTTGGTCAGATCAATATTTAGTTATTACAGTGTTATGACCATACAACTATTATTTTCTTTGAGTCAAGTAGTGCCTTATGTTTACATTTACATTTACATTTGTTCAGTTCTGCAACTTTTTCATTTCCCCTAGAATCAGTTGGCTCTTATTTATATGCTCATTTCTCTACGTACCTACTGTCAATTCTTCACATTGTCCAACAGCTTGAAACAACCCCTCAATACAGTATTCTAAACAAGAAAATACCACCCATTCGTCTTCCTGCTGCATGGGTTTGTTTTCCTCCTAGCAAATCTTCCCTTTACTTGGTCAACTCTGGACTAAGTATGCATCCAAGAATGCTTAAGTTCTCCTACTATTTCCTTTACTCTTGCTCTGAAAATTCTCATTATTATTTTTCTTTGTCAATTACTCTTTTTTCAAGATCCCATATTTTTCTTTTTTCCAGGTTTAAGCACTAAGTTTTGTGGATCTCACCATCCTAAGACAGAGGTCACAGGGGTGAAATTTTTGGTAACTTATTTATTTTAAACATTATCAGGATTATTCTCTGAAATCCTCCCAAAATTAATGGATCATTTATTTCATCCAGGTATATAACTTGAGATTGAAATTAATTGATACTCAACATTTTTGAGATTTCTATCCACTTTTAGCTTCCTGTTGTTGTAATTCTGTACTTTTTTCTGCATTTCAAGCTATTATCCTCAATTCAGACACAATTGTACTCATCAGCATTGCATTACGTATTTTATTATAAGTGATTCTGAGGAAAAGCAGCATACCAGAGGCATTATACTAACTTGAAATTTGATAGACTACACCTGGATAAATTACAAAGAGCTTTGTTAAATCTTTCACATATCATTGCAATATGACATTCTCAGGTTTAAACCATAAAAACTATAAAAATAATAAGGAAAGAAATTATAAATATAGGGTTGAAAAATATTTCTTAATGAGATGGAATATCTGCTTATTGTGGAAAGGATAGCCACCAGGAAAATAAAAGTAAACAATCATCTACAATTTCATATAATTCGCTAAAAACCAAGAAAACAGCTAAATTCTGAAGTAGATGAGATGTGTTTAAATTAGAGACATGTATAGAAGAAATGCAGAAGATAAGGTTTAAATAATATAATCAGCAAGAAAGTGTTACTGATAAAGATTTATAAGAAAAAATAGCATTGATGAAACAAAGAAGGTTGGAAAGAATGCTATTATTTTGGCAGTCTAATGTATGGTAACCCTCTTCCTCCTCCAAGTTCAGAGCCAATTGAGAGATAGACGAATGTGTTAAGCAGATCGCAGTGGACTCTTTATGATAATCTCCCATGAACAATGGGTCAAGTAACTGGCTTTTAACTAGCTTTTAATACAGCTTACATGAGTGACCTTAGCTAAACCACATGGAGCAGAAGAATACTGCGTTCCCTTAACCCATAGAATTATGAGAAAAAATAAATTTGTTTTGTTTTAAGCCACTAAATATTGGATGGGTTTGTTATTCAACAATAAGCAACCGAAATGCTCATATAGGTCAAATGACTGAGCTATAGGAAAACATGACTTAGGTATATGGCCTAATGGGCTTTCTAAACCTAAGCCCCAGAATTAGTTTTACTTATTCTTAGAAAATGCCTAATAAGCACCAAGTCTCTGTGCTGTAATGATCTGCCCTTCTCACAGACATGCCTCTGTCCCATATAAAGTTTACAGCATGGAGTAGCAGTGCTGAATACTGTGCAAGTAGAAACATTCTAAAGGGAAAAGAAGACAGGCTTGGCCATGCAGCCTTAATTTTAGGCCTTGAACTTAATCAGATAACTCATTTATTTTTCCCAGGGGATTCACGGAGCACAGAGTAATTAAGAAAATGCAGCCAAAAATGTTGTTTACTGTTGTCTCTTCTCATGAAAACACAAAGTAGACATAAATCCCCAGTCCCCATCCCCACCATGACCACCCAACAGAGTCTACATTTTATCCAGTATACGGATCCCCTCACTTTCATGGCATTTCATTTTACTATCTGAATTTCTGATGAAGTTTTATGATTTTTAAGGTGCAGGACATGTCTTATGTAAGCTGTTTCTCTCTCAATACCTGACAGAGGATAGGTATGTTGGATTTAATGAATGAATAAAAGCTTACAACCACAATTTTAGCACTCAAACTTCATCGGAGAATTCATTCACTCCTTTTTACCATGTGATACAGGGAATTAAAAATAAAACAATGCATACTAAGTATTTGTGATTTCTGCTTAAGTCCTAGTAAATGCACTTTAAAATCACCTTCAACTCCTTTGCTCTATGACGGACTGAAAGAAATTTTCATCTTGCAAATATTCTTACGTGCAAAATTTGTATGTGACTGATCCCTCTCCTTTTTTTCTCATTTATTGAAGTTTTTTAGATATCTCTCTCTCGCTCTCTCCCTCTCTCTCTCTCTCTCTTTCTCATTTTAATAATGACATACCATGATGAGGTTTATTTTCTATATTCACTATGCTGAGCATTTGTAAGTTTAGAATTTGTGCAATTTCATGCCAAGAATAATCACGTTTTTCTGTCATAACTTTTTCATCATTTACCTGTCTTTTTAATGAAATTATAGTAAGTTGGATGTTTGAATATATATATATCGATTTTGTCATTTCCTTATATTTTCTCTCCTATTATTCTTTTATTGTTGTTGTTTGGCTTTCACTTGAAGGATTTCCCTGTTTTGAGTTCGTTGGCTGTATCTTGGATGGTTTATATTTCTTTTCCCCCCGGGGGGGAGTAATGGCGCAATCTCGGCTCACCGCAACCTCCGCCTCCTGGGTTCAGGCAATTCTCCTGCCTCAGCCTCCTGAGTAGCTGGGATTACAGGCACGCACCACCATGCCCAGCTAATTTTTTGTATTTTTGGTAGAGACGGGGTTTCACCATGTTGACCAGGATGGTCTTGATCTTGACCTCGTGATCCACCCGCTTCGGCCTTCCAAAGTACTGGGATTTCAGGCGTGAGCCACCGCGCCCGGCCAGGATTTTTTTTTTTTAAACCTGCTACTTTTCCACCTTACACTGAAGTTTTGTCTTTTAAATTTGCTCTTTTTTTCAATACGTAAGACTTTTTTAATTTTCTGATTTTTATTTTAATAGCATGTTATATTGAGTTTCATTCTCAGAAGTTCTTTTTTTTAAACAAGTTGCTTTTTTTGTTTGTTTGTCTTTCACTTGGTCATTTCATCAGAGTCTCTGCTTCTGTTCGTATTGTTTATTGGCTTTGATGGTAAATGCTGTCCTTAGAGATCTAATGATCCTAAGGATGCTGGATGCTCATACACATCCAGCAATGAAACAAGAAAAAGTTCATAGAAATGTCTGCTTAAGTAAAGGAAAAACATGTATAAATGGAAGTTTCTTTCATAAAATGTACTTATAACCACAATCTATTGGTGCTGAGGGTTAGAGTGTAGAAGATATAAGACATCTTATTTTTATAGAAAATTTTGGAGCCTTGGTTCAAAGCTACACTGTATCTGCTCAATTATTATTATCTATTAAAGTCATATTTTATATTTTATTTCAAGAGAACTTTTTCATCAATTTTATCTGGCTTAATTGCTCCAAATTCTACATACATCTATAATTGTAATACTTTTCTAATGCCATGAAGGTGAAAAGTGATGGATTTTTATATTTTCACCAGTAATGTTTTTGTTGAACGGATGCATTAAAGTTGATATCCAGTCATTGGATGGACCATTTTTATGACTAAATAGGATTAATATATATTTTTAAAGCAGCATCATTAAAATGACTAAAATTATCATAAGGTAACTCGAACAGCTAGACTCTTCTTTTTGCAGACTTTTAAATTCAGTCTGTAATTGAGCAGAAACATGGCTTGTAGTTTCCTCAAATCATTCTTGAGCTCCAGGCAAAGTGCTATACCTTGGCACCAACAGGAAGGTTACTGATAACACCACTCGGGTAAAAACAAAGCTGTGGATGAGAGGTTCCTTATCCATAGTGTATGTTTACTCCTGTCTCCTCTCAGGTGTTCACATGTTTTCATTGTGTCAGTAATAGTCAGTTAGTTTGATTTCATCGTATAAAATGGATATGCTTGTATAAATGTTCACTGGTTGTATATGCTGGGACACTTCTGCAAGTGTGACATTTCTGTATACAGTTCATAGCTTTAACAAAGTAGTTATTTTAGTCAAAGAAACAAAGAATGATACTACATAAAGTTTAGTATGTTCCTGACATAGTTCTGAATTCCTTATGTGTATTAACATATTTCATCTACAGTTAATTCAGGAGTCTTGTGGTATTACCATTATATCTGAATTTTGCAAATAAGTAAAGTGGGAAAAAAGAGCAGTAATTTGTACAAGATCCTATAGCCAGTAAGTGGCAGAATTTGAGTTTGAATTTGGGTTATGATGACACTTGACACCACTAAGTTCTGCTGTACTTCAGAAAAGGAATAACAGCAATAGACTATTTGGGTTTATATAGAAGGATAAAAGATCATAAGCAAAAAACTAAATTTAGCCGGGCATGGTGGCTCACACCTGTAATCTCAGCACTTTGGGAGGCTGAGGTGGGCAGATCACAAGGTCAGGAGATCAAGACCACCCTGGCCAGCATGGTGAACCCTGTCTCTACTAAAAAATGCAAAAACTAGCTGGGTGTTACATCATGCCTTTGTAGTCCCAGCTACTCAGGAGGCTGAGGCAGGAGAAAGGCTTGAACACAGGGGGGCGGAGGTTGCAGTGAGCTGAGAACACGACACTGCACTCCAGCCTGGGCCACAGTGCAGGACTCTGTCTCAAAAAAAAAAAAAAAAAACACTAAATTTAAATTTCAATCAATGTTCTGGATATTGCAATAGTATTAACAATTAATGCAGAAATAGTGCTTTATGTTTCCCATTTATTCCTAAAAACAATCTTATTCTTTAAAGTATTTGGAAGATGCTAGCAGACTATACAGATCCAAAAAAATTTTTACAGTAAAAGTGAATGTCTTAATGAATTTTTAGGTTTATTTTAAGTGTTTGCAAATACATAGACATAGGTCAATAAAAACATAATAAATTATTAAACAGTTTGCTCTTTTCATCCAACACTGTGTAATGATCACCTCCCAAGTACCGCAAGATAAAGGCAAGAGAAAACTCTTACCACGAGAACCTGAAGTATATACTGGGATGCCTTCCAGAAAATGTAAGTGGAGTCCTTTCCACATATACATGGTCCATGGCAGGGATGTATTAAGAAGTACTATGCTCTGAGCCTGGTCCTCGAACACAAATTCTGAGAAGTAGAACCATAGATGTAATCTACAAGACATTCAGTAAATATCTGTGATGTGCTCATCAACAGAACACTGTGCCTGCAGATTGATAAATCTCTCTGACCATTGCCCTGAGGCCTTCAGAAAGGAGCTGAACTGATCATTTGAGGAGACTGACATTTTAAGTAGAAAAAAGTCCAATAAAATACAGTAAAAAAAAAATAGTAAAAAGAAAAAGACAACCAAAATCTATAGCTTTCTAGAAGACTAGGACCAGCAGAAACATCCTCTGGTGTCAAGGACTGGCTTGTGTGGCTGAGCAGATGGCTTTGTAAAAGTTGTTAAGAGTTTTGTCCAAGAAAAATTAAGGTCCAGAGGCAAAATGAACCCTGTGTCCTCTCATTTTAGCTCATGCCATAAAGATGTTTATTGTTTAAAAATAACCTACTGTGAATTTACTGAGTATTTCTGCTGGCAGGCAAAGATTAGAAGAGTAGGGCAGGCGGGCATCAGCAAACATTTCAAATTTTAAAACCACTTTAGTTAGTCATACGCTGTGGTAGCCATGTCAAACCAAACTTTTCATAAACTTTCTGTAGATAATTCATTATGTGCATGACTTCCTAAGGTATATTCCCTCTTCCTGGAAATTTCTGGAATATTCAGAAAGCAGAACAGCACTCATAGTACACACTAATATTAACGGGTTTTCTAAACAGGCAATCAAACTTTTAAAAGTTATTTTATTATAACATCACTGAGAATGCCAGATTAAACTTAAATTCTAAGACCCCTTCCCCTTACTCATGGAAATTTATTCTTTATTTTGTTCTAGGTTTAGATGGAATACTAAGTTACGGCTTCTTCAGTTTAGCTGCCTGAGCTCGGCTTGCTGACTTTGTATTTTATTCCAGTTACTGCTGTTAGTATAAGTTGCTTAGCCTTAGTGATCATCAAACATAACTACCTGGCCAGAAAAATAAGCCAAAAACCAAAACAGGGCACAATAAACAATAAACAGCCTAAACTCTTATATCCATAGCATTTGAATAAAAACACTTTTCTGTTGCAGACAAAAAGCTATCTACCAAAATCCTTTCTCCCTCTCCATTATATAGAATTGTAGCTTGAAGTTGAATAGTTAGGCAAGGACTAAATTCCTCCATTTCGTTTCAGATATGGATGATTGTGTCATTAGCTCTTCCCAATAAAAGATGAAGCAGTGGTGCATGCTGCTTCTGGATCACAGCTTTTAAGAGTCTTTTCCATGTTTTCTTTTTCCCCAAATACTGATTGGGTCTAATTGAAAATGATATCCTAAGGGATAGATAAGCTATGCAATAGAAGAAACCCGGATGCTTGCAAAACCAGGCAGAAGAGAATGCTTCCAGTAGCCTGATCTTTCACTAAGCACTGTTTTAGGAAAAAGAAGTAAATGTTTATTCTCCTGAGCCATTACATTTTGGATTTAATTATCACTTCCGTCTTGCTTGTCTTTACTAATATTATTTGCTACTGCTTATAAAACCTCTTTAAGTTTTTCAAAGATCTTGAAGTCCAGAGAACCTCCCAGGGGCTTTTGTTACTTTGCTTGCTTTCTAAGTGACGCAAACACACTTTGCAAACACTTGAATGTGTAATACACTCTTGGGGTGGAGGAAGGGTGGTGAATTTTTGTCACTGTTGGCACGTAATGGCAATCTTTTTATTGAAGTGATAAATATGATATTAATAATCCATGTAGATATATAGTGATTCTATCATTTCCTCAAAGTAGAAATATAGTCCCTTGAATTTAGCAAATATTATTTGCTGTACCCATGCACATCCATTGACAGGTTTGATGAGACCACACATCCTGTTTTCCTCTTTCAGACAGCAAAAGCTGTTTCATGGAACAAGTGTTTTAGATTAAAATGAATAGGTAGGAAATAAAACTATAATGTAAATCTAGACCCGTAGTTGAATAGTTGACAGCTGCATGTCTAAGGGAAAAAAAACAGTCAATATTTTTTATGATGATAGATTGAAATGGGATTAGAATACAGCTGGATTTCATCTGGTACATCTCAACTAAAGTATACATTTCCCTCAGACTGAAAAGAGAGCTCTGGATGAGCTTAAAGTGCTAAGCCATTTATCAATCATGAATTTTGTTGTTTGTCCTTAAATACAGATATTGGCTATTTTCACATATTTATAATGGGATTTCAAAATAAAAGCTATATTGCCAAATACTCTTTACAATAGGCTCAAGTTTGCCGATGTATAACTAACTATATGATTACTGCTCCTCTGACACCCTACCAAAGAACAAGCATAATTTATAATATTTCTTACAAGATAAAGACATGACCCTGTCTCAGGGAATTCATAAACTGATTTTGAGAAACATTCCAGTCACTAAGCACTTCTGGATATACCATAATTGTGTTCAGATATGTGCTTAATTTCATTTTAAATATTATCCAAATGAAATAAGACCTCATTTTTTAACACAATTAGCCACACTTCCACCAACATTCAATATATACACTTTGTTAAATGAGACAAATGCCCAACTATTTCCTTTTGTTTTGTGTGTTCCATGCAGAATTTTAGGTACATTTTTCTATTTTGTTATGAACAATACTAAAGTTTCTGTTAGTTAGAATACAGACATGACTTATAGAAGGAAAGTGTGTATTCTTAATGATATAAAAGCACCTAACACTCATATTGTCAACCTGTGAATGTCGTGGAAGCCAATTGTGAGAATATGTATCAAAAACTTTGTTGTCACCCATTTATCAAAGACAAAGACTGACATTCTTAGCCTGACCCTCAAGGCCCGGAATTATCTGGCCTCTGTCTACCTCGCAGGTCTCATTTCGCATTATGTTTGCACCTCCTGCTCTGTGCTCCGGCTATTCTGCCCTCTTTTCAGATCCATCTCGAACATCCCAGGCTATTTATCTTGTCTGAAATTTTCTCCTACTGTTCAACCATTGTATCTAATCCTCGTCTAGTTGAATCTTACTTTCTGTTGGGTCTTATTTCAATAGTTATTTCCTCAGGAAAGCCTACACTAGCCTTCATTCCTAAATAATTTTTATTTAATATATACACTTACCAGCATGACCCTCTCCTTCATGTCTTTTATCATATTTGCAGTTTTCAGTTTGTGTTATATTCTGTTGAACATTTTCTACACTGTTAAGCTCTAAGAACCATGCCATTTTTAGTAGTCTTTGTATTATTATCACTTAGAAATATTGCACATAGGTAGAGTAAAATAAATATTAGTTTAATGAATAAATATGAATGAAGCACATTTTTTATACCTGGCTTCAAAGTCCAATAAAAAAAATCAAACATGAATTAAGCCACATCAGTGTTTCTGTTTAACAATGTCTTAATGTCTTTAAAATATTTCAGGGTTTTGTAAAAACAAAAATCGATTTTTAGTTAGGCTTTCAGCAGACAATGATGTTTTCTACCCAAACTTTTGTGATTCAATGAGAATAAAACTGTAAGAAAAAGGAAAACTCTGAGCATAAAATTTATCAGCATTCCTCACATTCTTATTGTAAAAAGTATGTTCTTATTGTACCAACCTCCGTGCAGACAAGAACTATTTATCCTGTACAAGGTAATAATGAAATAAGGCAAAAAAAGATAGTGAAAAAATAAAATATTTGATTGGGAGTTAACATTTGGTAGAAGGCAGCAGCCCTTTGAAGAAGGGAGTGACTCTGGATGAGCTACCTATATATTATGTCTTCATGACTGAAAGGCAAATAAAATTCTGATAGAATTCTGCAGTATTTTTACATTGGAGAAACAGATAACAGAATTTGAGACCAAAAAAAAAAAAAAAAAAACACTCGCTTTAAAGTGATGGATGAATCCCTAAAAGGACAGATAAAAGGAAAGTAATTAAAAATTATGTGTGTAATATCTTTTCAGATCTCAGACTGGCCCATGACCCACATGCACAGGCATACTATAAGCAGCATGACAAAGGCTAGTCTCACTGTATTAAGTTTTAAACTTCTGTCTAAGAGACAAAGATCAAACTTTAATTTCAACCAAAATAGTTGCCTGCTAAAAAAACCCAACACACAAAAATCAAGACTGGAGAAATATGACAGAATCCATATTCTTCAAAACACAGCATTTAAAATGTCCAAGAAGCAACCTGTATTAATCAGGATTCTACAGAGAAATAGAACCAATAGGAGATTAGATAGGTAAAAATGGATGAGAGAGGATATATTAGGGAAATTGGCAAATGCAATTGTGGAGGCTGAAGAGTCCCACAATAGACCATCTGTTAGATGAAGAAACAGAGAGCATGGATTATATCAAGTCCAAAAGCCTCAAAACCAGGGAGCCCAATGGTATAATTCTCAGTCTCAGGCTAAAGGCTTGAGAACATGGAGTCCTACTGGTGCAAGTCTTTGAGCCCAAAAGCTGGGCAACTGGAGTCCTAATGTCCAAAGGATGAATAAGAAGAATTACTTAAGCCTAGAAGAGAGTACACAATTCACCTTCTGCCTTTTAGTTTAGCTGATTGGATGGTGCCTGCCCACATTGGGTGAATGTATATTTCTTAATCAGTCCACTGATTCAAATACTAATCTTCTCTAAAAACACCCTTAGATTATCCAGAAATAATGCTGTACCAGCTATCTGGGTATTACTTAATTCAGTCAGGTTGACATCTAAAATTAATGATAAGAAGTCCTCCTTTTGTCAACTTGGCACCCATATCTATCTGCTTAGATCATACTTAATCTCTAAATAGAGTAACAAAGTTATAGTTCTGCCTATAATGATGCAACTATTCTGTGTAAATCCAAAAATACACTAATCCCCTCCCTAGAAAAGGAGGTAAAGTCCTTGAGTCAAATTTATGTTTTTACTGATATTCCATAACTTAAATACTATGATGTGAAACTAACATTATTTAAATATTGATGCAAATGCCATACATTTTATTTTACATAATAAAGGAATAAGAGATAAAAGAAAACAAAGATATCTCTTTAATAAATGTGTACATATACACATAAATGTATTCCTCACAAAAAGGGAGAAAATACTCAGAAATTACAGTCCTTGTGTCTATAACCGGTCACATGGTTGTAGCTTGTATTTATAACTGCCTTCTTCTAATACCCATTCTGTATTCCCTTTGCCTTCAAAAAGTACCTCAGCTGGTTGTGCTTCTTTATGTGACAGAGTGACCTAAATTTTCGTCCCTGAAAGGTCTGGGCTAAATTGATTTGCTGTATTTTCCAACTGAACTTAATCATTGGGCATGATAATACTCAGAGACACTTTAAATGGTTTGCTCTATTTCAGATATTCTCTTCCTTACCTCCATTGTGCATCAATGGAGCAATTTTCCTTGATAGTCTGAATTAATCACCCCCTCCAGTACCGTAACTCCCTTCCTAACCCAATACAACTGAGTGGCGGTCTTATAACTGAGTGTTTTGGCATATTTTTGTGTCCTCTGGTAGAAGCATTTCTCCCTCTGGAACTAAGACCTCTAGGCTAACAGAGCATAAGTTCCAGGACCAGCAAGTAAGAATTTTGCTAGTGAATCACTAGGTATAATGGTGAGTAGTACCACTCATATTTTCACCCCTTGTTTTCTAAACCAGTGAACTCTAGCTATAGAAAAACAATACCATAAATTGGACACTGATTCAGAGCATATATGGCCTTCTGAGAACATTGCCCCACCTCTGCAAAGGGTTGACATCTAGCTGGCACTGTGACTGCATCTTCAAGAGACCATTCCAGTGCTCTCTCAAGTCGGCTGCTCTAGGATGAACAAGAACGCAGTAAGACAAGGGAATTGCATGAGTATGAGTTCATTGTTCTACTTCTTTGCAGAGTGAGTTCCTTGGTTAGAAGCAATTCTGTCATAGGAATACTATGACAGTAGATAAGGAATCCTGTGAGTCTATGAATGGTAATTTTGACATAAGCACTGCATATATGAAAGCCAAATCCATATCCACAGTAAGTGTCGGTTTCAGTGATGAGAAAATAATGCTCATTCCATGAAGGCAAGAGGTTCAATGTATTGATCTGTCATCAGTTAGCTGGCTGATCTTTCCAAGAAATGGTTTCTTATCAGAGGCTCAACGTCTGTTTCTCCTGCTGACAGGTTGGCACTCAAAATTGCCATAGGCAGGTCAGCCTTGTTGAAAAGTTTATGTTTCTGAGCCCATGCATAACCTCCAATTCTGCCACTATGGCAACTTTTTTAAATAAGATTTTTAGGCAATGACAAGGATGGCAGGAATAAGTGGCTAAGTTGGCTCCACAGAAGGAGTCAGCCTATCCACTTGATTTTTAAAATCTTCTCCTGAGGCCTCCCTTTGGTGAACATTTACATGGGAAACAAACATCTGTATTCTTTTGATTATTCATAGAAGTTTATCCACATATTTCTTTCCCAAACTTCTTTGTCACCAATTTTCTAATCATGGTCCTTCCAAGTTCCTTACCCTCAAGCCAAGCCATTGAGTGCAGTCCATGAATCGGTATATAATTGCACATATGCCCAATTCTTCCTTCAAGCAAAGTGCACAGCCAGGTGCACTTCTGGAAGTCTGCCCACTGAAAATATTTTCCTTCACCACTGCCTTTCAGAGATGTCTTAGAAATGGGCGTTGCAGCTGCACACTTCCAGGTGGTACCTCCATGTCATGCAGAATCATCTGCAAGCCAGATTCACATCTTCTCTTCCTCTCTATCAACTGATCATAGGTAATTTTAGGACCACTGTTATAAATCCCAGAGTCCCCAGGCTGGGGAAACTGGAGATTTGATGGTCAAGGCTCAGAAAAGGAAGCACATTTCAAGAAACCAGAGCAAGAATTTGCATTTTTCTGTCTTTTTGTTCTATCCAGGCCTGAATAATGAAGAGTGTTAAATAGAATCATATATTACAAATAATCTAAAAGAAAGTAGAAGGAAGAATGTAGGAAAAAAATTAGAAAATATGAAACAAAGTAACAAACATAAATTTAAAATATAAACATTTACTTTAAACGTGGTGAACAAAAAGACCAATAGAAAGCCTAGATTGCACAGATAAGTGAAAAGTCAACCTCATCTATGTGTTTTTAGAATGATACACTTTAAATATAAGAAACAGGTTGAGTGAAAAAAAATGAATGAAAAGTATTTATCACGTATATCATATTCACATGTCTATGATCATACTAATACTAGACACAGATTAGCTTTGAGAATGTCCAGTGACAAAAAGGAACATTGTATAATGATAAAGTGTTTCATGCATAAGGAAGACAAGAGATTGTAAACTTATTTACCTATTACAAGATCTTCAATTTAAAAGCAAAAATTGATAGAAAGTGATAAGTACATAATTTCGCATTCATTGCTGGATAATTTAACATCCCTTTCACATAAATTGTGGAAAAGAAATCTAGGCGCAAATCAGAAGAGATGCTGCAAAGCAGAATAACACAAATATCATGACTCAATATTGATAGAACTCTATAATGGTGACAGCAGAATACCTATTATTTTCAAGTGTTAATTGTACACTTATCAAGACAGAACATACACTAGGAAATAAAGTGTAAATAAATTTAGAAAGATTGAAATTATACAGAGTATATTATCTGTTGATGATAAGAGTAATTTAGAAAGCAATAACAATAAAATATCTATAAAAAGACAAACTACTTGCAAATTAAGTAACACAATTTTAAATAATTTCTAGGCCAAAGAAGAAATTAAGATAACATTAAAATGTATTTTGTATTTAGTGAAAATGAAATACAACATAAAATGTGTGGCTTGCAGTTAAATGAGAGCTTAGAAATTTATAACTTTATTTTATCACATTAACAAAGAAGGAAGATGATCTTCCTCTTTAAGAAGACAAAGGAAGAAACAAACTAAAGATTATTGCTAAGTATAAGAAGAAAACAATAAGAAGATAAAAAACGCTAATTAAGCACAACAACAAATATAGAGAAAATTAAGAAAACTAGCTACTTAAAAAAATTGACAAAGTAAACAAACCCCTAGCTAGACTGGTTTAGAGAAGAGAGAAAGAAAAGAGAGGGGAGGAAGGTAATATGAACGAAACTGTATTAGGAATTAAAGAGGTCAATCATTGAAAATCATAAAATAAAGAAAATGGATTATAAAATAACAGTAACAACAATTTACAATAAAAATTCAAAATTTTATATAAACTGAGCACATTTCTTTTAAAAGTGTTTTTAGCAAATATGATACATGATAAAATAGAAAATTTCAGGAGTTCAGTAAGTATTTAAGAGTTGAACTTATTATCAACATTATTGCCAAAAAGAAAAATTCAGCCCAGAAGTTTTAATGGTAAATTAAAAATATTGATCAAGAATAAAAGAGAAAAATCACATGCGAATTTCAATATATACATTAAAAGTCTTTGAGAACCTCAACACTCAATCTTGATTAGGTGCCTTAAAAAATAGAAATAAAAAAGAAACTTTCTTAGTCTAATATGGTACAATATATTTACAAACAGCATTGTACTTAATTTGAGATATTTAACACTATCCCTTAAGATCTAGTATATATATATATATATTTTTTCTGTTAGTAAAATGATTTAATATACTCTAGGACTTTTCTCTGAGTGTGTGTGATTTGTTTACATATCATATTTGATCTTCATAATAAAACTGATTTTTACAATAACATTGAGATATTTATCTTCATCTCCATTTTACAAATAATGAAACTAAGACTAAACATGTTAATGATTTATACCATAGTATAATAAATACAAATTTGAGAAACAGTCTTAAAATCTGCTTTTTTATACAGAAAAAAATTGTTAGACATTCTGTGGAAAGTACATGCAATTTAGATACAGGTTATATCTTTTCTTTTTTTCTGTTGAATACTTTTTTTAGAAAATTTACTTATTATACTTTAAGTTCTGGATCACATATGCAGATTGTGCAGGTTTGTTACATAGGTATACACGTTCCATGGTGCTGGTTTGGTTCATCCATCGTCCCATCACCTACATTAGGTATTTCTCCTAATGCCATTCCTCCCCAATCCCCCCACTTCCTGCTACTTCTCCCTTAGTCCCCCAACCCCCAGGCCCCTGTGTATTATGTTCCCCTCCCTGTGTCCATGTGTTTTCATTGTTCAACACCCACTTATGAGTGAGAAGAATTGGTGTTTGGTTTTCTGTTCTTATGTCAGTTTGCTGAGAATGATGGTTTCTAGCTTCATCCATGTCCCTGCAAAGGATATAAACTTCTCCTTTTTTATGGCTGCATAGTATTCATGGTGTATATGTGGCACATTTCCTTTATCTAGTCTATCATTGAAGAGCCCACGTAGCCAAGAGAATCCTAAACAAAAAACTTAAAGCTGGAGACACCACACTGCCTGACTTCAAACTATATTACAAGGCTACTGTAATCAAAACACCATGGTACTGGTACCAAAACAGAGATACAGACCAATGAAACAGGACAGAGACCTCAGAAAGAATGCCACACAACTACAACCATCTGATCTTTGACAAATCTGACAAAAACAAACAATGAGGAAAGAATTCGCTATTTAATAAATAGTGTTGGGAAAACTGTCTAGCCACATGCAGAAAGCTGAAATTGGATCCCTTCCTTACACCTTATATAAAAATTAACTCTAGATAGATTAAAGATTTAAACATGAGGCCTAACACCACAAAAACTCTAGAAGAAAACCTAGGCAATACTATTCAGGACATAGGCATTGACAAGAACTTCATAACTAAACCACCATAAGCAGTGGCAACAGAAGCTAAAATAGGCAAATAGGATCGAATTAAAACTAAGAGCTTCTGCACAGCAAAGGAACTATTGATAGAATGAACCGGCAACCAACAGAATGGGAAAAAAATTTTGCATCTACCCATCTGACAAAGGGCTAGTATCCAGAATCTACAAAGAACTAAAACAGATTTACAAGTAAACAAACAATCCCAACAAAAAGTGGGCATAAGCTATGAACAGACATTTTTCAAAGGAAGACATTTATGCAGCTAACAAACATATGAAAAAAGTTCATCATCAGTGGTCATTAGAGAAATGCAAACCACATTGAGATACCACCTCATACCAGTTAGAATAGCGATCATTAAAAAATCCAGAGACAACAGATGCTGGAGAGGATGTGGAGAAATAGGAACACTTTTACACTGTTAGTGGGAGTATAAATTCAACCACTGTGGAAGACATTGTTGATTACTCAAGGATCTATAAATAGTAATACAATTTGACCCAGCAATCCCATTACTGGATATATAAATCATTCTATTATAAAGACACATGCACACATATGTTTATTGTGCCACTGTTCACAACAGCAAAGACTAATATCTGGAATATTTTTATTCCATGATGCATTGTAAATGTCATCCATTGTAGTAAAATAAAGAATATTAGTAAAGTATTTAATACTAGAGACAGAGAGGGAGAAAGGGGGAGAAAAGACAGAGAGAGAAGTGAGAGGAAAGGCTGAAGAAAGAAGGGAAGGAAGGATGGAGGAAGAAAGGAGGATGTCTCCGTTTGCAGATAACAGAAATTTTAACAGAAATCCTAAGGATAAGATAAACCAACTACCAGAATTATTAAGGAAATTTAGCAATCCAGGATATAAAGTCAATATACAAAAATAAACGTTATTTTTCTACTTTGGCATATGCAAATAAAATATAAAATTTTAAAATAACAACAAAACAAAATACCAAAGAATAAACTTAGCAACAGATGTACTGCAAACCTGTTCTATAACATTTTTTAATATTGAGAAAAAATTAGAGTAGCAAATAAATGGAGATCTGAAAAATACCCATTTATTGAAAGACTCAGTGTTATTCAGAAGACTGCACTTTCCAAAGGGACCCATATACTTGATGTGATCTCACTGAAAAATTTTCCATGTTTTTGATAGAAATTAAAAAGCTGTTTCTAAAATGCATGTGAACATGCAAATAATCTAGACTGTCTAAAACAATCGTTTATAAAACAAACAATATTAAAGGACTTACACTTTCTATACTTCAAGAAATATTATAAGGACACAATAAGCAATACAACATAGTACAAGCCTAACAATTTACAAATATACCAATTAAAGGTAATACAAAACCCAGAAATAGACCAAACTGATATGGTCATTTGATTTTCAACAGAGGTGTAAGAGTAATCTCAATTAAGAAAGAAAAGTCTTGTCAACAAGTGACATTGTAACAACTGGAAATTCATATAGGAAAAAAATTAATCATACCCCATTGAGGTAATAGACTTAAACATAAAAAAAAAACCTACATATGTTTTAGAACACAATGGCTAATATCTTCCTGACACAGCACATACAAAAGTATGCATTCTATATGGTTTCATTATTATGAAATTCTATATCATAGTACAAAAATTCAAAACAGTGTTTTTCTCCAGGGGCAGGATTAGTGGCCATAACAGACTGAGAATGGATACAAGAACACTTTTTGAAGTGACGGTGGCATTTTACATCTTGAGACGGGTTGAGTTACACAGGTGTGTGCATTTGCAAAATGTCATCAAATGGTACACTTAATATCTGTGTAATTTGTTGTATATAAATTATACCACAACAAAAATAAAGAAAGAAATAGTGAGACCTAGTTAATGAAATGCACAATGAAGTGTTTCTGGAAAGTGTACTAATATCTGCAATTTACTTTGGAATAAATAAAAATGTGAGATAAATTAATGAATGAATAATAGACCTGCTTAGATTGATGAGGAATTGTTAATAGCAGAAATGAGGCTGCCAGTACTTAGATCTTCATTGGGAATGTCTTTCAAATTTACAGTGTATGAAATATTTTATAAAATTTTGGGGAACAACAGGGAGAAAAGTAATTACTCAAAAAGCAAAACCTGTAATCAGAAAGAAGGAAGGAAGGAAGGAAGAAAAAAAGGAGGGAGGGAGGGAGGGGGGGAGGAAGAGAAAGAAGGAAGGAAGAAAGGAAGGAGGGAGGGAGGGAAGGAAGGAAGGAGGGAGGGGGAGGGAGAGAGGGAAAGAAGGGAGGAAGGAAGGAAGGAAGAAAGATTTTTAAATTTTTAAATCTTTATACTGAGTTTCCTACAATAACTAATTAATTTTAGGAAAGATGATATGAGGGAGCAAAGATGTCAGATTAAAGGTAAATAAATTAATGAGGCCAGGCGCAGTGGCTCATGCCTGTAATCCCAGCACTTTGGGAGGCTGAGGATCTGAGCAGATCACCTGAGTCAGGAGTTTAGGACAAGCCTGGTCAACATGGCAAAACTCCATCTCTATTAAAAATACAAAAACTAGCTTGGCGAGGTGGTGGGCATCTTTAATTCTAGCTACTCTGGAGCCTGAGGCAGAAGAATCATTTGAACCCAGGAGGTGGAGCTTGCATTGAGCCAAGACCACGCCATTGCATCCAGCCTGGGGAGACAGAGCAAGACTTTGTGTCAAAAAAAAAGAAAAAGAAAAAAAAAGTTAATTGTCATTAAAGTGAGAGGATATTTTCCTTATTTTTAACAAAGGTAGAGAACGCACACAAAGAGAAAAAGAGTGAGCAATCAAGAGAGACTTAAAAAGTGTTTCAAGATACCCAGTGGTAGAAATATAAGTCATTATCCAACGTTACAGATTTTACACAGAAAACTGCAGTAGCAAAAATACGCTTCTACAAGTTGATGATTATTTGTGCCATGAAATAAATACGATGAACCTAATTTCATAGCTAAAATACAAAAGAAAAAAATGTAATTAAATTTGGCCAAATTAACCTTTTGAGAATTATCATATAAATAAGAGAATAGAAATATGTATGTTAAATGTGATTCCTCTCTAGCAGCCACTAGTTTCCATTACCATTATTACCGAGTTCAGCAGTTTGATCCATGGTAAAAAGCATATGGTCAATCTTGTTGCAGATCTAATTAATTTTTGATCCCTGATAAAATACATTAAGGAATACTCAGAAAGCTTTCAAGTGAAGAAATTTCAAAAACATGACTTACCTAAGTTCCTTAGACTATTGCTGTATCTAATCCTTATTTTAATAGAAAAAAATTTACAATTCTTATATTTGTGCTTTTCGCATAAATCTACAAATATTCAAATGAGTTCTAAATCCATCTTGCATATTATGAAATAGATTTATATTCTTTATTCTAGGATTACTTAATCCTGCTTCTATTAAATATCAAGAAAAAGTCCAACTTAGTGTTCATTTTGTCCTTAAGAAACAGAGTAAAAATAGTTATCTTATACTAGATTTATACAATTATCTTAAATTTTGAATGATTTCAGCTATTTCCCCAACACAAAAATAATATTTTTTATAACTATTTACTAAATGTCTACACTTTCCTAGATACTGGAACTGCAGTGTTAAACAACAACAACAAAAAAACATAAAATATTTCTATTTTATAGGGCTTTTAATCTGATACAGAAACTAAAAACAGTTATGTATAGAGAAAACAAACACGATTATTTCAGATAGTGGCAAATGTGAGGAAAATAATGAAACAGTCTGTTGTGATGTCTAGTGACTTGTGGGCGTCACTTTAGATTTAGGGTTCACAGTATAGTTCTCGGAGAGGTTAACTTTCTTATTGAGATCAACCATGTAACCACATCCAGGAGACTCCATTTTAGACAGAAGAAAATTGGAAGGCTCTGAAATATACATGAACTTGAACATGGCATTATTTTGGAACTGGCTGAAAGCCAGTATTGCTAAAAGCATGGGGTGAAGAAAAGAGAGTGAGATGTGATAAAGTTGGAGGAATACACAAATTCATGTTGAGACTAAAAAGACCTAGCAAATAATCTATATATTTTCCCCAGTACTTCAGAATCCATTTACAAGAGAAATGACATGTTTTCTAAATGCTATTGCTTTACATCATATAGATTAAAATGTAGACAAACATAGAAGTTAAAATCATAAAAACCGGATTCAGTGTAGTGTTGACAAGAAATAATACTATATTTAAAAAGGATTGTAACAGAAAAGGGAGTAGTAAATGAGTTTTGGTTTTATTTTTTTAATTTAATCAGAGATTCTGTTTGGAACTTGATAATATACCTTATTAACATTCTTAAAGTTGAGCTAGCAAAGTGGCGATCAAATATATCACTTTGTTCCATGTGGAAATAGGATGAACCTAATTCCACACACCTGAGGTACATAAGACCAAAAAAAAAGGCAAAAGAAAAGGAAAATGTAATTAAATAGATTCTACAAAGCTAAAATCTTTAGCATGAACATATGCATAAGAAAATATAAATGTTTCTGTTTTTCCCTACTATTATCTCTGTAAACAACTAACATGAAGAGAATTAGCTGAAAGCAATAAAAACGTGGATTAGAACGGTTTTCTTCAATCCAAAAACAAAACAAATTAAAAATGAAAAGCACCAAAAACTAATTTATATTTGAGACACATTAGTAGGAATAGTAGCACTCAGTAAAAGCTACCAGAATCTTTTTCTAGTATCAATTTTTCATGCATGAAAAAATATTGTGTTTGTTTTTAACAACTACCTTTAAAAATAATCAAAGTAGGGAAGACTTTAAAATTATTTAAATGAGATACATTGAAAGAAATGTAGATGTTGAGCTTAAAGACATAGAATCATAATGGTCACAATTTCTACTTTCTAATAGTTGAAGTCCTGGATTATTTAAGAATGATTTATTTCACTTTAAACAGAATTTTGGGATAGATTTTTAAGGGGGACATATCAGATATAGGGCGACATTTTTCACTGCACAACTACAGAAGAATTATGCTAATTTGAAATGTGTGAGTCCCTATTCCTGGCACTATTTAATTATCTTCTTACTCCTCCTTACCATTGTTTATTGACTCACTGATGCACTTTTAAAAAATGTTAAGAAATGTGGCATCTACCTCCCAAAATGACACATCCTATTTATAGGTTTAACAAATTATCCTTCAACCTGGGACACATTCTGTAAAAAGGAAGCTTTATTTCTCTCTAAGCTGGAGAAACAGTCACAGAGCAGGACTTTCCTGGACAGATCAGGATGTATGGTCACCCTACCTTCTTGTAAATAGTAAACCCACACCATTTCTTATTGCTTTCTTAATCTCCTTAACTTTTTAATCTTCATTTTCAAAACCACTTTAGCCCCTTACATAGACGGCCATAACCCAGATGTCATCATTCCTCTTAACTAATCCACACTAGCTATTTTAAACTGTAATATTCCTGGGTCCAAATGCAATATCCTTGTTTTTCAGTTTTTAATTTCTTTCGGAGATGGAGTCTCGCTCTGTCACCCAGGCTGGAGTGCAGTGGCACGATCTTGGCTCACTGCAACCTCCACCTCCAGGGTTCAAGCAATTCTCCTGCCTCAGCTTCCCAAGTAGCTGGGACTACAGGTGCACGCCACCACACACGTCTAATTTTTTTTATTTCACTGTGTTGGCCAGGCTGGTCTTGAACTCTTGAGCTCAGGCAATCCACTCGTCTCAACTTCCCAAACTGCTAGGATTACAGGCATGAGCCACTGAGCCTGGCTTTTAATTTCAATACTGGAGATAGCTGATAAAGTTAACATTGGTTTTAGAAAAACCCCACCTGGGCCGGGTGCGGTGGCTCACGCCTGAAATCCCAGCACTTTGGGAGGCCGAGGCGGGTGGATCACGAGGTCAAAGAGACCAAGACCATCCTGGTCAACATGGTGAAACCCCGTCTCTACCAAAAATACAAAAAATTAGCTGGGCATGGTGGAGCGTGCCTGTAATCCCAGCTGCTCAGGAGGCTGAGGCAGGAGAATTGCCTGAACCCAGGAGGTGGAGGTTGCGGTGAGCCAAGATCGCGCCATTGCATTCCAGCCTGGGTAACAAGAGTGAAACTCCGTCTCAAAAAAAAAAAAGAAAAAAACACCCTACCTAATAGAGATCTAATATTTTAATATTTTATCTGCACCATTTTCTTTCTTCAGTTCAGCAAAGCTCCAACTCAACATCGTTCCAGTGATGCAGATCTCCACATACTGTTAAGTGATCATCACATAACTATACAGGAATAATAGTTTAAACTCTCACCATTCCTAAACTTAGATCTCCAGGCTAGTTAGCAACCCTGTGACATACTCACTTTTCCCTTTCACTTTTCTTCTCATAATCCCTATCATAAATCTTCATTTAATTAATAATGTTGAGATAAACGAAAGTGGATTTTTTCCAAGTGCAGACTTTTAATCTATAAATATTCCTTTATTCCTACCCATTCTATTCCCGACGGAAAACCCATATTTTGCTCCTCCTTGAGGACAAGCTCTTGACTGGAGCTTGTGATTTTCTCAAATTATCTTCTGAAACACTGTCTTCAACAATTGCCATTTTCATATCTCATGGTTGTTTCCCTCAATTCATAAATATGTTCACGTATCTCATTTCTTTTTTAAAAAATAATGAAAATATTTTACTCTGATTTCTATATGTTATTTCTCTTCCATGCATACTGTTTCTAATTATAGACTATCTCAATTTCTTACCTGTCATTTCTTTTACAACTTACTATTTAACATCTTCCTCAATGATGTCAAGGAAATTTCTCCTTCCAGGTTCTCAGTTCATCCTTTAATCATCTTATGTATTGTATATTTTGTGAGTATCTGCAATGTGCCGGGCACTGTTGAATTGTTTGGATTAAATCAGCAAGGGCAACAATAAAGAAAACAGACAAAATCTCTTCCCTCAAAAAGTTTACATTTTACTGGGGCTAGACAGAATTTTAGAAAATTAACAAACATGCTCAATAGGTGAATTATGCAGTGTTTTAGAAGTTTGGAAGTGACACACTTAATACTATGTAAACCAAGGTAAGCAGAAGACAGAATCAGAACTTGGCCCAGAAGATGAGTTACAGTTTTTTTGTTTTTGTTTTTTTGTTTTTTGTTTTTTTTTTTTTTTTTTTTTGAGACGGAGTTTCGCTCTTGTTACCCTGGCTGGAGTGCAATGGCGCGATCTCGGCTCACCGCAACCTCCGTCTCCTGGGTTCAGGCAATTCTCCTGCCTCAGCCTCCTGAGTAGCTGGGATTACAGGTACGCGCCACCATGCCCAGCTAATTTTTTGTAGTTTTAGTAGAGACGGGGTTTCACCATGTTGACCAGGACGGTCTCGATCTCTTGACCTCGTGATCCACCCGCCTCGGCCTCCCAAAGTGCTGGGATTACAGGCGTGAGCCACCGCGCCCGGCCACAGTTTTAAATTGAGTGGTCATAATTGACCTTATTTAGAAAGTGATATCTGAACAAAGATTTAAGGAAAGGGAAGATTATAGCTATGTGAATAAGAAGCGGTGCATGTCAGGTACGCTCAAGAAGGCCCCAAAGAGGTCAGTGTGGCTAGAGCAAGTAAAAGCATGGTGGAAAATTAATTTACAGAGGTACGGAAGCCATATGTACGACCTTGTAGAACGCTGTAAAGCAAATGACCTTCATTCTAAGCAAAATGGGTTCTGTGATGGTTTTCAACAGGAGTGACATGATCTGACTCAGGTTTTAAAAGTATCACCTAAGATTCCATATTAACAATAGAAAGACTTTACGAGGGCAAGTCTATGGTCATGAAGGTAATAAGGAAGCTTTTATAATAAACTTGGAGGAAATGAATAGGACTTAGACAAATATGGCACCAGTGGTGGAAGTACTGTTTGCAGAAAGGTAGAAATTGTCACATTCCAAAAATTTGTCAAGGTAGTTCTAACAGGACTGGACATGGGATGTAAGAAATGGGATGGCTCCAGGCTTTTGGCCCCAAGCAAAAGGACCACATGGATCTTGATTATTGTTTCAGAAGACTTGACTGGCAGAAAACACTAAGAAGGCTACAAAGCCCACCAAGAGAATAGGATTTAATGAGGGAAATCTTGAGAAGACTTTCAGCACCTTGCTACCCATCATGTGGTCCCCAGGAAGCCATAATGGCATCCCCTAAAAGCTTGTTAGAAATATAAAATCTCGGCCTGGAGCAGTGGCTCAAGCCTGTAATCCCAGCACTTTGGGAGGCCGAGGCGGGGGGATCACGAGGTCAAGAGATCGAGACTGTCCTGGTCAACATGGTGAAACTCTGTCTCTACTAAAAATACAAAAATTAGCTGGGCATGGTGGCGCACACCTGTAGTCCCAGATACTCAGGAGGCTGAGGAAGGAGAACTGCTTGAACCCAGGAGGAGGAGGTTGCGGTGAGCCGAGGTTGCACCATTGCACTCCAGCCTGGGTAACAAGAACGAAACTCTTGTCTCAAAAAAAAAAAAAGAAATATAAGATCTCAGCCCCTGCCCTGCCTACTAAATCAGAATCTCCATACTTGCAAGGTCCTAGAAAATTTCTATGTGTGCTAAATTTTGGGGAAATTTGCTATGATAATATGTTACATGAGAGAACAAGAAAGAAGTACATAGTTGGCAAAAAATGTCAAACTCTTCTTTAAAAATTTTCTCATAAACAGTGGAAGCATTTGTGAGTTGTAGATTGTTTTTAAACTGGAAAAAAATTATTGTGATTAGCTGTCCTATGCAGAAAAATTAAGACTACAGCCTGACGGACATATTCCATGAAGTTAAAATGTAGATTCATCAATTTGAAAAAATAATTTTAAACTCCTGTGTATTGTCCCTCCCTCAATTTCCCTGATTTGTGTAAAATAGTTTCTGAGATTCTTTCCAGTCAGTTTTTTTTATGTAACTGCAAACAACCAACCATGGATTGTCAGTTAGTCTAGATTTGTTAAAAAATATTGAAACAAAACCTCCTGGAGTCTGTGTAAGAGGTGCCAGGTCATGTAGTTAGTAAGAGTAGTAAGAAGGATAGTTGAGCTAGAATTAAGAACCATTGAATTACTGAAGGTAATATTGTGAATTTTTAAAAGTGTTCCATATTACAGGTTTTTTTGGCTGCGTAATTTTACCAAAAAATGTGAATGAATTGAAAAAAATGCCTTTTACATAATGCTTGTTGACAGCATCCATAGGCACATAAAAAAGATAATTTGTGCTAATTGACACATAATATGTGGCATATGTCTAGGACAGCATTATTAATTAAGGGGTGCTGTTTTCCATGTTAATATTAGCTACAGTCATATATTTGGCAACAAACAAGCATTATAAAATCACAAAATTTAAATCTCAAAGCAATCAACTTTGGAAATGAGTCTTCATGCCAAGCTGTACTTCATCTAGCCTGTAATAGTAATGATAATATCTCTAGTCTGCCACAGCCTAGATGCGCAGACAGGTTTCTCTTAGACTTCCCCAATTAATATCTCCAAGCTACTTGTTTCACTAATTATTTTACAAATACCAGGGCAATTTTTATACATTCCACTCCAAACATACTTCTCTAACATTTTTAGAAATTTTATTTAAATACCGTAATTTTCCTCCGCATCTAGAGTTCTCCATCACATTCTCATTATGACCTGCTTATTTGTTCTTTTTCTATCTTGGAATGTTCTACCCAAAGTCATTTCTTTCTTAAAGAGTTTTGTGACCCATGGTCAGATTAGAACTGATCTTTCTCTTTCCTGGTCTCTGTAGAGTCTCTTCTCCTGTCTTTAGGATTCATCTTTGTTTTTATCACTGCATTGTATCTTTCCTTATATGTAGTTATTAGAAAATTTATTTAGATCCTAAATTGTGAGATTTCTAAAGACATGAATGGTGTCTTCCTTGAAAGAACAGTAACACTATGGAGAATGAGAATGTCGTAACGATAACAAAAATAGCTAAATTTAACCTTATATTTATGCCCCCAAGTTATTTAATTTATTGTTACATATACTGCCCAATAAAAGCATGATAAAGCAGATCTTATCAGTCCAAAGTGGCTAAATATCTTCTCCAAGCTCAATCAGGCTGCCAGTTACATTATTAGGATTCTAATTCTGTTGCCAGAGACCGTAATTGTATTATTTTACAATTTTGATGAAGCAGAGGTCCAGAATTCAACAAATGCTGATTTATATTTTTAGCTTTTTCTCTCGTTCCATGGAGCAAATTTTGGAAACAGATGTAAATTTTCAGAGATTTCCTTGTTATACTTGAAACATTGTAACACATGATAGAGATTCCATAATTATTCAATGAGCTAATACACTTAAACTTTGTGGGTTAAAGTATCAATATACTAAATTGCAGTCCCATCTTTATTTCTAATTCTGTTTTCTCCATAAAGATGTTTACAATATTATTTTCAAAGTGAATATTCAGTAAATTTTAAAAGTAATTATATAATGAAAACAAACACCTTTATTTTACTTCCTTTTTGGAAAGATTTCTCTTAGATCTATAGAAATATGTCACAATGTCTCTTTGACTCACAATGAACACTCCTTGACCAAACTTTAACATGTTTATGAATCCCATCAGGGAGCTACTCTGGGAAACCAGGTTGCAGGTTTTGCATGCTATCAGTTTTACGTCAGTCACTGTGAATCGACCTTTTTTATTTACATCAATGGAAAAAATCCAGTTCTGCATCTCTTAAAAAACAAAATAGAAAAAGGATTCTTAAGACAGGTTTCCATCACTTTAAGAAAATAGCTTTAACAACAGTAATGAGTGACTTTTCTCTGAGAAGTCACCAGCAATTGTGTTGTCAGTGCAAGAACTAAAAGCATTTGGTTTGTACATGTGGTATGGCTGCCTTAATCTTTTAGTTCATCAAATTCCAAAGAGTGAGCAAAAGGCAAAGATTGTAACTTTAGCTGCCAAGAAGAGTGTGAATCATTTCTCTCAAGATTTTAAATATCCTTTTTTTAGCTTGGAGGCATAAAGCAACCAACCTGAATGAAAACAGATTTGGGCTGTAACAAGAAGACAGAATTTAACCAGCATATGCTAAAGAGTCTTACTGAAACAGAACAAAAGTTTTATGCATAAATGTTGCTTTAAAAGAATATGCAGCAAATTGTTCACACTGTGTTCACTGGACCTTATTATACCTTTAAAGGTCATGAGAAATCTACTAAGGAACTAGAAACTACAAAAACAATAATCTGTCATGTCTTTCAATACCCACATATTAATGCAACTTTCAGTGCCTTGCTCTGATTTAAGGCTTGCATAGACATATATTATATTCTTTTATACTTGCATTGTTTTATATTTTCACTGTATTGATAATATTTTACTAAAATAGTCTACCATATTAAAATGTTATTTAAATTGACAATTAGTAATAACAAACCTATGACAATTAGTAATAATAAACCTATGATACAATAGAACAAATCAGGAAGGCCAGAATAGACTCATATGTAGAGATTTTATGTAAGATGATCAGTAAGATTTTACATAAGATGATCTTACGTAGAGTTTACATAAGATGATATCTCATGTTAGTATGGAAAAGTTTTACTGTGCAAAGAATTCTATAGAAACAATTAGAGGTCTATCTACTATCTATCTATCTATCTATCTATCATCTATCTATCTGTCATATACATTTGTGTCAATATATCATTCATTACGACAAAATAAATCCCAGTGGATACAAGCTCTAAGCATAAAAATAAACAGGAAAAGTAGTAAATAAAATATTAACGTTTTTCATTATTGATTGGAAAATTGTATTTTAACCATTACCCAAATCTTAGAAGTATAAGAGAAAGTTTGACAATTAGGTTGTATAGTGGGAAGATTAATATATGGCCAACATATTATAAGTCAAATTAAAAGAAAGAGATGTGAACCTGGGCAGAATATTTGTAACACAACATGAGAAATAGATGTGTGTCTTAAATATATTAAAAGTTCATACAAATCAACTTAAAAGAACAGCTGCAGAAAGACAGTTTTCCTTCAGGTATCTGCATAAATGATTTCTTATCAAAGAGTCTTCTCTGACAACCTCACCAAAAATACCCAGGATCCTGACAACCTCTCTAATCAGGCTTTTCATTATTTTGTACTGTCTGTAAGTTCTAGGGAAACTGCTACCAGAGACTTTATATTCATTTAATTATTATATTCTAGTCCATGTCTCATTACCTGGCTTACAGTTTTTATAAAAATTCAGAATAAATAATAAATGAATCTAGAATAAAATGTAAGGAAATATGATAAATAACAGAAGTATTATCTTGGAAAGAATGAATAGATTATTCTTAGAGGTAAAGAAAGAATAAAGATGTGTGTGTGTGTGTGTGTGTGTGTGTGTGTGTGTGTGTACGCATACATGTGTTTGTATAATAAAAAATAATCTGTGCTATAATCCTAGCACAAGGGTTGTCAAGAACTACTCAGTGGACATATGACATTAGGTAGTATGAATTTGTAGAGAACTGGATGAGCTTGATTTTATGTTTCCACATTATTCCTCTGCTTCTTAAAACCAGGAAAAGAGAAATACAATATCTGTTAGTATTTAATAAGAAAGGATTATAAGCAATAAATAAGGGAATAATTGCACAATTTTAGAGTATGTTTATTTGAAGTGGTTTACCATTGGCCCCACCATAGGAAAAAAAGCTAGAAATGGGGTGACATTGTCGGAGATCATGAAAATTGGAAACACACAAGGACGATGAACAGGAAATTTATTATAGCAGAAAAAGAAATGTTTCAAACATTTGAAATCTTCTGTAAGACTTGACATTGTGCTTCCTCATTTACTCCCAGCTTCTCTGGCTGGCTTCTCTTCTTGTGCCTTCTAATGGAATTGGAAAAACATTACTCCTTCAGTGTTTTTATTCAGGCAACACTTCTTGGATGTCCACCTTTGGTGTCACGTCTATCCTATCTGTTAATAATTTCCAAATGTTTATATTCAGTCCTAAAGTCAGCAAATCAAATGGTATTCATCAGATTGAATATTTGAAACAGCCCTTTCAGTCTTGGTTCCAAATTCCCCTCAAAAAAAACTGGCAGACGGCCATGTCAGCCCACTGGAAAACACCATGTCTCATAGAAGTGCCCTCGGTATTACAGGTCTGCTATTCACCAGGTGGAGAAGAACCACTGGGTCAACACAAACCAATGACACAGTGAGTGGGCATGCGATGGGAGAAAGCTCAGAGGAAAAGCTTTATTCTCTATAAAATGGAAGAATCTAGGTTGAGAGGTCCATGGAATAGAAAAAAAGAAAAAAAAAAAAACACATACGTTAGGGCCTAAGTTGCATCATGGTGATTCTCATTCTTGTCATGGCCCTGTGTCTATCTTTACTTTTAATTATTTAATTTTATATGAAGTTATATGTAACATTTGTGAATATACCCAGTAAAGTAATTGAATGAAGATATTGATCTGAAATTCAGACTTAACAAGCAAACTGCCATCCAAACTTTATCAGTTAGGGATCAGTTTTAAGAAATGGAAACCATTATAGCTACTTTTAGCAGAAAGGGATTCAATACAGTGGTCAGATTGTTTAAAATTTTCGGAAGGATTGGAGGGGCAACTCAATTGTTAAGAACACTCAGCTGCACCTGTGGTTCACATATCTGGATGCTGCTCCCACACACACCCCAAGGTCATGACAGGAGAAAGCCAGGGACTGGATTGCTGAAGAAAAACCCTATGTCCTTACAACTATGCTTGATGGGAGGGGCGAGGGAGCCGGACTGGGGAGTGGATCCCAGTCATTTAGGAGGCGCTCTTCCCTTCCAACCTACTTCCAAATTTCAAATGTTGTACAAGTGCATCTAGTTAGAGGTGTCCACTTTGTATCAGAATGGTAGAAATGAAGAATTTTTAAAATGCTGTTTTAGGTTTAGGCTTTCCATCCTCTGAACGAAGGCTGATACCTCTAAAGGGGAAAGGCAGGATGCTGAATGGAAATCACTCATGATTGCTACAGAAACATACCAGCCTGGAGGATCAATAGGTAATTCAACCAACATCAACCCAGAAAACAGAAATTGTTGTCTGGTAAACTGCTTCTCATCTCAAATGCCTCATCCTGGTTAATCACACTATCCAGAAATTTCCTTTGTTCTTATTTTTCCCTATGGCAAATTCTTATAGATAAACACATTTTATTTATACTAACATTTAGAATGTCCTAACAGTCCTGTAGATGAATCAGTTTTATTGATTCTAACATTTAAATATCTTCTGAGTTACTTTTTATATCTCCACATGAAGTCTCATCGGGGCAGATTTTCAGCTAATTTATGATTAGTACTTTTGTCCATGATTGAAAAGATAATAAAATTTTTCTGATTAAAGTGACCTGAACCATATTATTTTTTTCAACATTTGGTGAACAATTTCAATGTTATTATATTCTTATTTCTTCTAAAGATTTATTTTTAAAAGAATTATTTTATCTTTACAGCAGCAGAACGTCATAAGTTTGTAATATAGATTGCTTCAGTTACTGTGATTTATCCTATAAATATTTTTTGATCTATGTCAAAGGCAGAGAATAATTCAGAATGCTGGAAATATAAAAAGTTTTGTTTATGTTGTGTTAGGTTGAGGTTGTGAATTTTTTTGTTGGAGTTTCATTCCATTTTACATATTTAACTTGTATTTTAAAAGGCCTAGTGGTAAAATTTGCATATTCCACATTGTGGTAAGAAAAACAAATACCCTCAAAGAGTTCCATATCTCAACCAGTGAAATCTGTGAGTATGTGACTTTATATCCAAAATGGATTTTGTAGATGTGATTAAAAATTAAGCATTTTGAGGTAAGAAAATTATTCTGCATTATCCAGATGAGGCCAATGCAATACAACGTCCTTGTAAGAGAGAGGTAGAGAGTTAGATTCAGAGATTACGCAGAGATTTGATGATGAAGGCAGAAGCTGAAGTAATATACTTTGCAGGTGGAGAAAGTGACCACGAGCCAAGAAATGCAGATGGCCTTTAGAAGCTGGAACACACAGGGAAGTGGATTCTCCCCGGAAATTTTCAGAAGGAGCAGAGCCCTGCTAACACCTTGATTTTAGACCTCTGACTTTCACAATGGTAAGAGAATAGTTTTTGTTTTAGACCACTACAATTGTAGTAATTTATTGTAACAGCAATAGGAAACAAATACACCTTACTTTTAATTATAGAGATTAACTTCAGTCTGCCATGATGCAGTATTATTGGTTTCTATGATGGTCAACTTTTAACTTGGATTGGGATGGAATCTCAGATGCACCAGAATGCCTTGGGATTCAAGGCAGCAAAGAGGTCACTTCTAGTAAATTACCAGAAGTAGACCTACTTGATATTTTTTTTATGTACATTGCTTCATTTTGGGAAAGACAACATTTGACTTTTGACATATTTAATGATGTCATAATATTATTCAAAACCATTAACTCATCAGAGAAATAAAAGTTGTATCTGTAGGGACACATCTACAATAAAAATGTAACATGTGGTTTGTAGCATGTAAAATGTAGTCAGTAAAATACATATGTTACACATTAATATTTAAAGAGGTTCTACTTGTTCAACAATCTATTTCTTCAATAATCTATAAAATAAATTATTCCAAAAAGAAGAAAGCATAATTAATAGAAGACTGACATGTTCTTCCAGCAACATACTTTTTGAAGAAAATGTTACATTCTTGTGAAAACAGACAAATATAAAGAACCCTAAAGAGTGATGTATTAGTCCATTTTTAAGCTGCTGATAAAGACATACCTAAGACTGGGCAATTTACAAAAGAAAGAGCTTTAATAGACTCACAGTTCCACGTGGCTGGGGAGGCCTCACAATCATGGCAGAAGGTGAAAGGCACATCTCACATGACAGCAGACAATAGAAGAGAACTTGTGTAGGGAAACTCTCGTTTATAAAACCATCAGATCTCATGAGACTTATTAACTATGAGGAGAATAGCATGGGAGACACCTGTCCCCATGTTTCAATTACCTTCTACCAGGTTCCTCCTACAATACATGGATATTGTGGGAGCTACTATTCCAGATGAGATTTGGGTGGGGACACAGACAAACCATATCAAGTGGCAAAGTTATGCTGGTGAGGAATAAGCAGAGAGCAAGAGAGGGTGTGAGTAAATATATCATTCAGGGGAGATGATTTCTGTGAATTTTATTTCTAGAAATAGCTTTTACTTGAAAATAAAAGAATACACATAAGCTTCTGAGTTGTTTTAAGTTTTGTAAATTAGTATATACTACTTTTGTGATTAGGGAATGAAATCATGAAAACCAAGGGACTATGGACATTTGTAATAGGCTAGGTAGGACAGAAAAAAAAAATTATCCCATAAGACCAGACAATCATGGGTTTTTCTATATATTCATAGAAATATGCATGTTTATATCATATTTGAGTTACAAATATTTCCATTCAAATATGACTGATTATCCAAAAATTCAGCTCTAAGAGATCAGACGCAACTGAAAAAAAATTTAATTAATGTAATTAATTCACAAATGTTAGATATTTTATTACAATCTGGTTAGCTTTGCTTAATTAATTTTATGAGAGAAAGTAAAAACTACTTTCAAATACAAATTGTTTTAAATTATTTTAAAAATAAAGCTGTACACCTACATTGTAACTTAATTCTAACCTAAAAAGAATGTGTTGGGCTTTTACAAAGTGTGCCTTAGTGGGACTTGAGTCCATAGTCCCCATACAGTAGGGAACAGGGTAAGTACTGTCATCAGTAGAACAACTATTAATTAAGAACTTTGAATTGAGTAAGTTGATCTCCTAAAATGTTCAAAAGAGAAACGACATGGCTAAGCACAGGGATAATTTAGCAATTATATTTATTTTTGATTAAGAAATAAGATACTGATGATATATTCTGGTAGAGGAAATCCCAGACTTTTTAAATGAACCAGTTGGAGATAATGGAACAAACTGATGCCAGGTCAACATGAAACTAATTTTCCATTTTCACAAGGAACAGATGGTGTGGATGGACATGAAAATTGGCTTCATACGGGGAAAAATGGTTTAGTTTGGCAAGTTAATTTCAGAAAATGTACTTCAGGAGCTAGTTTTTTTCAGCCATATTGAGAATGTTCTCCCACTGATATGGTTGATTAAGAGTAATCATGGATATGTGTGCAATCTGTGAAGAACAACTAGATGTCTCCCTTTGGTAAGATCCCCTCGCTGGCCAGCTGGTTTTGTGGAACAAGTTTCTGGGAATTTTCATTTTATGTAATTTAACGGAAGCTTAATAAACAAGGAAAAAAATTCACATAATGAATTGAATTAGAGATGCTTTCTACTGGCTAATACCTGTACCATATTCCTATGAAGAACAATGACAGAAAAATAATAGAAGAGGTCATAGTCAACGGCATTTTGAACAAAAATTTTTTAGAAGTATTTGTTTAAGAGGAACCAAATGCAATTTTATCTAAGAGGTTGTATTTTTGACTTGGAAAGACAATTATTTTATTTAACGCAGAAATGAGGCTGAAAAACCAGAAGACTGAGGTTGAGTTTTCATCTTTTCTTTCAGCTAATGGTCTGATTTGGAAAACATGACAGAAGTAAGGAGAGGAATAGCTGTCTGTACATATTATGCCAAATAACAATTTTGCAAACTTGGTCCTACAGCGAGTTCACAAACGTGGACCTACAGCAATTACTTTAATTCTGTGAAATAAAGATAATCTTACCTTTTTGAAATGGCAATCTATATTCTAATCATGCAAGCTTTAAAAGGAAGATGAGAGGGAGGAAGAACATAGCCAGTAAAATTGCAAAACTGGCCTGAAAGGAAGGCAGCAGATGTGGCATTGAAAGATACTTTCTTAAAATAAAATGAAGACTTGCTAATAACTTACAAGGAAAATAATAGCAGGGTATGTGTCTTTAGTTGTTAATAATGACTGAAAGGTTAGGAGTGATGAGTTAGCATGAGATTTTTAACACAAGAGATAAATGTCACTTGGATAATGCCAAAATTGTGTAGGGTGGAAATCATTACTTCACAGTGTATTAAAATGAATCTTATTTAAAAGAACTATATCTAATAACAATAATAAGAAAACATGTATTGTATATATCAGGAAAACATCTATTTGGATGGAAAAATAATTTATTAACTGAAGAATAGATACATGGGTGGTAAAAATAAATTGGGAAAAAGATGAAGCAAACTGGTAAAAGATTGTAGCTCTGCAAGCTAGATAGTGTGGAGGGAACCATGGTTTAATACTGCCTTGGTTTGAATTTATAAATCAGAGAAGCTCTGAGAGGAGCTGCTGTTCTGAAATAGTCTCATGAGAAAGGAAGACATAGCTATTGATTTAAAAATACAGAAAATTTTGAAAGAATGAGGAAATGTAACCTTGGAGTTTATTTTAACAAAGGAAGAAACACCCAATATAGTCAATATAACCATGACTTCAGTAGAGCACATGTTCTCTAAATGCAGAAAATAAATATTATATTTAAATTAAAAAATAAAAATACATGTATTTAAAAGATATGGTGCATTCTTAGGTTAAACAATGTACAATTTTCTTTTTTTATGTCACAAATATTCAAATATCAATAATTTAAAATGGTTCAATAATACTGTGCAAAAGAACGTGGACCAAATAGATCTAAATTTAAAATGGCTCAAATAAAAATGAATGTTCAAATAGAAGGCCTCAAAACAAGAGTCCAAACTGGGTGTTCCTAATGTCCAGATGCCTATTCTCCATGTGGTGTCCCCACCCAGGAACACAAGAGCTTCTGTTCCTCTGTTCTGCTCAAGTACTTCATCGTGTTGTTCATCCAGGGTCCAGAAAAGAAAAGAGAGCATGAGGAGCACCTCTGCCTAATATAAGTTTTGGCCCAGAAGTGGCACGTCAGTTGTTTCATTTTATTGCTGAAACTTTAGACTCCCATTGTATGCTCAGGAAGAAGAGTGGATATACTTTTGGCCGCAGTTAGCAGCCTCTGAGATACACACACACACACACACACACACACACACACACACACGTTCACACACAAGTACACGTGCACACACACAAACACACACACACACTACATTGGCAAAATTTTCTTAGGAATGAATAAAACAGCTTAGCTAAGGGGACTTGAGTCAGAAATATAGGGTCCAAATTTTGCTTCTTCTTACTTGGGGCAGAGATAGTGGTGCTCATCTAACCTTTCAGCAATTTCTAGCATAAGATTTGTGATATAGATGTTAGCCTGTTCTCTGGTACTGTGGAGTCTGAGGTGGCCATATGTTCCAGAACCTGAAGCTGCCAGACAGTGGAGCTTCTATAGGCCAGGGTCCCTTAGTAACCACGTGGAGTAGAGCCTCATTGTACATGTAGGCAATGAGGGACAGGTGGTTTGAAGGGTAAAGAATATGTTTGAGTATTAGGATACATATAATCAAGGCGTTATCTGGTAACACAGTAAAACCTAGCCCATTATAATACATGTCATTAGTATGTTTCTAGTTTCCTCCTCTATAAACTATAATAATATTACAAAAATCAGTTCACAGAGTCCTTGTGAAGATAAAATTACCTAATGTATATAAAGCACAAAAGTCACTGGCTGCCTGGAATATGATAATTACAAAATACATTGTTAGTTATTTATATCATTTTAGAAATTAGAAAATGTTAATGGGGCATCTTTAAGTCATATGTTTAATTGTCATATATATATATATGTATATATATATGTATATATATATATATAAAGAGTTATCACAATTTGAAAAAGCATTTAGTGATTCAACTTTTTGCCACAATTTTATGATAAAGTTTTTATTTCCATTTTATCAGTAAATTAGATGTGCAAAATATTTAAGTAAATTTTAAAATCATAAAGCTAGTAACAGATAAATAGAAGCTGAAATTAACCCTAAGCAGTATCACACCAGAGACTGTTATGCCATGTCTTTGAATATACGTCCAACTTTTAGAACATTTTAAAAATTAAATCTTTCTGATTTGTATACAATTCATTAAATGACCATTTCTTTTATTATAACTATGATTTGCAGACAAATTTTAAAATCTTTTATATTAGTAAATGCAAAGGATCTTCACGATAAATTTATTTCTATTTATTTATTTATTTATTTATTTATTTGAGACGGACTTTCGCTCTTACCCAGGCTGGAGTGCAATGGTGCAATCTCAGCTCACTGCAACCTCCTCCTCCTGGGCTCAGGCAATTCTCCTGCCTCAGCCTCCGGAGTGGCTGGGACTACAAGCATGTGCCACCATGCCCAGCTAATTTTTTGTATTTTTAGTAGAGATGGGGTTTCACCATGTTAACCAGGATGGTCTCGATCTCTTGACCTCGTGATCCACCCGCCTCGGCCTCCCAAAGTGCTGGGATTACAAGTGTGAACTAAAGTTAAGAGAATAAGAAAAGGAAGAGAGAGACAGATTTGAAAAAAGTAGAGTGAAAAAATCCCAGGACAACCAATAATTATGCTTTGTTTTATCCTAGGAATGTTTGTTGGATTTAGTAGGTAGTCAAAGAAAAAGACCGAAGGAATAATACTAATGTTTGGGGTCAAATGTACAAGGATGAAAAAGGAAAAGATAAGTACATTTTCATTTTTAGTTCTTCTGAACTTCAGAGGAGAATCAGCAGCAAATTGAAAACTGAAGACTAAAATACAAGAAAACACCTAATGACAGTCAGTAACTTTGTAAGTCTCTACATAATTTCACAAGATCTTAATATACACTCTTAATCACCATTAATTATAAATTTTTTAAAAACTTCGAAATTTTACAAGATGCGAGAAATGAAATGTTTTCTTGTTCAAATACAGGATAAGAAAAGTACAGATTCTAAAATTACTGAATAGTAAATTTGATGCAGAATATTAAGTTAATGTTACTACTACCTAATAAAGAGACATTAATCACAGTAAGACAGTGCTTACAGAAACAACTGTAGTCTACATTTAAATTTGCATCTTCTAAAAGACTATCTGGAGAATGACAAGAACATAATGTAACTTGATGTGAGCATAAAATCTGAAAGCATATTTTATATTAATTTTATAAAGTAGATTTCATCATGGTCCACATTTTCACAATTGTTTGAGTAACTGAGAGGAAACTCAGTTGCAGTGGAAAACATGCTTAATCTAGAAGCAGAAGACATGGATCTGAATATTTTTCTCTAGCTCCTTTGATTTTAGAAATCAATTACAAAAATCAATTTAAAATGAAAAAAATAACAATGTTAAAAAATAAGCAAACAAGTTATTTCATAAAATCAAAGTTTTATAATAATTAAATGAGAAAATACATATGAGATTGCTTTGCAAACTGTAGTAAAATCAAGAAAAAAATTGTTATTTCTAATTTACCAATAAGTCCACACAAATACTGCCTTCTATTTTTCTACAGCATCACATAGAATATATTGCTTTACCACTGCAATTTTCTTTTTTTTTTTCTTGTTTCCTCTGTCCTTTCAAAAAAATTACTTTTCCCTAAAATCTGGTGTTTGCAAGTTAAATGTCTGTCTTTATTCCTGTCTCAAATGTTTTAAGTATACTCACTTGAGTTACCCAATCACCAACTCAACCTCGAGACAAGATACACGCCTTGAAAGAGTGTTTCCTAAGATTACTCCTTCCCATTCTACATGTAAATATTGTTTAGTATTTTAGAACCATTTTCTTTTATCTTACCTCCTCACTGAATGCCTCATGACTATTTTTTATATGACAGCAATTTTTATTTCCAAACATGTTTACTTATTTTCACTGTACCTTCTCTCCTTCTTGGAACAAATTTCCTTCCTCACGGTTTAATTTTATTCTTTGTAAAATTCAGTATTAGAAATTCATTTCTCTTAGAGTTGTGGGTTGGGAGTACACATTTTTTTTTTAATCTAAAAACTTTTTTTTTTCATTATAAATTATAGGTCGGTGGAATTTTGAATTCTAGGTTGACAGCATTTCTCTCAGCACTTCGAAGAAATTATTTGGTTTTTTGTTTGCTTCTATTATTGCTGTAGAGCATCTGTGTCAGTAAAATGGTTTCATTCTTTTATAAGTTTTCTCCTTAATTTTTGTTTTGTTTTCAAAACTTTTTGCCTTTGTTCAGCATTTTCTGATATTCTCTTTCAATGGAAGTACAATGAGATACACGTTAGATAGTCTCAAAATATTCATATCTACTAATTGCTCTCATACTGTCTACCTCTTTATCTTTTTGATCTTAATTTGAGATAATTTAAGTAATGCCAATAATCAGGTTACAAATGCTCTTTTCGGCTGAATAAACACTTTTATTTCACCCATACCTGGAGTTTTTTATTATAATAAATACTTTTCTAAATTTCTAAAATCTACATTTTAAAAAATTCTCATTTTAATATAGTAACTTGTAATTTTCTCATGTTCTTGGAATACTATTTTATAGTCTGTCTACTATCTGACCATTTTGTCAGTCCCATTCAGCTATTTGTTGTTTCCATCGACGCATATATTTTTCTTAGAATGTTTTTTGTTGGCCGGGCGCGGTGGCTCAAGCCTGTAATCCCAGCACTTTGGGAGGCCGAGGCGGGTGGATCACGAGGTCAAGAGATCGAGACCATCCTGGTCAACACGGTGAAACCCCGTCTCTACTAAAGCTACAAAAAATTAGCTGGGCATGGTGGCGCATGCCTGTAATCCCAGCTACTCAGGAGGCTGAGGCAGGAGAATTGCCTGAACCCAGGAGGCGGAGGTTGCAGTGAGCCGAGATCGCACCATTGCACTCCAGCCTGGGTAACAAGAGCGAAACTCCGTCTCAAAAAAAAAAAAAAAAAAAAAAAAGAATGTTTTTTGTTACTTTGAAATATAAGCTCCTGTTCAGTGTAATGTTATTAATCAAAATAGAATAAACTTTTTTAGTATATTAATTTTCCTCAAGAAAGAGACATTTTGAATTTTACTTTTTCAGGCACACAAGTTTTGTTAACAGTTTAGAGCTATTTAATGGTGATTTATCTGCCTTGGTTTACAAAAAGATGCAAATAATGTTAATTCAAACCCAGGCAGGTATCAAAGAACACTTGTTAATTGTCAGGTAAAAGTATTTTCTTCTTCCTTTGTTTTTTTTGGAGTTTGGCTCCTGTTGCCCAGGCTAAAGTGCAAGGACATCATTTCTGCTCACTGCATACTCTGCCTCCCGTGTTCAAGCGATTCTCCTGCCTCAGCCTCCCGAGTAGCTGGGATTAGAGGCATGCACCAACACACCCAGCTAATTTTGTATTTTTAGTAGAGACAGGGTTTCTCCATTTTGGTCAGGCTGGTCTCGAACTCTCGACCTCAGGTGATCTGTCCTCCTCAGCCTCCCAAAGTGCTGGGATTACAGGCATGAGCCACTGTGCCTGGCCTGTAGGGCTCCTTTTTTAAAGATACAAACTCCTCACCTCATACAAGACTCAGTCTTTGACTTCTGTTGGTACATTAACTTTAAAACAAAAACCATTTGACTGATAAGATAACTGAACATTTGGTCACCCTTCAAAGTAGCAAAATAGTTGTTAGCTTCTGCTTTTGATTCTACTTTTCAGCTGTATCTTCCTTTTCTATATTTTTCTCAAAATCTCAACTGTGCATATATCTATCAAATGTTATTCCACATATTTAAGTTTTCTTATAAAGGAATCATTTCAGATAATATTACATGACAAAGTCATGAATATGGCAGAGGTATCTATCAACAGTTCATAAAACTCTTGCCTTTATCTTGGTTTATCCTTGCTTAATATTTTGCTATAAATGGAGATGATTTACCTAGAATATTTGCAGAATAAATAAAGCTGGGAAAGATAGCTAATGTAGTTTTTTTAAAAAAAGGTAAGATGATAAAAATGGGAAAAATATAAAATTACCCGGCATAAAATTATCAAGTGCAATGTAAAACAGGCATGACAAGACTGCTGTTGGTATTCACAACCTGAAAACAGTGATTTCAATAGAGCAAGGATATTTACCACCGAAAGAGGAATCAGAGGTCTTTAAACATTTGAGGGATCTGTTCATATCCTTTGCCCACTTTTGAATGGGCTTGTTTGTTTTTGTCTTGTAAATCTGTTTTAGTTCTTTGTAAATTCTGGATATCAGCCCTTTGTCAGATGGGTAAACTACAAAAATTTTTTCCCATTCTGTTGGTTGCCGATTCACTCTAATGACTATTTCTTTTGCTGTGCAGAAGCTGTGGAGTTTGATTAGGTCCCATTTGTCTATTTTGGCTTTTGTTGCCAATGCTTTTGGTGTTTTGGTCATGAAGTCCTTGCCTACACCTATGTCCTGAATGGTTTTGCCTACATTTTCTTCTAGGGTTTTTATGGTGTTAGGTCTTACGTTTAAGTCTTTAATCCATCTGAAGTTAATTTTAGTGTGTCAGGAAAGGGTCCAGTTTCTGCTTTCTGCACACGGCTAACCAGTTTTACCAACACCATTTGTTAAACAGGGAATCCTTTCCCCATTGCTTGTTTTTGTCTGGTTTGTCAAAGATCAGATGGTTGTAGATATGGTGTGTTGCCTCCAAGACCTCTGTTCTGTTCCATTGGTCTGTATCTCTGTTTTGGTACCAGTACCATGCTGTTTTGATTACTGTAGCCTTGTAGTATAGTTTGAAGTCCATAGTGTGATGCCTCCTGCTTTGCTCTTTTTGCTTAGAATTGACTTGGCTATGTGGGCTCTCTTTTGGCTCCATATGAAGTTTAAGGTGGTTTTTTCCACTTCTGCGAAGAAGGTCATTGGTAGCTTGATGGGGATAGCATTGAATCTGTAAATTACTTTCTGTAAATGGCCATACTGCCCATTTTCACGATGTTGATTCTTCCTAACCATGAACATGGAATATTTCTCCATCTGTTTGTGTCCTCTCTTATTTTGTTGAGGAGTGGCTTGTAGTTCTCCTTGAAGAGGTCCTTTACATTCCTTGTTAGTTGTATTCCTAGGTATTTTATTCTCTTTGTGGCAATTGTGAATGGAAGTTTGTTCTTGATTTGGCTCTCTTTAAGTCTGTTATTGGTGTATAGGAATGCATGTGATGGTTGCACATTGATTTTGTATCCCGAGACTTTGCTGAAGTTGCTTATCAGTTTCAGGAGCTTTTGGGCTGAGATGATGGGGTCTTCTAGATATACAATCATGTCGTCTGCAAATAGAGACAGTTTGACTTCCTCCTTTCCTATTTGAATATGCTTTATTTCTTTTTCTTGCCTGATTGCTTTACAAAAGAAGACATACATGAGGCCAACAAACATATAAAAAAATGCTCATCATCACTGGTCATAAGAGAAATGCAAATCAAAACAACATTGAGATACCATCTCACACCAGTTAGGATGGTGATCATTAAAAAATCTGGAGACAACAGATGCTGGAGAGGATGTGGAGAAACAGGAACACTTTTACACTGTTGGTAGGAGTGTAAATTAGTTCAACCATTGTGGAAGACAGTGTGGTGATTCCTCAAGGACCTAGAAATAGAAATTCCATTTGACCCAGCAATCCCATTACTGGGTATATATCCAAAGGATTACAAATCGTTCTACTATAAGGACACGTGCACACGAATGTTCATTGCAGCACATTTTACGATAGCAAAGACCTGGAACCAACCCAAATGCCCACCGATGATAGACTGGACAGGGAAAATATGGCACATATACACCATGGAATATTATGAAGCCATCAAAAACAATGAGTTTGTGTCCTTTGTAGGGACATGGATGAACCTGGAAACCATCATTCTCAGCAAACTGACAGAAGAGCAGAAGATCAAACACCGCATGTTCTCACTCATAGGTAGGTGTTGAACAATGAGAACACATGGACACAGGGAGGGGAGCACTACACACTGGGGTCAATTGGGGGGAAATAGGGGAGGGACAATGAGGGGTGGGGAGTTGGGGAGAGATAGCAAGGGGAGAGATGCCAGATGTAGGTGATGGGGAGGAAGGCAGCAAATCACACTGCCAGGTGTGTACCTATGCAACAATCTTGCATGTTCTTCACATGTACCCCAAAACCTACACTACAATAAAATAAATGGAAAAAAAAAAACAAACATTTGAGGGATCATGAAAGAAAGGTAACAAATTTGTTATGCTGTTCTAGAAGGTGATTTGGAATAAAGAACTATGAATTACAAAGAGAGAAATGCTAGATCAATATAAGGAAGACCTTTCAGACAATTAGAGACTTTACCAAAGAATTGGTTTCTCTCCACACATTAAGGATTATTACAGAAGACAACACATGAATATCTACTTAAGATGCTGTGGATGGGTTTCTGGCTTTTGAATTTAACTGACGGCATAAGTTTCCATGAAAACGCATTAGTCTATGGTTCTATAATTATACGTTTTCTCTTTGCATCAGCAAAACATGCAAATATTATGTTATTCATTGGCTCTTTACAAAACATACACAGCCACCGTATTGAGTGAACTTTTTTTACTATATAATTCTCAGTGCTATGACTTATGTTAGATGACTCAAAAGCTCTTAAAAACAAATTATTAAGTATCTTAGGTGATATGTCATATAACTTCTGTGACTACTTCTTTCAGCTTTCCTCAAAAACAAAGCTTCAATAGCCCTAAAAGCTTTTTTGTGTTTTTATTCCCCAAATAAAAATTAATTATAAATTTAATTTGATATAATGACAAATAAAGTTATAGTAAGTTTATGTCTCATAGTAGAAAAACAGTCTTCCTCTTTCAAATGCAATATTGATTGTTACTACATGTCAAGTCTGTTATGGATTATGTTAGTTTGCTTATCATATATAATTTTAGCTTAATATATTCAGCTTGGTTTTGTATATTTCTTCATTTCATAGGTACTAAGTGAGCATCTGGGTTTTGTTTGTTTGTTTGTTTGTTTTTCTGAGGGTCTTGTGGGTGCTGTAAGGCAACAAGGAAAGGAGAAAAAAACAACCTTGACTATATTCTAATAAATGTATGTTCCAGCGGGCTGAGTAGACTTTAATTAAAGAACCATTAAGTAAATATTTTCAAAAATACTAATAATCTTCAAGAGAAAAGGGAGTTAGTGAGGTGATAGTGTCTATTAACGGAAGTTGTGCAAGGAGGTCAGAAAAATTTTATTGAAGTAAATGATGATTGATCTGAGATCTGAAAAGTAGTAGGCAATAAGTAGATGAAAGAGAGTGAATAATAGAGACATGATGGAGTTCTTGAAACTATTTCAGAAAGAAGAAACATCTTAGTAAACTTACCTATAGCATGAAGGAGTTTGCTGAGCTATAGAAGCTTAATGAAGGTCATATGGTTGCAGCACAGAACGCCAGCAATGAGATGACAGAGGATGAGATGTGACAGATTTATGACTTCTTTTTCTACTTCTGGAGTAAACTTTACATTCTGTGTTTGAAACCTAGCAATGAAAAATTCCAATGTATAAAATTGGGTAAGCAATTTATGCACACTAACTTTCTTGAAGCATTTATATTTTTATATAGTTCAACTCAACTTGGTTTCATTTTCAGTGCAGGTAAATGATATCTGAGTATCTTTGAAAGGTTGAGGGTAGTCAAAACCAGCATCCCTTTCCTTGAAAGTTGCATCTCACTGTCCCTGTTGTCCCATGGCCCTCCGAACATGAAGCCTATTTTCCCATTGTTACTTCACTGCTGAACTTTACGAACACTTGTTCATAGCCTCTCTGTTTTGTTGTTGTTGCTTGTTTTTCGTTCATTTATCAAATTGTATTCACAGTTCCACATGCGTCGATCTAGCTTCTGGCTCCATCACTCTGCCAATATTCTTCTTAATAAGATCTCCAATGACTCCCTGTTGTTAACACATAGAATATATTTGAGTCCTTATTTTGCTGACCATCACCATCATTGGATACCATTAACCATTGTACCCTTTAAACAATCTCACTTGACATTATACAACTGATGCTTGCCTTGATTTTCTCCTCTGTGTCAACCATTGTTACGATTTCTCCTTCTGTTTTCCACAGTCTGAAAACTTCGTCAGTATTCAAAGTTCTTAGATCTCTGTCATGAATTTATTTGTAGCTCACTCTGTATTCTTTTTTTTTTTTTTTTTTTTTTTAATATGGAGTTTCACTCTTGTTGCCCGGGCTGGAGTGTAATGGTGAGATCCTGGCTCACCACAAACACCGCCTCCCGGGTTCAAGCAATTCTCCTGCCTCAACCTCCCAAGTAGCTGGAATTACAGGCATGCGCCACCATGCCCAGCTCATTTTGTATTTTAATAGAGATGGGGTTTCTCCATTTGGTCAGGCTGGTCTCAAACTCCTGACCTCAGGTGATCTGCCCACCTCAACCTCCCAAAATGCTGGGATTACAAGTGTGACCCACTGCGCCTGGCCTCTGTGTTCTTTATAAATGCTTTTGTCTACCTCATCTCAATGACTTTAATAGCACACGTCCACTTTCACCAGTTTTACAGCTAATAAAAACTTAGATCAAAACATTGTTATCATTTGCTTGGTATGATGGTTAATTTTATGTATGAACTTGCCTGGGCCACAGGATGTCTAGACATTTGGTTAAATTTTATTTTGGGCATGTCTATGAAAGTCTTTCTGAATGAGATTAACATTTGAATCAATAGACTAAGGAAAGCAGATTGCCTGTTCTAATGTGGGTGTGCCTCATCCAATCAATTAATAACTTAAGAGAACAAAAAAGCTGAATGAGAGGGAACCCCCCTGCTTGACTGTTTGAGCTGGCGTATTGGTCTTTTATGATTTGCAGACTCAGACCAAAACGTTGGCTTTCCTTAAGTCTTGAGACTGCTGACTTTTAGAGTGAAACTTACACCACCAGCTCTCCTGGTTCTCAGGCCTCCGGATTCAGATTGGAACCACACATTGGCTGTCTTTGGCCACTGCTTCAGCACTGACTGCAGATCTTGGGACTCCTCGACCTTCATATTCAGCGTGGGTTTCAGTCCACATCTGTGGATTCAATTAACTGTGTATCAAAAATATTTTTAATTTTTTAAAATTAAATCTGTAATTGGACATGTACAGACGTTTTTTCGTTGTCATAATTCTCTAAACAACACATTGTAACAACTATTTGCATACCATTTCAATTGCATTACATAGCATTTAAATTATATTAAGTATTATAAGTAGTCTAAAGATAATTTAAAGTATCCAAGAGGATATGCATAGGTGATATGCAAATACTAATACACTTTATTTCAGGGGCTTGGGCATCTTCAAATTTTTGTATCCGTGGGAGTCCTGGAAGCATTGCTTCATTGACACCAAGGAATAAATGTTTAAATGCACACACGTTCTATTAGTTCTGCTTCTCCGGAGAACCCTGACTAGCACAGCTGCACTTCTGAAATATGTTACTCTTTTTTTTTTTACCCTCAACCTTTTTTTTTTCTTTTTTAAATATATTCTTTGCCCTGTAAGCTTAATGTGGTCAGAATCTTAATGTACTCTTATTGCGTCTGTTCAACAATTACGTGCTGAAGGATTCAAAGCCTTTGATTATCTGACTTTTCTATCTCTCTTAACTTCACTGGTCATTATTGTCTATTATTTATTTTCTTTTTTCTACCCACTCTCGCTTCTGACATTGTACATTCCAATGTTTGAATAGCTCATGATTCCTCTAAGCTCTCAAGCTTTGAGGATGTTCTTTTATCTGTCTGAAATTCTTTTTACGCTCCTGTTCCCTACAATTTCTTCCATGTAACTAAAACATTAGGTGTGCTCACTCCTAAGTTTCCTTTGCTGTGTTCTGTCATAATTTCTTATTTTAACTTTTTAAATGTCACCAAATTTATAAATTACTTTTTGTCTTTCCTTCATACTAAACTCGCAAGTAAATGACTTTGTCTCTCTCAGTACCTATTATGCCTTTAGATGCTAGAACAGAGAAATTAATCCATATATAAGTTGAATTAAAATGTATTTTATATAATATTAATTTTTACAAGTAAATTTGATTGACAATGTTCTCCTGGAAAACAAAGAAGTTTAAGAGATCCTCTAGTTACCAGTGGCTGGAGTATTGTGGAGATGTTGTTATAGAAAATAAAATTTCAATTAAATTAAAGGATTAAGTTCAACTGATCTATTGTACAACATGGTGACTACAGTTAATAACAATGTATCACATTTTTGAAAATCTCGTACAGAATAAACTGTGTTCTCACCGTAAAAAAAGACACGTATGTGAGGTAATGAATATGTTAATTAGCTCAATTGAATCATTTCATTATATATACATATATACATAATATGTTATACATGATAATATAAACAATTTTTCATTAAAAATAAATGAATTCATTTAAGAAATTAAAATAAAATACATAAATTTTCAAAGAACCCTTTAATTATTCTATGTTCCAGGAAACAGCTTACCACAAGTAACCATGCTTTCCATATGACTTAAAAAATATCAGTCATGTTCTTCTTGCTTACCTTTGTTAGGACCAGTTTAAGACATTCCAAATCCCCATTCTTAGTACCGTAAATAGTGAGATGAACTCTTCATATCCACTCGTCAATATGTACAAAATAGCTGCTTTCTAGATATGATCAAACTATGGTTAAGATTCTGTCCTTTCCCCTGACTTTTGAACTTTGATCCTGAAATGTTTAGTCAGAGCTAGGATTTAGCCCTTCCTTAATGACCCTTCTCTAGAATGATCTGGCCTCAGGGTAAAACATTTTCTGATTGACTGTACAATCACACCACTCTCCCCCAAGAACTTCCTCTTATCTGTTTCTTTCCAGCCTTATTTGCTCTTCCTTATAAATGAAAAACTGCTTTCTGCTTAACCTTTGAGATGCATATTATGTTAGGTTCACAGCATTCCCCCTGTTGCAATTGTCCCTTCTTTCTCTTGCAATACTGTTTTCTTATTTATTTATTTTATTATACTTTAAGTTCTGGGGCACATGTGCAGATCATGCAGGATTGTTACATAGGTATACACATGCCATGGTGGTTTGCTGCACCCATACCCTTGCATCTATATTGGGTATTTCTGCTAATATTATTCCTCCCCAATCCCCCCACCCCAGCTATCCCTCCTCTAGCCCCTCAACTCCCCAACAGACCCCAGTGTGTGATGTTCCCCTTCCTGTGTCCATGTGTTCTCATTGTTCAACATTCACTAATGAGTGAGAACATGTGGTGTTTGGTTTTCTGTTTTTGTGTCAGTTTGCAGAGAATGATGTTTTCCAGGTTCATCCATATTCCTGCAAAGGACATGAACTCATCATTTTTTTATGGCTGCATAGCATTACATGGTGTATATTGGCACATTTTCTTTATCCAGTCTATCATTGATGGGCATTTGGGTTGGTTCCAAGTCTTTGCTATTGTAAATAGTGCCACAATGAACATACATGTGCATGTGTCTTTAAAATAGAACGACTTATAATACTTTGGGTATATATCCAGTAATAGGATTGCTGTATCAAATAGTATTTCTGTTTCTAGATCCTTGAGGAATCACCAAACTGTCTTCCACAGTGGTTGAACTAATTTACACTCCTACCAACAGTGTAAAAGTGTTCCTGTTTCTCCACATCCTCTCCAGCATCTGTTGTCTCCAGATTTTTTAATGATCACCATTCTAACTGGAGTGAGATGGTATCTCAATGTGGTTTTGATTTGCATTTCTCTAGATTAAAGATTTAAACCTAAAACCTAGCACCATAAAAACCCTGGAAAAAAACCTAGGCAATACCATTCAGGACATAGACATAGGCAAGGACTTCATGACTAAAACACCAAAAGCATTGGCAACAAAAGCCAAAATAGACAAATGGGATCTAATTAAACTAAAGAGCTTCTGCACAGCGAAAGAAACTATCATTAGAGTGAACCAGCAACCAGCAGAATGGGAAAAAAATTTGTAAGCTACCCATCTCACAAAGAGCTAATATCCAGAATCTATAAAGAACTTAAACAAATTTACAAGAAAAAAACAACCCCATCAAAAAGTGAGCAAAGGATATGAACAGACACTTTTCAAAAGAAGATATTTATGCAGCCAACAGGCATATGAAAAAAAGCTCATCATCACTGGTCATTAGAGAAATGCAATAATATTTTCAAATTAAATATTATTTAAAATATATATTAATTGAAATATATATTATTACAAAATATTTGAAAATATTTGAAGTCTGGACTGTTTATTTGGCACTATGAAATTTGTGTTTCAACTAAGTAACTCTATCTAATATCTCATGATTTAAGGAATGGGTCAACCTCTAAATGCCTAACAAATTGAATCAGAGTTTTAATTTTCTTAAATAATACAAATATTTTGAGCTATTAATATTTATTACTGACTTTAATGACTGAAATGGAAATGTTTGCCTTCCATTTATACTCACACTGTTCTGTTCTTCTGCTGCTACTTAGATACCTGTAAAATGTGCTTTTCATCTTACGTACAAGCTTGCCTGTAAAATATCTCAGTAGATAAATAATAGCTTCCAACATCAACCTAAGGGATTTATTTTAAAAAATAAGTAGAATTTTCAATTTATAATCTTTTGATGTTTAATCTTCATCTTGCTAGACTTCAAAATAATATAAGCCACACATTGGTATATACCAGATTTCCAATGTTGAGTAGCTGTGCTAGCTGCTTAGTAGCTTTGCCTAAAATTTCTTGTTACTTTTGTTTATGAAAGTGAGTTGGAATGAAACCTACAAGATGATTTATCATTTCGACACTGTGAAATTACTTCCTTGATATTATTAATAAGTGTATCCTACCTAACACAGTATAATAGAAGATATATTTTTAATACTTGCCAGTCAAACACCAACATAGAGCAAAAAAAAAAAAAAAAAGAGCGTGTGTGTTTTTGTTAAAAAACTAGGAAACATGAATTCTATTTCTAACTCCATCAGTAATCGTAGAAAAATTTTTTCTTTTCCTCTTTTTGTTACTTTACTCGCCTATGAAATTTTGTTATTTGGATTAAGTTACCCAAAAGACTCCAATTAATTCAAATTTTCTTATTTCAGATTTTAAAAATCTATAACATGTTTACTTGTCACAAGCAAAATGAAGACCTTGAGGGGAGATAAATCTTAATAACAAAATGCAACCTGAGATATCTATGTGCAATGCAGTTATCGTCATAACTGTTACAGGTAGTTAAGCATGAGTGGGTAGGAGAGGGCTTCCCCCGCCCCCACCCAGTAGAAATGTCCAGTGATTTTCCAGCAATTATAGCATTTTCCCTCTAAAAGTGATAAATTGGCAATAAGTGCCATGGCGAGGCCATTTCGTGATGGTCCACACCTGTTAACATTAAAGTATTAATTAGAGGCAGAACCTAGGGAGAAGCAACTTCCTGGGTATGCAAATAAAGAGACGGAAATGGCCAAGTATGATCTTCTGGGTGCACTCCATCAGAAAAAAGGAAGACAGCCTCAGATGGACTTGCGTATAACTCCCTACATGCACAGAGTGCCCTCAGTTCCCAAGGGTAAGGAGGGCACCACACATGTGGAAAGCCCACCCTAAGGGAAGAATCATGAGAAAGAGACAAGCCTATAGAGTCCCAGGATCAAGATTAAAGGTGCTTGTTTTTTGTCTTTGATGTTCAGGGGCCCACATGGATCTTTTCCAAGGGTTTGTTCCTCTTTCCTTTTTCCTGTTCTAAAGCCTTTCAAATAGTCTTCCACTCCAGCTCTGAAACGTGTCTAGATCTCTTTTTCCACTTTATGCCCCTCAGTCGAATTCTGTCTTTCCAGGAGGCAAGGGCTGAAGTTGCTTCAGGTGCATACGGATTTGCTGCCAGTAACTCAGATCTCTTCTACTGCTAAAAATCACCTGTTTGATTATTGAAGTGAAGATACACAATGTTAGTGTATTAGTTAGGACCAGATTAAGACATTCTAATGGTATACTAATATATAATTAGTATAACTGTATTAGTTAGGACCAGATTAAGACATTCCAAATCCCTGTTCTTTGTCCCATAAGTGATTAGATGAACATTTTGTATCCACTAGTCAATTTGTACAAAATACTTGCTTTCTGGACATGATAAACTATGGTTAAGATTCTGTCCTTTCTACCTGACTCCAGAAATTTGATCCCAAAATACTTAGTCAGAGCCAGCATATAGGCCTTCCTTAACGGTCCCTCTCTAGAATAGGCTGGCCTCAGTGTAAAACATTTTCTGATTTACCTGTTATCAGAGTATCAGTCCAATTACAAAAATTATATTTATATACATACAGTCACAGTTTTATAACTATAAATATCAGTCCATTTTTATAAATGAGAAAATTATATGTGTATATATGTCTATATATATACACAAATCATATAACTATATGATATGTAACCATATCAGTTCATTTTAATAAATTTTTATATATGGACTAATATTCATAAACATATAGTTATATGAAAGTCTTCTCTTCAATTGTATAACATGTAATTCTCAAATATGTTGAGATTCCAAAAGGTCAGAACTAGGATTATATGTACCACTTGTTCTATCCAAGATAGTTAGATTTTTCATATTTATATATTTCTCAAAACAGAATTAATATCGCTATTAAGGTTATCAGTTTCATATTACTAAACACATTCTTTTTTTTATTATATTTTAAATTCTGGGGTAGATGTGCAGATCTTGCAGGATTGTTATACAGGTATACACATGCCGTGGTGGTTTGCTGCCTCCATCCCCCCTCACCTGCATTTGGCACATTCTTTTACCACAATACAGCATGAAGCTATAGCTATCACAAACAAATATATAGCAACTGTCCAGCATTTTAAAATTTTATTAGGCTGATGTTCTTTATTAAAAAGCAACTTCATGGCCAGGTGCAGTGGCTTACATCTCTAATCCCAGCACTTTGGGAAGCCGAGGTGGGTGGATCACAAGGTCAGGAGTTCAAGACCATCACAGCCAGCATGGTGAAACTCCATCTCTACTAAAAATACAAAAAATTAGCCATGCATGTACTATGCATACCTGTAGTCTCTGCTACTCAGGAGGCTGAAGCAGGAGAATCACTGGAACCCAAAAGGCGGAGGTTGAAATGAGCCGAGATCATGCCACTGCACTCACTCCCGTCTGGGAGACAAAGCAAGACTCCGTCTCACACACACACATACAAACACACACACAAAGCAACTTCGCTTGGCTATAGACTTGACCTCTAAGATGCAAATGGTGTTCTTCATTCTACTCCTTATTTTCTGTTTTAATAAAAATGGTATGGAAATGAAATTCCATTTCTAATTTTAAGCCATATTTTAGCTAGACCATCCAGTAACTTTCCTTTACATTTAATTGCATAGTTCTAGGTCTCTGCTGGGAACTGCTTTATTTCTACACTATTGAGTGACATTTGTTAATCTTATTAATTAATGAAAATATTTTTTGTTTTTTAGAGAAAGTATCTTTTTATGCTTCTCACATTGGTTTCCAGCTCATGGCCTCAAGCAATTCTCCCACCTCAGCCTCCCAAGTGCTAGAGTTACAGATGTGGCCTATCTTCAATTTAAAAGCAGATATTAAGCACACTACTTCTGAAGCTTGATGATTTATCTTTTAGAAATGACATATACACTAGAAACAAGAATCTCATCTGTCATTGGTCATAACACATATCCACCTTTTAAAACAATATGGAAACAGAAGCAGAAGAGTAGAAAGGGATATATATGTAAAATTCAAACATTTATATGTTTATCTAGAAAGTTACATTCAATCTAAGAGTTTAGTTCTGTAAAGAGGAGATGCTTTAAGAACCGTAGAGATAATACCAATAATTTGAATTATTTTACTCTTTCAGTAATTTTGTATTTTAGAGAAAATAAAGGCCATATTAGAGTTAATACAAACAGAAAGCATGCTTTAAGTAATACTTCACACTCATACCTTCATTCATTGAACACATTGTCTAGTAATATATTTAACAGTGAATTAAAAGAAGATACGCTAAGTTAAAATATTTCTATTGAATATAAAAACAACTAAATGGCTGCTGTCAATGGGAACATAATGAATACTATCAAGAGGAGCATATTTAATAAGATTTCACCATATTGTCCTACAATGTATTGGTTGTTACTGGAGAATCAAATCACAAGTGAAGTAGATTATTTCCATTGTTTATTAAATGTTTTTTGTTCAAGATATAATTTCTTTTATCTAATGAACATATCTTACTTGTATTGCCTGATTCATTTCTTTGGCGCAGTGGATAGCTAAAAAAGTAAAGAAATACTTATGGTAGACTAAACCTTGCAGAGCAATCAGGTCAGTTTACCGTGAGTAAACCCTAAAGAACACCAGAGCTTTCTGCAAAACCTGGAAAGTCAAAAACCATTTATTTAACAATTACATGGTTATATTTCTGTATAACCTATTAATGTTACAGTGGCAAAACTTTTTAAAACTATTATGCATTACCATGCCCAATACTTTTTTCTATACAGATTATTTAGCAGTGATTATAATAGAAAAGAATGTTGCTTCCAACGTGAGCCAAAAATAATAGCACAATTTCATATTTCAAAAAGCACACATGGTTAGTACATTTAACCATACTGATTTGTGTTTTGAGCAATTTTTATTTCCTATGGTGTCAAAGTGCTTTAAAATTCAGCACATTTTTATAAAAAACATATTTAAAATTACTTCACACTTCAGTGAAATTCACTCAGCTTTAGGCTAAATATAGAAATGTAAGAGTCCACCACACTCGTGTCAAAGCTGGTTAAGGGGGGGAAATAGAAAAGGTAATCTATCAGTCGGAATCTCTGGGGAAATGTAACATGCGTGTAACAGTATGTCCCTTTGGGCACAATACTGTTACTGTTTCATTTATTTTTTTACTAAAACTGTTACATAAATTATCCTGGAAAAAATAACCCACTTTTAAATGACTTGCGCCTTATGTGTACATTTATTAAATTTAGAATAGAGCTACAGAGAGGTTCAGTTTTTATAACTAGTCCTGTAATATAAAAAAAATAAATATTATGTAAGCATACTTTTTATGCAGTGGCTTAATATAAATAATAGTTCAAGATATGTATCTATAAAGCCAGTATTCATAAAATGAATGCTAGAGCCACTTGAGGGTCATTTAAACTATAAAAATCTCTAGTTTAAAAGCAAAAACACCCAGGGCTAGGTAGGGAAGATTTTATTCTCTTTAAGGAGCTGGAAAGTAATCCCTTGGAATACATTACTTCGTATATTCTGAACACAATAATTCTGGGCCTTCTGACTCTCTAATTTCAATTCCACAAATTTCATCTAAATATCTCATTTAACTCTCATTTTTAAAATGTGAATACTTCTGAAGTCTGAAGTGTGACAAGCTGGATTCCAATCCGTGCTTCCCACAAACAAATAGTGCAGTGTTTGTAAATTGTTTTAGCTTCCTCTGCCTCATTTATCCTCATCTGTTAAATGTGTACAATAGCACATGCAGTTCAGAAAATTATTTAAGAATTAAAAGTGTCCGTTAGCATTACCTGGCCAACACTGCACAGTAAGTCTCATGATTTAGCTGTTATTATTTCCGTTTCTTTTCAAAACTACATTGTGCATTTCTAGCCACCTTTAAGATAGCTTTATCTACTTGTATCATCACAAATGAACACTTAATAAGGCCAAAATTAATTGAAAAATAAAATGTACTCTCATCACCAACTGTCTCTGTAATATCACAACTACAGTTCTAGCCACCCATATTTGAAACCTGGAATTGTCTCTTTTTTTCTGTTTTTATAATATGTAATTATGAATTATATACTCTAATTTCCCTCTGTCCCCTCCTCCCAGGATCCCTTTCAAAGTTTCGTCTCAAATACTAGTTGAAGTCTTCAGATGCCTTTCCTAGACTATAGGCTCCAAACTATTCATGCTTCTTCTGGTTATTTCTACCCCATAAGATGTAAGTCTTTACAGTTCGACGGATCTACCTGAAACACACTTCTTGTCACATTATACCTTTAGCCAAAAACTTTCAATGGCACTCCAAGGCAAAATAAAGTCCACATTTTCTATTCTATTATTCAATACCAACCTATTTCAAATATCAGTACTGTGCACATCTGTCTTCTCATGCTCATAGTTCAGGCTGCTATATCAGAATTCCTTGGACAGGGTGATTTAAACAACAAGTTTTCATTTCTCGTAGTTCTGAAGGTTAGGAAGTCTCATGTCGAAGTACTGGCAGATCAATGTCTGGTGAGGGCATTCTTTCTGATTTGCAGGTCATCTTTTCCCCATATTCTCATAGAGCAGACAAAGCAAGCTCTGTTTTTTTTTTTTTTCCTCTTATCACGACTTCCTTTAAACCTTATTACCTCCTAAATATCCCATCTCCTAATATAACCTTATTAGGGAGTAGGGGTTTAACACACGAATGTTGGTGTTCAAGAGACACAAACATGTAGTTCATAAAATTAACACCTTCATAAAATACTTGACATTTCCTATCAATACTCTGTCTTTTACAACCTTATGCTATTTGTTTCAATTTTCCAACAGTTTCCCTTGGGTATAGTATACACTCAGCTATTTACATTGAATGAAGGTAAGGATTAAGATATGATTTAAAATAAGAACAACAAAATTTCTAAAAAGAGAATATTTAAGAGCACTTGTGTCCTCAGGCTGCTGTAACATATACCACAAACTGGGAGGCTTAGAGCAAATTTATTCTTGACACTATATTTCCAAAATCATGCTACCAGTAGAGTTTAGCCCCTTCTGGAGGACTCTGGGAAGTGGCCGTGCTCTCCTTCTATCCTAGCTTCTGACGGTTGTCAGACCTCATTGGCTTCTCTTAGCTTGTAGATGCATGACTCCAATCCGTATCCCTTTTCGTCACATGACAATCTTCTCCCTCTGAGTCTCTGTGTCCTTATGTGACATTCTCCTTTGTCTCTCTTTCCTCTTTTTTATAAGGACACCAGTCATACTAGATTAAGGGCCCACTGTACTCCAGCATGATTCCATCTTAAGTTTATTAAGTTTATCATATCTGCAACAACCCTATTTCCAAACAGGGTCACATTTTGAGGTCCTGGAGGTTAGGACGTCAACATATCTTTTTTAAGGAACACAATCTAAACCATACAAAAAAAAAAAAAATGGAGTAAATAAATCAAAGATGCCAGGCCATCTGAGTAGCTTCTTCATGGTCTTGGTTGGTCTCTTCCTAGGTGGGTTGATTTCTTACTCCCAAAATGTACATAGCTCAGTGGTGTTGAGCAATTACTCAATCTCTCTGCATTGCAATTTCCTCATCTGTAATGCCAAAATAATAGTAGTTCCCATTTCAAGGCATTTTTGTGATGAATAAAGAGCTTTGGCATAAATAATCATCTAAAACAGTAGCTGTCACATAGACCTCATATGTGAATTTTTGTTACTGTGGGCAGCTCTCAAGTATTAGCTTCATATTCCCAGTGTGAGTGTTGAGGGATGGACTTACCCCATTACCGTGTACTTCACCTAATGTGATCTTACTTCTCTGACTTTGTTTCTTGATCTTTTTCAGTTTTCAATCTTTCTCTATTAAGATAGCTGTAAGAATGTCCATGGGATGTCTTTCCTAAAGGTATGATTAAGGCACCACATTTTATCTGTCTGAAGCAAAGACAGTCATCAAGGAGGAAATGATTTGCTGCCTTATTCCTAAAGATGTGAGTACTCAGGAATGAGCCCTGGTGCCTCAGCTCTTCTCCATCAATACACATCACCTTCAGAAGCATTTCTAGTTTCCAACCTTTATATACCATCATGATGATATATAACAATGAACCCCATTTAAATGACACAAAAAAGGAGAGGGCTTGAGGCAGCTTGTCTGGCCGGGAACTGAGTGAGAGCCAGGAAAGGCTCCAGGACATGAGGAAACACAAAGAAACCCCCAGAGCTTGGTTTTTATGATCTTGACTAAAAGAGAAACCCTTGATCAACTAGGGCCTTGGGTCTGACATATGAAGCTGCCCAAAAAGTTCACAGAGAGGTTGTTCCAGAAAGGAAACCCACACAGAATCTTATAGACATCTGAGCCCAGAGCAGCTGGACACCATTTTGATAGTCTAGATACCAAGGATCTACAAATGCCGCCACTGCCACTGCACTGTTCCAAGGAGGAAGAGGAATGAGAGGTGCTCCCGTGCACCCCTGGGAGAACCCCTACTGCCTTGATGTGGGCTGCTGTTGAGACTGAGACATGAGTGGACCATACTCCCCACAGCTTCTTGCTCATGCTGCTTGCCTTGGAGGGAACCCACCATCCCTGGTCATAGGCCCAATGTGCCACTTTTTGGAGTTGAATGCTGGGTTGTGCACCACAAGCTGAATTTGAGTTGACATGGCTGCAGCCACCATCCAGGTGAGGTAAGGAAACCAAGTTCTCTGCACATACTAAAACAGTATCCACTGTTCTGCTACGGGCTTCTGTGAGATAGAGACAAAGGGATCACACTCTACAGCCACCATCCGGCTGATGTGGGACAAGGAAACCACACTTTTCTATACATACCTTGGATGATACCCAGTGTCTGGTATGGGCTCATGTGAGATTGAGATTTGAGTGGTTCACACTCCTTACAGCTTCTGCCCATGCTGTTTGCATAAGGGGCATACATAAGCAGCCCGTGCTGCTTGCTCTGGCCACAGGCTCACAACTGGCATCATTTTGATAATTTAACACTGGGTTGTGCCCCACTCTCAAACCAAGTTTAAGATGATACAGCTGCAGCCACCACCCAGCTGGGAGAGGAATAAGAGAAATCAAACTCCCCTAAGCACATTTTGGACAATACCCACCATGCTTCTGTAGGTGGTTGTGAAGCCTTGGAGCAGCCTTTCCAATCCATTGAAGCTACCTGGACCATCATCTGGGATGGCTTGGGTCCCAGTGGGTTGCTCCACCACTGTTAGTGTAATCACCCACACAACACTTGCTGCCCACAAGTTTGGCTCACTGCTTTCACTGCTAGCTTTTAAGCAAGCCACCTGAAGGTCCAAGAATCAGTCCTCCAGGAGCCACGAACACCAGAGCCAGTGCATGCTGATGCTGCTCTGGAGCCCCACACATTCATCCCACTGCTGTCACCACTGGGGCATGAAGACTGGCTTATTCAAGTTATTCAAGTTAGAATAAATTATTCAAGTTATTCTAACTTATTCAAGAATAACTTGAATAACACCCCAAAAAACATCACAACCTCAACTAATAACTGTACCCTAAACCTAAAAATCACTTGAATAACACCTCCAAAAACTTCACCACAACCTCAACTAATAACTGTACCCTAAACCATCAAAAAAATCACAGATGTCACTGACCCTGTGTATTGCTGAAAAAGTCATACAAAGATCACACTGCTGCAGGCACCCAAAATCAAAGCCAAAGCACTCTACTCAATCAACAGCATACATACATCTTCAGGGAGCAATTCTCCCCTACAAAGGCAATTTCAAAAAATCAAAACAAGTGACTATTACTCCAGGTACACTTGTTTCAGCATAAAGACACACAAAACATAAAAACGCCAAAAAAAAAAAAAAAACAAGTGCCACAATTGTGCAGCTAGAAATTCCAAGCAAAGAAAATTTATCAAGATGCCAGATAACAAATTGAAAATATTGAGTTTAAAGTTCAATGAGATCCTAGAGAAATCTGAAAACCTACACATGGAAATCAAAATATCAATTCAGTCTATAATAAGAAATTTGTTTACTTATATGAGATAGGTATCTTAAAATTAAAACCAGCTATAAATTCCAGAATTAAAAACTTCATTGAAGGAAATGCAAAATGCATTTGAAAATTTCAATAACAGACTAGAACAAGCAGGAGAAGGAATCTCAGAGCTTGAAGACAGGTCTTTCAAAATAGTCCAGTGAGACAAAAGTAAGAAAAAAAAGAATGATCAAAGCATTTCACATACCTGGGACTACATAAAATTAACCAACTTGTAAATTATTGGTATTCCTGAAGGGGAACAGAAATAAAAGAGCTTAAAAAGCCTATTCAAGGAATTAATTGGTGAAAACATTCCAAATCTAGCAAGGGAGTCACATATCTAGATATAGGAGGTCCAATATTTCCCAGGAAAATATATTGCAAAAAGAACTTCATCCAGCATATTACATTGAGAATGTCTAAACTCAAAGTGAATGGAAGAATTTTAAAATTGGCAAGAGAAAAGCAAATAGTCACCTGCAACAGAAACCCCCTATGACAAATAGTTCACATTTCAGCAAAAACTTTACAGGCCAGAGGAGAATGAGATGGCATTTTAAAAATTCTAAGAGAATAACAACAGCAAGAGACCTGTCAGTCAAGAATTTCTTGTTTTTTATTTATTTATTTTCATTATACTTTAAGTTCTAAGGTACATGTGCAGATTGTGAGGGATTGTTACATAGGTCTATGCATGCCATGGTGTTTTCTGTATCCATCTCCCCATCACCTACCTACATGAGGTATTTCTCCTAATGTTATCCCTCCCAATTCCCCCACACCCTGCCATCCCTCCCCTAGCTCCCCCACCCCCAACAGGCCCTGGTGTGTGATGTTCCCCTCCCTGTGTTCATGTGTTCTCATTGTTCAACACCCACTTATGGGTGAGAACATGCAGTGTTTGGTTTTTTGTGCTTGAGTCATTTTGCTGAGAATGATGGTTTTCAGCTTCATCCATGTTCCTGCAAAGGACATGAACTCATCATTTTTTATGGCTGCATAGTACTCCATGGTGTGTATCTGTGCCACATTTTCTTTATCCAGCCTATCATTGATGGGCATTTGGGTTGGTTCCAATTCTTTGATATTGTAAATAGTGCCACAATGAATATACATGTCCATGTGTCTTTATAGTAGACCAATTTATAATCCTTTGGGTATAAATCCAATAATGGGATTGCTGGGTCACATGGTATTTCTAGCTCTAGATCCTTGAGGAAATGCCACACTATCTTCCACAATGGTTGAACTAATTTACACTCCACAAACAGTGTAAAAGCATTCTTATTTCTCCACATTCTCTCCAGCATCCGTTGTCTCCAGATTTTTTAAAGATCACCATTCTAAATGGCATGAGATTGTATCTCAATGTGGTTTTGATTTGCATTTCTCTAATGATGAATGATGATGAGCTTTTTTTCATGTTTGTTGGCTGCATAAATGTCTTCTTTTGAAAAGTGTCTATTCATATCCTTTGCCCACTTTTTGATGGGCTTCTTTGATTTTTTTCCTGTAAATTTGTTTATGTTCTTCATATATTCTGGAAATTAGCCATTTGTCAGATGGGTAAATTGCAAAAATGTTTTCCCATTATGTTGATTGCCAGTTTAATGATAGGTTCTTTTGCTGTTCAAAAGCTGTTAGGTTAATTAGATCCCATTTGTCTATTTTGGCTTTTGTTGCCATTGCTTTTGGTGTTTTAGTCATGAAGTCCTTTCCTATACCTCTGTCCTGAATGGTATCGCCTAGGTTTTTTTCTAGGGTTTTTATGGTTTTAGGTCTTAGGTTTAAATGTTTAATCCATCTTGAGTTAATTTTTGTATAAGGTGTAAGGAAAGGGTAGTTTCGGCTTTCTGCATATGGCTAGCCAGTTTTCCCCAACACCACTTATTTAATAGGAAATCCTTTCCCCACTGCTTGTTTTTGTCAGGTTTGTCAAAGATCAGATTGTTGTAGATGTGTGGCATTACTTCCAAGACCTCTGTCCTGTTTCATTGGTCTATATCTCTGTTTTGGTACCAGTATCATGCTGTTTCGATTACTGTAGCCTTGTAGTACAGTATGAAGTCAGGTAGCGTGATGCCTCCAGCTTTGTTTTTTATTTTATTTATTTATTATTATTATTATTTTGTTTAGGATTGTTTTGGCTATGCAGGCTCTTTTTTGGTTCCATATGAAGTTTAAGGTGTTTTTTTCCAGTTCTGTGAAGAAGGTCAATGGTAGCTTGATGGAGACAGCATTGACTCTATAAATTACTTTTGGCAGTTTGGCCATTTTCACAATATTGATTCTTCTTAACCATGAGCATGGAATGTTTCTCCATTTGTGTCCTTTCTTATTTCCTCGAGCAGTGGTTTGTAGTTCTCCTTGAAGAGGTCCTTCATATCCCTTGTTAGTTGTATTCCTAGGTATTTTATTCTCTTTGTGGCCATTGTGAATGGGAGTTCGCTTATGATTTGGCTCTCTCTTTGTCTGCTATTGGTGTATAGGAATGCTTGTGATTTTTGCAAATTGATTTTGTATCCTGAGACTTTGTGAAGTTGCTTATTATCTTAAGGACATTCTGGGATGAGACGATGGGGTCTTCTAAATATACAATCATATTGTCTGCAAATAGAGATAATTTGACTTTCTCTCTTCCTATTTGAATACGCTTTATTTCTTGTTCTTGCATGATTGCTCTGGCAAGAACTTCCAATACTATGTTGACTAGGAATGATGAGAGAGGGCATCCTTGTCTTGTGCCAGTTTTTAAAGGGAATGCTTCCAGTCTTTGCCCATTCAATATGATTTTGGCTGTGGGTTTGTCATAAAGAGCTTTTATTATTTTGAGATACGTTCCATCAATACTCAGTTTATTGACAGGTTTTAGCATAAAGAGCTGTTGAATTTTGTCAGAAAGCCTTCTCTGCATCTATTAAGATAATGATGTGGTTTTTGTCTTTGCTTCTGTTTATGTGATGAAGTATGTTTATAGATTTGTGGATGTTGAACCAGCCTTGCATCCCCGTGATGAAGCTGATTTGATTGCTACAGATAAGCTTTCTGATGTGATGTTGGATTTGGTTTACCAGTATTTTATTGAAGATATTTTCATCAATGTTCATCATGGATATTGGCCTGAAATTTTCTTTTTCAGTTGTGTCTCTACCAGGTTTTGGTATCAGGATAATGTTGATCTCAAAAAATGAGTCGGGGAGAAGTCCCTCTTTTTGTTTTGTTTGGAATAGTTTCAGAAGGAATGGTACCAGTGTCTCTTTGTACATCTGGTGGAATTTGGCTGTGAACCCATCTGGGCCTAGACTTTTTTGGTTGGTCGTCTAATAAATGCTGTGTGAACTATAGACCTTGTTATTGGTCATTCAGGAAATCAACTTATTTCTGGTTTAGACTTTGTAGGGTATAAGTGTCCAGGAATTTATGCATTTCTTCTAGATTTACTGGTTTGTGTGCATAGAGGTGTTTATAGTAATCTCTGATGGTAGTTTGTATTTCTCTGGAATTGGAGGTGATATCCCCTTTGTCATTTTTTATTGCATCTATTTAGTTATTCTCTCTTTTCTTTTTTATTATTCTGGCTAGTGGTCTATCTATTTTGTTGATCTTTTCAAAATACCATCTCATTGATTCACTGATTTTTGCAAGGATTTTTGTGTCTCTATCTCCTTCAGTTCTGCTCTCATCTTGTATTCTGCTAGCTTTTGAATTTGTTTGATCTTGCTCCTCTAGTTCTTTCAATTGTGATGATAGAGTGTCGATTTTATATTTTTCCTCACTTCTCATGTGGGCATTTAGTGCTAAAAATTTCCATCTAGACACTACTTTAAATGTGTCCCAGAGATTCTGGTACATTGTCTTTGTTCTCATTCATTTCAAAGAACATCTTTATTTCTGCCTTCATTTTATTATTTATCCAGTAGTCATTCTGGAGCACGTTGTTCAGTTTCCATGTAGTTGTGTGGTTTTGAGTGAGTTTCTTAATCTTGAGTTCTAATTTGATTGCACTGTGGTTTGAGAGACTGTTTGTTATGTTTTCTATTCTTTTGCATTTGCTGAGGAGTGATTTACTTCCAATTATGTGGCCAATTTTAGAGTAAGTGTGAAGTGGTGCTGAGAAGAATGTGTATTCTGTGGATTTGGGATGGAGAGTTCTGTAGATGTTTATTAGGTCCACTTGGTCCAGATATGAGATCAAGTTCTGGATATCTTTGTTAATTTTCTGTCTTGTTGATCTGTCTAATATTGACAGTGGAGTGTTAAAGTCTCCCACTATTATTGTATGGGAGTCTAAGTCCCTTTGTAGGTCATTAAGAACTTGCGTTATATATCTGGGAGCTCCTGTATTGGGTGCATATATATTTAGGATCGTTAGCTCTTCTTGTTGTATTGATCCCTTTACCATTATGTCGTACCCTTCTTTTTCTCTTTCGATCTTTGTTGGTTTGAAGTTCATTTTATCAGAGACTTGGATTGCAACCTCTGCTTTTATTTTGCTCTCTATTTTCTTGGTAAATCTCCCTCCATCCCTTTATTTTGAGCCTATGTGTGTCTTTGCACGTGAGATGGGTCTCCTGAATACAGAACACTGGTGGGTCTTGACTCTTTATCCAATTTTCCAGTTTGTGTCTTTTGATTGGGGCATTTAGCCCATTTACATTTAAAGTTAGTATTGTTATGTCTGAATTTGATCCTGCCATTTTTATGCTAGCTGGTTGTTTTGCCCATTAGTTGATGGAGTTTATCTATTGTGTTGATGGTCTTCACAATTTGGTTTGTTTTGCAGTGGCTGGTATTGGCTGTTCCTTTCCATGTTTAGTGCTTCCTTCAGGAGCTCTTCTAAGGCAGGCCTGGTAGTGAGGAAGTGTCTTAGCCATTGCTTGTCCATGAGGATTTTATTTCTCCTTTACTTATGAAGCTTATTTTGGCTGGATATGAAATTCTGGGTTGAAAATTCTTTTCTTTAAGAATGTTGAATATTGGCCCCCAATTCCTCTGGCTTGTAGAGGTTTCTGCTGAGAGATTTGCTGTAAGTCTGATTGGCTTCCCTTTGTGGGTAACCCGACCTTTCTCTCTGGCTGTTCTTTGCATTTTTTTCTTCATTTCAACTCTGGTGAATCTGATGATTATGTGCCTTAGGGTTGCTCTTCTTGAGGAATATTTTTGTAGTGTTCTCTGTATTTCCTGAATCTGAATGTTGGCCTGCCTTGCTAGGTTGTGGAAGTTCTCCTGGGTAATATCCTGAAGTGTCTTGATATTCATTCAAGACTCTTGGATTCATTCTCCCCCTCACATTCGAATACACTGATCAAACATAGATTTGGTCTTTTCACATAATCACACATTTCTCGGGGGCCTTGTTCATTTCGTTTCACTCTTTTTTCTCTAATCTTGCCTTCTTGTTTTATTTCATTGAGCTGATCTTCAATCTCTGATATCCTTTATTCCACTTGATCAATTTGGTTACTGAAACTTGTGTATGTTTAATTTCAAATCCTGCTAGTATAAGCTTCATAAATAAAGGAGAAATGAAGTATTTTCCAGTCAAGCAAACAACAAAGGAATTTGTCACCACTGGAGTGGTCCTACAGGAACTGTTCAGAGTACTTTTACATGGAAACAAAAAGTCAATATTCACAAAAACACTTAAAAATATAAAATCCACAATTCTTATGAAACAATCACACAAAGAAGGAAAATAAAGGAATCAAATGTCAAGACAACAGAATCTCATCAAAATACAAAAATAAAAAGAATAATAAAGAAAGAATTCACAAAAAACTTGAAACAACAATGCAACAGGAAAAAAGGTTCAAATATTATATTACATTGGAATGCAAAGGTATTAAATGATCCACTTAAATGAAACAGATTGGCAGAAAAGATTAAAACATATGAAATGACTATATGCTAGCTACAAGAAACTACCCTTATAAAGACAGATATAGACTGAAAATAAAAGGATGTGAAAAGATATTTCACACAAACTGAAACCAAAAGTAAGCACCTGTAGCTTCACTTACATCAAATAAAGCATAGTTTAAATAAAGAATATTAATAAAAGACAAAAAATGATCATTATAAAATGGCAATGGAATAAATTCTGGAAGAGAATGAAACAAGCCTAAATATATATAAACCCAATATCATTGCACCCAAATTCACAAAACAAATATCACCACACCTAAAGAGAAAGACAGCAAACAGTAATAATGGAGGACTTCAACACCCCATTCACAGCACTTGACTAATAATTGCAACAGGAAATTAAAAAACATTTAACTTAATTAGATGTTTGATCAAATGGACTTAAAAGATATTACTGAACATCCTCCCAAATGCATAATATAAATTCCTTTCATTAGCACATGGAACATTCTTTAAAATAGACCATCATGTTTTGGGCTACTAAAAGAGTCTGAAAATTATTTTTTGATCAAAATTTTATCAAGTATCTTCTCAGACCAGAGTTGAATAAAACTAGAAACTAACACAAAAAAAGAACTTCAGGGACTATACAAATAAATGAAAATTAAACAGTATGCTCCTGGATAATCACTTCGCCAATGAAGAAATTAAGACAAAAGTGTACAATTTTCAAACAAATACAAATAAAAACACAACATACCAAAACCTGTGTAATATAGCAAAAGCAGTGCTAAGAGAAAAATTCATAGCATTAAATGCCTACATCGAAGAAAGTAAAAAGATTGCAAACTAACAATTAACACTGTGCCTTAGGAAATTAGAAAAATAAAAATTGAGAACAAGTGAAAACCAAAGTTAGCAGAAGAAAACAATTAATGATTAGGAAAGAACTAAATTTAGTAAAGACAAAGAACAATACAAATAACAAAACAAAGAGCTTGTTCTTCAAAAATGATTACAAAACTGGTAATCACAAACTAGAGCAACTAAAAAAGAAGAGAGAAAATCCAAATAATCACAATCAAAAATCAAAAAAGAGACACTACAACAGATACCATAGAAACACAATATATCATCAGAGGCTATTAATAAATAACTTACTCTCAAAATGAGAAACCTAGAGGAAATAAGTAAAATTCTAGAAAAAAATACAACTTCCTGAGACAGATCATGGAAGAAATAAAACTTCTGAACAGATTCATAATGAGTAGGAAGATTGAATCAGTAATAAAAAAAAAAAAAAAACCTCCCCAAAACAACAACAAGCAAATGCCCAGTACAAGACAGATTAACAGCTGAATTCTAACAAACATAAAATGAAAAACTAATACCAATCCTCTTGAAACTATTCTAACAAATCAAGGAGGAAACAATTCTCACTAATTCACTCTATAAGCTAATATAACACTGATACTGAAACCAAATGAGGAAGAAAGAAGAAAGAGAGAAAGAAAGAGACAGAAAGAAAAAGAAAGAAGCAAAGGAAAGAAAGAAAGAGAGAAAGACAGAAAGAAAGAGAAAAAGAAAAGCTATAGGCCAATATCCAGTATGAACATAGATGCAAAATGCCTCAACAAAATGCTAGCAAATTGAAGCCAACAACAACCCAAAAAACAAACGTAACATTCATTAATTAGGTAGGATTTATCCTAGCGATGCAGGTATGACTCAAGATATGCAAATCAATAAACATAAACATCACATAAAGATTACTAAAGACAAAAACCATATGATCATCTCAGTAGTCACAGAAACAGCATTGGATAATATTTAGCATACATTTATAATAAAAGTACTCAACAAATTAGGCACAGATGGAACAAACCTCAATATAATAAATGTAGAAGAAACTCATAACCAACATCATAAGAAAACATTGAAAACATTCTAAGAATTAAAGCAAGACAACAATGCCCACATTTACTACTCTTATTCAATATAGTAATAGAAGTAATCACCAGAGCAATCAGAAATAGAAAGAAAAAACCACCAAATTCAAAAAGGAAGTTGTCACTGTTGACTGATTAGATGATCTTATATTTAGAAAACCCTAATGACTCCACCAAAAAACTCATAGAATTGATAAATGAATTTAGTAAAGTTTCAATATATAATATTAATATACAGAAATCAGTAGCATTTCCATAGACCAATAGTGATCTAGCCAAGGACCAAATCAAGAGGGCAATTCAGCCACATAAAATATTTAGGAATATATTTAACCAAGGAGGTGAAAGATTTTTATAAGGAGAACTACAAAAAATCACAGATAACACAAACAAGTGGAAAAACATCCTAAGCTAATGGATAGAAAGACCCCAGCCTAGGCAACAAAGCAAAACTCCATCTCAAAAAAAAGAAAAAAAAAAAAAGAACCAATATCATTAGAATGATTATACTACCTGTATTAGGATTCTCTAGAGGGGTGGAACTAATGGAATTTATATGCATATAAATGGAATATATATACTATATATATATATATATACACACACACATAAATGGAATATATATATACATATATACGTATATATGTATATATATATGTATACACACATATATATGGAGTATATTAAGTATTATCTCACACCATCACAAGGTCCCACAGTAGGCTGTCCACAGGCTAAGGATCAAGTAGAGCCAGTCTGAGTTCAAAAACTGAAGAACTTGGAGTCTAATGCTCAAAGAAAGGAAGCATCCAGCACAGGGGAAAGATACAGGCTGGGAGGCTAGACCAGTCTCTCTTTTCACATTTTTCTGCCCGCGTATATTCTAGCCACGCTGGAAGCTGATTAGATTGTGCCACCCAGATTAAGGGTGGACCTTTTCCAGCCCTCTAACTCAGATGTTAATCTCCTTTGGCAATACCCTCACAGACACACTCAGGGTCAATACTGTGTGTCCTTCAATCCAATCAAGTTGACACTCAGTATTAACCATCACACTGCCCAAAGCAATCTATAGATTCAACATAATCTCTGTGAAATTGCCAATGTTGTTTTTTAGGCAATTATCAAAAAATCATAAAATTCATATGGAATAAAAAAAGAGCCGGTATAGCCAAAGCAATTTTAAGCAAAATGAACAAAGCTGGGATCATCACATTACCTGACTTTGACTTATGCTACTAGACTATAGACGGTAACCAAAACAGCATGGTGATGGTATAAAAATAGACACATAGATCAACGGAACAGAATAGAGATCCAAGAAATAGAGTCACATACCTAAAACTATCTGATCTTTGACAAAGTCAACAAAAATATACACTAGAGAAAAAAAAATAAAACTAATTCAGTAAAAAGTGCTTGACAAATTGCACAGCCCTATGCAGAAGAATTAAACTAGTGCCATACCTCTTAACATATACAAAAATTAACTCAATATGGATTAAAGACCTAAATATGCGACCTTTAGTTATACAAATTCTAGAAGAAATCCTAATAAAACCTCTTCTGGATATTGGCTTCAGCAAATAATTTATAACCAACTCCTCAATAGCAAATGCAACAAAAACAAAAATAGACAAATGGGACATAATTCAACTAAAGAGCTTCAGCACAGCAGAAGAAACAATCAGCAGAGTAAACAGACATATAGAATAGAAAAATTGTTTGAAAACTATACCTCTGACAAAAGGCAAATATTCAAAATCTATAAGGAACACAAACAGCATAATGAGGAAAAAACAAATACCCCTAATAAAAAGTGGACAAAGGACACGAGCAGACATTTCTCAAGAAAAGATATACAAGTGGCCACAAACATGAAAATTGCTCAACGTCACTGATCACCCAATTAAAAACAAAATGACCTCATATTTTATACCAGGCAGAATGGCTACTACTAAAAAGTTTAAAAAAAAAAAAAAAAAAAAAAGAGAGGTCTCAGTGGGACTGCTTATATTCTTAGTATACCTTTATGAAAAATAGTATGGAAGTTTCTCCAGGAATTAAAAATAGAGCTACCATTTGATCTAGCAATGCAAATACTGATTATGTACCCAAAATGGAAGAAATCATTATATCAAAAAAGATATCTGCATTCATATGTTTATTGCAATGCTATTTACAATAGCAAAGATACGGAATAAACTTAAGTATCTATCACTGGAGGCATACACACAAATACATACATATTCCAGGGTGTGTGTGTGTATACATATATATGTATGAAAGTACACACATGTACACATATATTCCATGGCATGTGTGTGTATATATAGACAAAAGAATGAAGTCATGTCTTTTGCACCTGGAGGCTATTATTGTAACTGAAATAATTCAGAAACAGAAAAATTCAAATACTGAATTTATCAGTGGGAGCTAAATAATGGGTACACGTGAACATAAAGAGTAGAATAATATACATTGGAGACATCAAAAGGTGGTAGGATAGGAAGGGAGCGAGGGTTAAAAAATTACCTATTGGGTACAATGTTCACTATTTAGGTAATGGATACACTAAAAACCTAGACTTCACTACTATAAAATATACGTACGTGAGAAATATGCATATGCATCCCCTATGTGTGTGTGTGTATGTGTGTGTGTGTGTATCTACATATATGCTTATTTTACTTTATTTTTATTATATTTTAAGTTCTGTGGTACATGTGCAGAACAGGCAGGTTTGTTGCATAGGTAAACATGTGCCATGGTGGTTTGCTACACCATTAATCCATCATCAACATTAAGTATTTCTCCTAATGCTATCCCTCCCCTATCCCTGCAGCCTCTGACAGGCCCCAGCATGTGATGGTCCTTTCCCTGTGTCCATGTGTTCTCATTGTTCAGCTCCCAATTCTGAAAGAGAACATGCAGTGTTTGGTTTTCTGTTCCTGTGTTAGTTTGCTGAAAATGACGGTTTCCAGCTTAATCCATGTCCCTGCAAAGGACATAAACTTATTTTTTTATGGCTGCTTAGTATTCCATGGTGTACATTTGCCAGTCTATCCAGTCTACCACTGATGGGCATTTGTGTTGGTTCTAAGTTTTGCTATTTTGAATGCTGCTGCAATAAACATAAGTGTTCATGCGTCTTTATAGTAGAATGATTTATAATCCTTTGGGTATATACCCAGTAATGGGATTGCTGGGTCAAATGGTATTTCTGTGTCTAAATCCTTGAGGAATTGCCACACTGTCTTCCACAATGATTGAATTAATTTACATTCCCACCAATACTGTAAAAGCCTTCCTATTTCTTCACAACCCCTTCAGCTTCTGTTGTTTCTTGAATTTTTAATGATTGCCATTCTAATTGGCATGAAATGGTTTGTCATTTTGGTTTTGATTTGCATTTCTCAAATAACAAGTGATGATGAGGTTTTTTTTCATGTTTGTTGGCTGCATAAATGTCTTCTTTTGAGAAGTGTCCATTAATATACTTTTCCCACTTTTTGATTTTTTTTTTTCTTGTAAACTTGTTTAAGTTCCTTGTAGATTCTGGATATTAGCCCTTTGTCAAGTGGATAGATTGCAAAAATTTTCTCCCATTCTGCAGGTTGCCTGTTCACTCTGATGACAGTTTCTTTAGTTTCTTTTGCTGTATAGAGGCTCTTTAGTTATTAGATCCCATTTGTCAATTTTGACTTTTTTTGCTGTTGCTTTTGGCGTTTTAGTTATGAAGTCTTTGACCATACATATGTCCTGAATGATATTGCCTAGGTTTTATTCTAGGGTTTTTATGATTTTAAGTCTTACTTTTAAGTCTTTAGTCCATCTTGAGTTAATTTTGGTATAAGGCATGGGAAAGGGGTTCAGTTTCAGTTTTCTGCATATGGCTAGCCAGTTTTCTCAACACCATTTATTAAACAGGGAATCCTTTCCCCACTGCTTGCTTTTGTCAGGGTCGTCAAAGATCAGATGGTTGTAGATGTGTGGCATGATTTCTGAGGCCTCTGTTGTGTTCCAATGTTCTATATATCTGTTTTGGTACCAGCACCATGCTGTTTTGGTTACTGTAGCCTTGCAGTATAGTTTGAAGTCAGGTAGTGTGATGCCTCTAGCATTGTTTTTTTTGGCTTAGAATTGTCTTGGCTTTATGGCTCTTTTTTGGTCCCATATAACATTTCAAAAAGTATATTCCAATTCTGTGAAGAAGGCAGCATGGGAACTTTGTGAAACATACACAAGTATCAATAGCCAAATTGATCAAGTGGAAGAAAGGATATCAGAGATTGAAGATCAACTTAATGAAATAAAGTATGAAGATAGGACTAGAGAAAAAAAAAAAAAGGAACAAACAAAGCCTCCAAGAAATATGGGACTACATGAAAATACCAAACTTATGTTTGATTTGTGTACCTGAAAGTGATGGGAGATTGGAACCGAGTTGGACAACATTCTGCAGGATATTGTCCAGGAGAACTTCCCCAGCCTAGCAAGACAGATCAACATTCAAATTAAAAAAATACAGAGAAAACCACAAAGATACTCCTCAATAACAGAAATCTTAAGACACATAATCATCAGATTCACCAAGGTTAAAATAAAGGAAAAAATGTTAAGAGCAACCAGTAAGAAAGTTTGGGTTACCACAAAGGGAAACCCATCATACTAACAGTGGATCTCTCAGCAGAAACCCTACAAGCCAGAAGAGAATGGGGGCCAATATTCAACATTCTTAAAGAAAAGAATTTTCAACCCAGAATTTCATATCCAGCCAAACAAAGCTTCATAAGTGAAGGAGAAATAAAATCCTTTACTGACAAATAAAGATTTTGCAAATGCTGAGATTTTGTCATCTGTAAGCCTGTCCTACAAAAACTCCTGAAGAAAGCACTAAATATGGAAAGGAAAAAAACAGTACCAGCTACTGCAAAAAAAGTACCAAATTGTAAATGTCATCGACACTATCAAGAAACTGCATCAACTAATGGATAAAATAACCAGATATCAACATAATGACAGGATCAAATTCACACGTAACAATATTAACCTTAAATGTAAACAACATTAACCTAAATGCCCCAATTAAAAGACAGACTGACAAACTGGATAAAGAGTCAAGACCCATCGGTGTGCTGTATTCAGGAGGCCCAATTCATGTACAAAGACACACATAGGCTCAAACAAAGGATGGAGACGCATTTACCAAGCAAATAGAAAGCAAAAAAGGCCAAGGGTTGCAATCCTAGTCTCTGATAAAACAGATTTTAAAACAACAAAGATCAAAAAAGATGAAGAAAGGCATTATATAATATGAAGAGATCAATGTATCAAGAAGAGCTAACTATCCTAAATATATACGCATCCAATACAGGAGCATCCAGATTTATAAAGCAAGTTCTTAGAGACCTACAAAGAGACTTGACTTCCTGCACAATAATAGTGGGAGACTTTAACACCCCACTGTCAATATTAGACTGATCAACAAAACAGAAAATTAACAAGGATATCCAGGACTTGAACTCAGCTCTGGTCCAAGTGTACCTAATAGACATCTACAGACGTCTCCACCCCAAATGAACAGAATTTACATTCTTCTCAGCACCACATCACACTTATTCTAAAATTGACCACATAATTGGAAGTAAAACACTCCTCAGAAAATGCAAAAGAATGGAACTCATAACAGTCTCTCAGACCCCAGAGCAATCAAATTAGAATTTAGGATTAAGAAACTTACTTAAAACCACACAACTACATGGAAGGTGAACACCCTGCTCCTGAATGACTACTGGGTAAATAACAAAATTAAGGCAGAAATAAATAAGCTATTTGAAACCAGTGAGAACAAAGACACAATGTACCAGAATGTCTGGGATACAGTTACAGCATTGTTTATGGGAAAATTTATAGCCCTAAATGCCCACAGGACAAAGCAGGAAAGATCTAAAATTGACACTCTAACATCACAGCTAAAAGAACTAGAGAAGCAAGAGCAAACAAATTCAAAAGCTAGCAGAAGAAAATAAATAACTAAGATCACAGCAGAACTGAAGGAGATAGAAACACAAAAAACTCTTCAAAAAAATCAATTAATTCAGGAGCTGTTTTTTTGAAAAGTATTAACAAAATAGATAGACCACTAGCCAGACTAATAAAAAAGAAAAGTGACAAGAATCAAATAGACACAATAAAAAATGATAAGGGGGATATCGCCACCAATCTCAAGAAATATAAACTACACTCAGATGATACTGTAAACACCTTTACCCAAATAAACTTGAAAATCTAGAAGCAATTGATAAATTCCTGGACACATAACCCTCCAAAGACTAAACCAGGAAGAAGTCGAATCCCTGAATAGAACAATAATAAGTCCTGAAATTGAGGCAGTTGTTAATAACCTACCAACCAAAAAAAGCCCAGGACCATACTGATTCACAGCCAAATTCTACCAGAGGTACAAAAAGGAGGTGGTATAATTTTTTTCTGAAACTACGCCAAACAATAGAAAAAGAGGGACTCCTCCCCAACTCATTTTATGATACCAACATCATCTTGATACCAAAACCTGGCAGAGACACAGAAAAAAGTAAATTTCAGACCAATGTCCCTGATGAACATTGATGCAAGTCAAATACCGGCAAAACGAATCCAGCAGCACACTAAAAAGCTTATCCACCACGATCAGGTCAGCTTCATCCCTGGTATGCAAGGCTGGTTCAACATACACAAATCAATAAACATAATCCATTACATATAGAGAACCAATAACAAAAACCACATGATTATCCCAATAGATGCAGAAGAGGGCTTCAATAAAATTCAACACCCCTTCATGCTAAAAACACTCAATAAAATAGGTATTGATGAAACATATCTCAAAATCATAAGAGCAGCTTATGACAGACCCACAGCCAATATCATACTGAATGGGCAAAAGCTGAAAGCATTCCCTTTGAGAGCTGGCACAAGACAAGGATGCCCTCTCTCTTCACTCCTATTCAATGTAATATTGGAAGTTCTGGCCAGAGCAATCAGGCTAAAGAAAGAAATAAAGGGTAGTCAAATAGGAAGAGAGGAAGTCAAATTGTCTCTGCGGATGACATTATTATATATTTAGAAAACCCCATAGTCTCAGCCCAAAATCTTCTTACACTGATAAGCAACTTCAGCAAAGTCTAAGGATACAAAACCAATGTACAAAAATCACAAGCATTCCTATAAACCAATAATAGACAAACAGAAAATCAAATCGTGAGTGAACTCCCTTTCACAATTGCTAGAAAGGGAATAAAATACCTAGGAATACAACCCACAAGGGATGTGAAGGATCTCTTCAAGGAGAACTACAAACCACTGCTCAAGGAAATAAGAGAGGATACAAACAAATGGAAAAATATTCCATGCTCATGGATAGGAAGAACCAATACCATGAAATGGCCATACTGCCCAAAGTAATGTATAGATTCAATATAGGTATTTATTTTTACTAGGACATTGAAAATTTTTTTAAAAAGGGAATTCCCAAACTAGTTCATAATGTCAATTACTTAAATGATATTTATACATAAGTGTTAAATAGCTTAATAGAACATAATGAAGTCAAATTTATGCTAAGTGAAGAAAATTTTTTAAAACACATTTTGTAAGATAAAATAATTCGAAAAAATAAATTATTTTAGTACATTACACATTTCTTATTGCTTCCCACGCTCCAACCAAAACAAATTTTTAGCCATCTATGTTTCCTAATAGCTGATTCTTGGATTGGTTTGAAATTTGTAGCCATAAACCTATTTTATTTTCTAATTTGTATCTATGCCAATTCTGTGGAAACATCAAAAACATTTTTAAAAAGAAAGAGTATTTGTAGAACAAATAGAAAGATAATTCACAATGATGATCCTCCATAGGCAAAGCAGCCTAGTTTTAGTTCAAACTGGGAATCTATCTGCAAATCAAATGTCATAAATGTTCATGATTTGTAAATATTCCCATATCACATTAGTTCTTATACTAAAGGGGATTTCTAAATGAAAAAGTTATATACATAGTAATTTTGAATTAGCAGCACACACAACATTATACAATTATTCCTTATCAAAGAGCTACTTGAAGGGCATATATAACTCCCAGTAGTTCATCTCTAAAATCATCTATAATATATTCACTTTTAATTGTAAATTATTAGTTTAAATGTTACTTTCTACAGTAGATTGAAATTCCCATTTGTTATCTATAATTGGTATCATAGAAGATTTCTGTTTTAAACATGAAGCTCATTTTACCATTACGGTCTTTACTATATTATATTAACATAGTAAATATTGCTTTTAATAAAGCATATTGTGACATGTAGTCATCTTATATTTAAAATTTTGTTATGAAAGTTTTAAAATGACATGGATAAGTGAATGTATTCAGTTTGATCATCAAATTGATTCAAATAGATTTTATCATCACACATACCTCAATTTATGGACACAATCTAAGTTGTTTCTAGAATGTTTCTTGGTCAATAATTATACCTAATAATTGTACTTATATCATTAACACTTCTATGCTAGCTTAAAAGATTTTCATATGATCAATGAAAGCTAGTGGTGATATTTACAGGTTATGCTGAGTTATATAAACTATATTTTTTTAAAAAAATTAAAGCTTCGAATAGGCAAAATAAATTGGTAACATAATTTGTTTTGTGTTTTCTTGTTTCAACTATATATATTTATGAAAATAATATTAAGAATTCCCCACGGAATATATGCAATATTTTTAGTGATTCAAAGTATGTCTAGCAAAAGCAAGTTCTATACAAATGTCTATTAAATATTAAAGTCAATGAATGCATTTCTGTAATTTCTATTGCTGCAAAATCATATGTGATAGCTGTGGGCTCCGATTCAAAAGAAGTAAAAGCTGAAATAGGAAAACAAGGTTTTTTGTTGATAAATCTTAATGGCTAATCTGTAGAGCTTTGAATAGGTTCTGATGGTGTATAAGGTTGAAATAGACTCCACATTCTTAGAATATAAACTCTAGAAATGAAAATTATATTCATATGTAAGTCATTATATAACACAATACTAAATATGAGGTTAACAGGAAAAGAACAGAAGTTATTATGTGGTTTTAGAAGATTTGCTTCCAGCTGTGTAAATTAGAAAATGATTTGACCTCAGGCTTCCATAGACATAAAATAGACAAGTGGAGTAACTCAAGTGGTGTACAGTGAACAATTTAATTGGCTTGTAGTTGGAAGCAAAATAAAGCAGACATTATGTAGCAAAAAAAAAAAAAAAGATTATACAAGATGAGAAAAGTCATCTTGGGAACACAATTCTGGGCCTTACATTAAAATTAACTTTAAGATAACTTCATTTGGTATATAATGAAGCCATTTGAAAAGATTTTATGTAAAATATAAATTTTATGTCTTTGGAAATACAAATCTCGCAATATTTTGTCATCTGAAATGGAACAGGAGGCGAGAAGTCTATTGAAGTTTAATGCAACAGTTCAGGGAAGAGACAGTGAGTTTCATTACACTTGAAATAAAGTAATGCCAGTAGGGTTGGAGAAAAAGAAAAGGGGTAAGTATAAAAGTGTTAATAAAAGACATAAGAATTAGAGACAAAGAAGAAAGTTTAAAGGAGCCATGACTCCATTCTAGAAATGTTGCATGCATGTGCCACAAAAATATCCAGATCCAGTGCTTAGCAGTAACCTGGAAATACTGAAGAATAATCAGGCAAATGGTCTCACATCTATACCCGTTGTTAAAATTTTATTTTTGTGAATTACCAAATCCAAACTTGAAAAAGTGAAGATTTTGGCTGCCTACACTGGAATTCCCTGAGATGCTTACTAAAATGTGGATTTCAAGATCATTCCCTAAATTACTAAATCAAAACATGTTTAAATTCACTAAACTTGTAACCTTATTTTATTTCTTCATACACTGTGCTATCATTAAATTATAAATATTAATTTTGGGCTAAAATATAGATGACTTATATAATAAAGAACAGAAAATTATAATAGCATAAAAATATTTTTGAACACATCATTTAACCCTGATGCTTCAAGAGAACTTCACTATAAGTTAATTTAGTTACAGTAAATACATAGGACCAGGTAATAAATTACTTTTAAATCACAATGGAAATTTGTGAGTTAATACATAGCATTTCCATCTGAAATTGTTTACCTGTAGTCAATGTTATTAATGACTAATTTGTATTTTAAAACAGCAATATATAATTAGCTTTTACTATTGTCTGTTCTAATACTTTTCTTTCAAAACATATTTTCCTCATACTTTAATAAACTTATTTTCTGTTTTGATTAAATGATAAACTCATTGAAGTCATAGTACACTCACGTTGTATTTCTATTATACACTATATGGATTTAAAATTGTGTAGAACCATCAAAACTGTTGTGAAACATTTTAGCATTTTAAACTAGTTTTAATGAAACTTTATTGAGAAGCATTTATGAATAAAAAATGCAGGCAAAGATTCTAGCAAAGTGTTATTTTTTTTTCCCCTTGGTTATTTTCTCAACAATTTACACGTGATTTTAGATAAACAATGTAATAAATGTGAGATAGTTTGGAGAAATGTAACTACCTATATTTGGGACCTAACATTTCTGTCTTTACATGTCTTCATGAACAGACAATTGTATAAAAAACAGTCTGAAAGTGGACTTATTACAATTAATTTTAATCTTTTTACATAAAAGTAAAATAAAAAGACGAGGTATGAGAATATAGCAGATAAGACTGAATCTATTAAAATTATAAACTATTTGAGTAGCCAGCATTTTTTAATAGCATTGATGAAGCAGTTAACTGTGGACCAGGTCATTAGATACATAACAACAAGACCATATGTATGTTCATATTGGTATAGTTCAACCAAGTGAGTCCCAAGGCCTAGAACCTATTTTGCTGAGAAGCGTAGCAGATCACACTGAGTTGTTTTGGTACTGATGTAATAAAGAGAAACTTGAAGGGATTGAAGAGCAACTTGTAGGGACTTTTAAGGAGCAAATTAGCTATGCCAGAGTGCATGTAGGCAGAATCAGAAAGATAATGAATCTAGAAAGATGTTTGCCATATGGAGATAAAAAAACATGACATTTTTCTAAAAATGGAATTTATGTACCAATCTAGATCTAGATGGATTTGGTTGAATCATACAGATTTCAATCTTCAAAAGAACATAAAAGTCAATTGGATATAATGTTTTCAAATTAAGTCAAGAAAAATCTCCTTAAAACATATCTTTGAAAGAAATAGAATGTGGACTTTCTGAGAATAAGAGTTGTTGGGTCATTCTGTATCAGAATATAGACTAATCTCTAAAGAAATAATTTGTTATTCATTTTTAAATATTCTTATTTTATATATATATATATGTTTTAAAACTACCACTTTAAATGGAAGTTTGCAATGGTCCCCCGATTAAGTTCCAGGTTTTCTTTGTTAAATTGTCCATAGAGCTACAAAACTAGACTAAAAATCACATAAATATGCAAAATGTAAAATGTCAAACAGTGAAATACGTGCTAATGTTAATGCTAATGAAACAGAAATAAGAAAAAAATAGATGTTGCATCCTGAAGACTGCCAGCCATTCAACAAAATCACAGACAATGTGATACAAGGAAACTCATTTCTGACTCAGAAACTTGATATTCAAAATAATCAGAACAATGCTTGGTCATCTTTCTCCTGAGACAGAATGTTTTTACTTCCTCCCAGATATAGCTCTCCCTCTCAAGAAGGTGGATGCCTCAATGGTGACGGTATACTGTCAGTTAAAGTCTACAGATGGCAGCATGTTTGAAGTTGTGGCTTTATATGTACTTCATAGTATTACAAAATGTAGTTGAAAAGGAAAGTGTCCTTGAGAAGAGAAGATATGGTCTAGATGAATAACTCCTGTAAACTGTATTCTGATTTATAAGTTTATCCAAACTTATTTCAGCTACAAATCTTCACACATTAGTTTACTTTTATCCAAATTAATGTAAAACAAAGTCAGGGTCCACTCACACATCATTTCTAATGACAAACAAAGAACATGTTTAGGTGTCATTTTGCATAAAGATGAAAAATGAGGTAAAAACTGTAGAATCTGAAACATAAACAAATGAGTGAACATGATTGTGAAATCTCAGTTTACAAGATCTTCAATAAAATATAGAAAAAAATGGAAGGAAAGTATTTAATAACTCAGGAGAGTATGTGAATATATGGCCTCACATTCCTTATCAAAATCTCAACAGCATTTTTTTGAGATACAGGAAAATTTATATAGAATCAAAAGGGACTCTGAATAGCCAAATCAAATTTGAAAAAAAAACAAAGTTGGATTCATGCTTCCTAATTTCAGAATGTACTACAACACTAAGTTAATCAAAACAATGTGGTACACGTCAGCAGAAAAGAATAAAGTACCCAGAAATAAACCCTCGAATGTATGGTCAAATGATCTTCAACAAGTGCAAAACCACACAATGGGGTAAAGACAACAATTGCTGTTGATAAAACTGTATATTTGTATGCAAAAGAATGAAGTTGGACCCTTATCTTACAACATAAAAAAATTAAACTGGATTAAAGAATTAAATCTAAGACTTGAAACGCTAAAACTCCTAGAGAAAATATAGAGGAAAATCAAACTTGTCAATATTTTTTTGGATATGACACCAAAAGCAGAGTCAACAAAAACAAAAATAGGCAAATGGGACTACATAAAACTTGAACACTTTTGAGCATGAAAGGACATAATCAACAGACTGGAAAAGCAGCCCACAGTATGGGAGAAAATATTGCAAATTATATTGCTGATAATGGGTGAGTTCAGAATATATGAAAAACTTTTACAGCTTATCAACGAAAAATTAGATATGGATAAAGGATTTAAATAGACATTTCTTCAAGATAATACACAATAGCCAACAACCACATGAAAAGCACAATGTCACTGATCAAAGAAATACAAATGAAAATCACAATGATATATCACCTTACACCCATGAGGATGGCTACTATTACACACACACACACACACACACACACACACACACACACACACTCAAAGGAAAAAACAGGAAATAAGTGTTGGCTAAGACAAGAAAAATTTGGAGCCATTTGCACTTTTAATGGGATTGTAAAATGGTGCAACTATCATGGAAAATAGTATAGAACTTCCTTAGAAAAGCTAGACCTGTTACATTATCTAATAATCTCACTTCTGAGTAAATATCCAAAAGAATTAGAAGCAGGGTCTCAAAGAGATATTTGCAAATGCATGTTCATTGCAACACTGTTCACAACTGCCAAGCGGCTGAAGCAACCCAAACGCCCACTGACTGATGAATAGATAAAGTATTCTATGCCCCTACAATGGAATATTTGTTCATCTTAAAGAGAAAGAAAATTTTGTCACATGATACACCATGGATGCACCTTGAAGATATTATGCTAAGTGGAATCAACCAGTCACACACACATATACAAAAAATAAATACTGTGTAGTTCTATTTGTATAAGGAATCTAAAGCAGTCAAATTCATAGAAACAGGCTACCAGGGCAAGAGGGAAAAAAAGAGGAGAATTATTTAATGGACATAAAGTTTCAGATTTGCAAGGTAAAAATGATTTGGAGAGCTGCTTCAAAACAATAAGAATATGCATAATACTATGAACTTATAAATGGTTGTGATTGTAGATTTGATGTCTTGTGTCTTTACCAGAATATAAAGAATGGAAACGAAAACCGGGCAAAAGAATATAAGGAGCTAGTTTGGGTCATTCTTGCATTGCTTTAAAGAAATACCTGAGACTGGATAACTTATAAAGAAAAGAGGCTTCATTCGCTCACAATTCTGCAGGTTTTATAGGAAGCCTGGTGGTGCTAGCGTCTGATTGGTTTTAGGGAGACCTCAGGAAGTGTAGGATCATGCTGGAAGACGAAGAGGAAGCAGGCACATCACAAGGTGAAAACACAGAGAGAGAGTGACGGGTGGGAAGGTGGAAAGGTGTACCTCACTTTTAGATGACCATACCTCATGAGAACTCACAGTCATGAAGACAGCACAGAGCCATAAGGGCCCCACCCCCATGATCCAAACACCTCCCACCAGGCTCCACCTTCAGGGTTAGGAATTAGAATTAAACATGAGATTTGGGTGGGGAAAAATACCCAAACTATATTAGCAGACAACAAATTATAATATATGTAAAATAATTTGAGATGAAAGAAAATTAGGGATTTAAGAAACGATTTACGAGAAACCTAAAAAATACACACATACAAAATGCTTACATTAGAGAAAGTAAATGCAGGATTTATATTGTAGAAAAAAAAAAAAAAAACGGTTTTAGATGTGGGAAAAGAGGAAGCAAGAAAAACCCTTCCCAGAATACAGATGAAAAGGTCAAAGACATTTCTGAGGCTAAATCCAAAAGATAACACAATAGAGGACAGAAAATAGGTGGCCTTTTGAAAACTAGTATTAATAAAGAAAAGGGTAGGAAATAAGGGAAAAGCAGAAGCAAAGAAGAAAGCTTTCATGAAATAACACTTTCTGTGATAAAGACCAGTAGGTGTACACTGAAAATTGGGAATAAGTTTAGAAATAAGTACAAATTATTCTGAGAATATTATGATTTTTAAAGCCCTGTTGCAGACCTGAAAATATATAAAAAGCTGGAATGTCAAACATATTCTTTTATACTTTGCTGGGTATATAGAATAAAAATTATATTTTACATATTTTATACCCACTCAGATTGTTCTCCCAGGTAAAGGTTATATGGAAATCTTTGCAATCATGCAATTGTTCAGTCAATGTTTCATTTGTATAGCTCTTCTTGAAAAGCATTTTTTGAACGTTTCAAATCATTCTTGAATTTTAGAATATACCTAAGTTTAGACTTCCCCTCTCACGTCATCCAGGCCATAATTTAAATCTCCTTATTCTTGATAAAATGAGAACTGCAGAACTCTTAGAGATAAAAATTCACATCTGTTTTCCCATTGGCTTCGTGTATTATCAAGTTCAAGGCCAGGAAATGGACAGATGCCACCCTCCCTGCTTCAAGCCCTCTGTCTGAAGATAGACTTATCCAATCATCACTCTTAATCCAAAAAGTTTGTCTTGCTTACTTGGGAGAAAAGGGCATGGGACAAAGGAATTTGTCTCTGGGCTATTGCTGAGTTTTAGAAGGATATATTATGGAACTATTTTCAAGTAAGTTCTGCAGGATGAGGGTCAGGAACAGCGAGTGCCATTCTATCATCTTTTTTTTTTTATGCGTTCTCGTTTTTTTTTTTTTTTTGAGACAGAGTTTCACTCTTGTTACCCAGGCTGGAGTGCAATGGCAGGATCTCGGCTCACCGCAACCTCCGCCTCCCGGGTTCAGGCAATTCTCCTGCCTCAGCCTCCTGAGTAGCTGGGATTACAGGCACGCGCCACCATGCCCAGCTAATTTTTTTGTAGTTTTAGTAGAGACGGGGTTTCACCATCCTGGTCAACATGGTGAAACCCCTCTATCATCTTTTCTAACTTCTTTCAATGTTAGTCTATGGTATCATTTCAACCCAATTCTGTCATACCAACAAGGCACAAAGGTGTCTTTCTGTACTTTTATGGAGGTATACATTTTAAAAGGCTAGTATGACTTCAACATAAAGTATTATAAAAAAGATTTGTAGACATGACATAGTCTTACTCTCATTACAGAACAGAGGTTTCTATTTTGATAAGAGTCCAGAGACCTTTTGTATCTTGCTTAAGACAAGTGACACTGATTTAATCCTTCTCTCTATTCTGCTTTCCTTGAAAAGAAAAAAAAATGGTATTTTTACTGATGTCAAGGAATGTGAGCTCATTCGGGATTTATTTTTTCTTAAGGGATTTTATTAACTACAAGGGATCACACAAAGTGATAGAACAACTAATGTAAAAGATGTAAGAAAAAGCAGTGGGTGGGAAGCCAGTTAATTAGAGAAGTCTAAATACTGAAGATATTTTAAAAAGTTTTATAAAGGCATCATCCACATACCATAAAAACCTATTTAATTGTACAAGTTAATAAATTTTAGTAAGTTTGCAGAGTTGTCCAACAATACCATAGTCCAGCTGTAGAACACTTCCACTCATTCAGAAAATACCTTGCAGGCCCATTTACAATAACTGCCAATTTCCACGTGCAGCACCGGCACCACTAATTTCTTCTCTTACTCTACAAGTTTGCCTTTTCTGGAAAAAAAAAGTTCCAAAAATGAATACAGTTATGTTTTAATAAATGTTTTACACACATGTGAACTGAACCTCATATGCCTGACGCTATTGCCCTAGATTCCAAATATCTGAGCTTTCCAAAGAAGCAGCCCTGCCTATATTTCCAGAAAACAACACCAATAACAAAACATCTTACAAGCATGCAAACTTGCTGTTGCAAAAGCCCAGCAACATTTGTTGTTGCTTACAATATTCTTACTTCGAGCATTATTCTACAAAGAGCCTGACCGGGCGTGGTGGCTCACACCTGTAATCCCAGCACTTTGGGAGGCTGAGGTGGGTGAATCAGTTGAGGTCAGGAGTTTAAGATCAGCCTGGCCAACATGGTGAACCCCATCTCTACTAAAAATACAAAAAAAAATACCAGTAATCCAAGCTACTTGGGAGACAGAGGCAGGAGAATTGCTTAAACCCAAGAGGCAGAGGTTGCAGTGAGCCAAGATGGCGCCACTGTACTGCCACCTGGGTGACAGAGTGAGACTCCATCTCAAAAAGGAAAAAAAGAGCCTAAACTTTATTTCTCCAATATTCCTGCGCTGATTATCCAACCTGGGTCCAATGCCACGATGCCTCTTTCTATGCACCAGTTTTTCCACAATTGTTGATATTCATTTAACTCTGCTTGTGCTTTTTTTGTTGTTCATCAATTTTGATCTTTCCCTCAATTTTAAGGCATCACTTGAAGAGGAATTCTGCATTGAGTGGAATCACAGAGTAAGGGATTAGGTCTCTGTTTCTTATGGATATACATCCTAAATGTCAAATGCTCACCTTTATAACAGAATAGTCATTTATTATCAAAGGTAGCGATTTTACACACTGGTTGTAATTCTGACATCTCATTTTAGCCTCCCTGGTACTAGGCATTGTAATGAGCCATGTACGAAAAATTCTCATACCCAATGTACTATCTTGCCAAATCAATGTCTATATCTGCATTCATTCCTTCAGAACTAGTGGTCAGATCTCGTGTCTGGCTCCAGATGTATCTCCTGTCCTGACTGCTAACATTGCCATAAAGTCAAGTGTGTCTTAATTCGTCCAAGAAATGCCAAGGGAGTTTAGTTATACTTTCATAGAAAGAGGAGAGGCAAATAACCTGTATCCTAGCTTAAATGAACCCCACATTTTTATTTGATTTCAGTGAATCAGTTGTTAAAGAAGTTGGGGTGATTCAGAAGCCACCTGCAAGAGACATGGTGAGCCAAACAAGAAATTACGGCGTTTTTCACACATAAGAAAGAGTGTCCTAAAAAAAAAAAGAGAGAGAGAGAGAATATCTTTTTGTTCTGTCTGAAGGCAAAGAAATATACAAGCTGTTATTCCAGCATTACCTGGGAGTTCAATGACAGGATGACACAGTTATTAAAAGATCTATCGAGAACGTTATCTGTTTCTTTCTCTGTCTCTCTTGTTTTACTTTTTTTTTTCTTTTCTTTTCCTTAAGTTTCAAGTCATCAGATCCTGAAGTTTCATAAAATAAATATCAACTGGTAAGTCAAAATGACTGTTTAGAACATCTGGTACCAGCATGACTAGTGTTTTGAAGAGCTCAAGCAAATGAAAACTTGAAATATTTTCTCCTTCATTCTGAAATTTTTAAGAAAGATTTAGGCTATAAGTGATTAGTGAGAGTTGAATTTTTTTCTAATCATGCTTCTTAATATAATGTTCCGTAATAATTTTTCCTTATTGCTATAAGACATAATTCTTCCTTAAGAGAAAGATCATAGCAGGAGAGGCGCAGTAAGGTTTAAAGAAACACTGTGGCTTTAGAATCAAACATAGACTTAATTTCCAGTTGCGCTTCCTATGCATTTGAACTTTTCAATAAAAAGGAACAAACACAAAGTAATAGCTTTATCTAAATATCTATGTTTTTATACCAGAGATGCATTTGGACCTAAATCTATATGACTCCAAAATACATTTGCTCTCATGTTAACATTCTTCATGTTAGCATTGTTTTGATTAATTGAAATTGTACCGAAGATTTACATAACAAAGGAAATTACACATACCATAAATATACAGTTCAACGGATTCTACACTAACCACATTTGTGTACCCAAAACTCAAATCAAGGAGCAAAAAATCATCCGCCTCCCAGAAACGTTCCTTCCCATCGATATCTCTTCCAAAATAATCACTATGCCACCTTAGAAGCACAACTAAGTTTTATCTGTTTTAAATGTACAGAAATGGAATTCTATGGCATAAAATCATTTGTCTGCTTTCTTTAGTGCAGCATCATGTTTCTGTTAAGTTTTTAATATTATAATTAAGGCAGCAAACATTTTTATGCATGGATTTTTGGGGAATATTAGTATATATGTCTTTTTATATAACCTAGGAATAGAATTGTGGATTGAAGACTATACCAATATTCAAATTTAATAGAAAATGGCTCCCCCAAAAAGATTTCCAAATTGTTTATTGGGTATGAGTTTTATTTTTAGCTCCTACCACATCTTGGAGTCTTCCTTTTACCTCTGCCGAGACATTTTACTTATGTGAATAGTAATTTTCACATCTGAAAATAAGAATAGGCCTTTAGTGTTGGTGTAAGAATTACATACGGCAGCAAATTAAGAATCATTCATATTTGGTCCATTGGAAGTATTTGGGCATTATTCGTAACTTAACCACTTGGATTTTCTTTTTTGTTTGTGTTGCATAAAACATCATCAATCATTTCAAATAGTCTATCTGTTGCTATTCATTCTAATTCCTCAAAAACTCATATACTTTATATTTCCAGAGACTATTTGCATTTTAAGAGTAAGAATTTATATTTAAAATGTATATGAAAAATGCCTTAGATTTGTCATATTATAAAGAAGTCAACATGCTAGTAAAATAGTAAATGCACAATTTAAAATCTAGAGAACCAATTTTAAATAGCATTACATTATAATTACAAACAGTCCTTGCTTCCAGTAAGCTTTCACTAAGCTCATATTATAGGTTAATAAATAATTACCAATTCTCTTTATTGCTCTAGGATAATCCTCAGTTCTAGAGCTATCACTAAGTTAATGTGAAATAGGCATGTGTCACCTCGCAACTTAAAAAGAGGCATATCCTGGTATAGAGAATAGAAACACCGTAAGTTTAAGAAGCTAAGAATTCTACTTAGCTCAATAAATAGTAATTAAGCAATGAACTGAGAACTCTAATTGATTACATAAAAAATATAAAAACATGATTATTTTATCAATACATTCATATATATATTTTGAAACAGGATCTCTCTCTCTGTCACCTAGGATGGACTGCAATTGCAGGATCTCGGCTCACTGAAATCTTAGCTCACTGGAGGAAGCTCAAGTGATCCTCCTGCTTCAGCCTCCCAATTATCCCAAATTGAAAAGCTGCACTATGGTATAAATGTGATAGAAAATCATGCCTAACTGCAGGTTTTTTTGTTTTGTTTTGTTTTGTTTTCTGTTTATTTGTTTTTTGATGAACAATGCAACATTTTAAATTTAAATGAAAACGATAATGGCCTAATGATTTAGTGGTATTCTAAAGCTGCTAGAACAATACAACAAATCATAAAATTTTCAATTTTTAAAAGGTACTTCTTAATGTCAAAAACAAAGAACAATATTGTACAGTCTTTCTCTGTAAAATAAAAAAAAAGTTTTTGATAGAGCTTTAAATTGTTTTAGTCAATTTCAAATAAAAGGACTTATAAAATAAAATATAAGCTAAAAAGAGTTTACCAGAATACTGAGCTTTTCTTGATATTCATAGAAATCAACACAAGGTCCATTAGTACAGAATAAAAGATATAAAACAATTCAGTGTAAAAAAAACTCTGCATTAATGGAACATTAAAGTTATAATTTAAACCCACAAAAGTCAGGAAATTCAGAATTAGAACTCCCAAGGTAACCTTAACTGTGACCTCTTGTGCATATACACTGTTTAGAAAATTGAGATTTTTGACTTCCTGATCACATATCACTATAAAGAACAATTTTGAAGGAAAAAAAGGTACAACTTTTTTTAGAGCCATTGTATATGTTTAAAATTTTATACCTACTTACAAAATCAAATCATCAATCTTCTATGACCATATGAGCTAATTATGGGATAAGAAAGAATTTTAAAAATATACTATAGAAAGCTGTAGAAGCTACAACATAATGCACGTATATGTGAAACATATGAATTTGTGTTTCTTTTAAATATAGCCATAAGTGTCTGCCATATAAAAATATTCATATGCAAAATGATGATGGGGATATTGTCAAAATGGAATAACATTTGAGAAAGAATGATTAAGAGAAATAATTGATCTGAGAGCCAAAAATATCATTCTTCATATGTCTGAATCTATAGCTTTTTAGAGAAGATATTTTATCTCTACAACTATGACTTCTTCATTTGTAAAATGAGAAGATCGAGATAAGCAACATCTTAGTATCTTCTAACTTCAAAAATAGTATAATTCTGTGACCTCATGTAAATTTATATTCTAGAGGAGAATCAGAAGACTGAGATTATATTATATCTTAAGTAACTTGTATCAGAGAAGCTTAGTGAGAAATAGATAATCAGCCAAGAAAAAAATGTTGTGTAAATAACTACTGGGCTTCTTTTCAATAACATTAGGCTGTCTCATTAATGCTGACCTTTACTTCAATTTTTTTATTCAAAAATATTAACTCATCCATCAAAAGATTAGCCTAGTCTTTGTGACTGGTAGTAGGGTAGATGTCTTTTACTAAATTGAAAAACATTTATCAGGCCCCCAAGATCTGTTTTTCTTAGTACCATGAAATTAGACCAAGCAGAACTGTGAAGAAAGATATTAGAGTAAAAAGGCCATGTTAGTGTCACCATGATATGGAGTTGTTTCAAGGGAAGGCACCCAAAACAGCTTAGACCTCCTTCACTTTACCATAGGGCTTAGCCTAATGCCAAATCAGAGGACCATTAACTAAACAATAAATTTCCCAAAGCAAGCAACGACAACAAAAAAATCTATGACATTCAGTTCTATGTAGATCAAAGGAAGCAACTGTGCTTCGTTTTTGTTTGTTTTTTGCTTTGTTTTGTTTTTGTTTTTTAGAGACTGAGTCTTGCTCTGTCACTCAGGCTGGAGTGCAGTGGTGTGTTCTCAGCTCACTGTAACCTCCACTTCCCAGGTTCAAGTGCTTCTCCTGCCTCAGCCACCCAAGTAGCTGGAACTACAGGCACATGCCACCACCCCCAGCTAATTTTTGTATTTTTAGTTGAGATGGGGTTTCACCATGTTGGCCAGGATGATTTCAGTCTCTTGACCCTGTAATCCACTCACGCTGACCTCCAAAAGTGCTAGGATTACAGGTGTGAGCCACTGCACCCGGCCTGTGCTTTGTTTTTAATTGTTTGTGTTTAAACTTTTGTTGAGGTATTAAAAACTTTCAAGTTTCAAGAAACATAGAATAACACAAATCAAGTAAAGGACGCTCTCTCAGGGCAACTCATGTCTAATAGTCATCTGTAAAGTTGAAACTTTGTGCCCAAGTATTGCTTTCACCAAAGAGCATAATGTCATCTTCAAGAAAACCAAAAAGACTCTGGATTTTCTGTGGTTAGATAAGAATTTCTAAAGTCACTCATGAAATCCTAGAGATGGAGGCTTATATATCCAATTTACATGAAGAAATTTAATGTATTTGACTCATTGGTAAATGTACTATAAAGATAATAACATTCAAATTTTACTTTGTAAATGTAATGTCATTTACAAAATCCAAGCAACCTTTTTATTGCAGGTGTCACAGATTTAACTTCTGACATTTATTTTTTTACTATCTGTCTTATATGCAGTTGGATAAATTGAGAGCATAGCAACAGTGCCTATGCCATAGCCTCTTCTTATTGAAAACGATTAAAGTGAACCCTTAGAAAATTAAAATATTCTATAAATCAAAAAACATACTTTTAGCTATTTTCATGTTTGCATATTCTCCTGAAAATATTGCCAATAGGAATGTATTTATTTTATGGATGAAATAGTAATAACCAAATAACTGTATAGTCCACTTTTTAATAGAACTTTAAATCACCATATTTATATGTTATAAAATATTTTCATCATTGTTTTAAAGGCAGCATAATGTGCTACCAAGTTAATGCACCATAATTTACTTAATTCCCTTATTGTAAGACACTTTAGCTATTAGAGAATATACCCCAGGGAATAACTATGTGCATATTGCATTTTTTTCTTCCTTGACAAATTTCCAACATGAAATATTTATGACTTAATACATAGAGTGACATTGTAACTAGATGAAGGTTGAAGAAAGGAGTGTTTAAAAATTAGACTGCAGTCTTAAGAGAAGTGACTGCCAATGATAAATTGTCTTCTGAGGGAGGAGGACAGAAATTTTGTCTCCTTATGGTGTGCAGAACTTTAAAAGTAGGCTCGCATAGATATGGATATCTATTCAGTACCCCAAACCAGTTGTTGCTGTAAGAGCAATAGAGCTATTTTAGATTTAAAGAGCCATTCAGAGTCACAAAACACTTTTAAGTACTTATTCAAGAATTTGTATCACCTTAACTTTCAGATTAAAATATTAAGGTACAAACTCTGATATATTCACACTAAAACAAAAATCTGGATGCTACAAATATTAGCAAGTTAAACTACTTTTAGAGTGAGCACGTTGTTTTGTGTAGGTAAAAGAATTATCTAAGAGACATTGTTTCATTATGCAAAACAAGTATTCCTACTCTGAAATATCACTGCAATTGAGGTTAACACCATTTTAACAAATACCCTTCCACTAGTTTGAATGCTCGTAGTACTTTCCTTCTCTTTCCTAATAGTTACATTTCTCCATGGCGATGTCTACCCTTTTATTAACTTTTTTCCTCCCAGTCTAACTCCTCAGCCCTTATGATCTAATTGCTGGCCCTACCACTTGACAGAAACATCTCCGACAATAGGTAGCAATAACCTGTGTGTGATGAAATCTAACCAATACTTCCCTGTCTCTATTTTATTTGATCCCCCTGCCACATTGGATATTTTTGATTACTTCCTCTAGAAAAAATTTATTTTCCCTTGACTTCCACATAAAAAATCTACCCTCATTGTCCTATAATTTGCTGTCTCTCACACACGCACACACACACATACACAGGTACACACATATATACACTTTTGGCCATCTTTTTAGATTGACGTTCCCCAAGATACTGTTGTACACTATTATCTTAACAGTGTACATTTTCCTGCTGTTTATTCATTTGCATTACTTAAAAATTAACTTATATGTACTGATTCTATAATTAAGATTCCTGCTTAAACCTAACAATAGAATAATTAATGTATCATAAAGCCGATTTTCTCTCTACATGAATAGTTTAGTCCTGCTTAAAACTGGACCAATTGCCTCATTCCAAGACCTGCTGTTCTTATCTCAGTACCTGTTCTAATGAAAGACAACAGCATCTCCTTGAGCCAGAATCATGTCATCTTCACCACCACTGAAACCTCCACTTCCATGTTTTCCTCACCTTATGCATCCACTTAATTATTGTTCACCTTCTAAATATTTCTGTAATCTATTTCTTTTACTTCATGACCTCTGCTGTTGGTCCATAATGTCTTCTTTTTTAAACTGCTAAAAATATTCTCCTAATTCATTTTACGATATAATACTTCTCCACTTATCTCTTTCCAAGTTTCCTCTCGTTCAACTAAGATAATTTTCTAAAACGCATCGGATTTAGTTACTTCCCCATTTGATCCATTGAACTACAGTCACCAGCAAAAAAGAGTCTATGCTCCGCAGCATTCATGTACATTTTCATTCAGCTACCCATCCATTCATACCTCCACTCATTACTATGTCTCAGAAGTGAAGAAGATCTGGAACTCCCCGTCTTATGAAGCTTAGAGACAATAATGAATGACTTAACAAGCAATGACACATGGAAGGAACCAGAGGACCCAGCAATGCTTTGGGGTCAGCCAAAGTCTTTGTGATCAAATGTAAAGTCAAATTTCATGTGGATTTCCCAGCTAAATGTGAAGAAAATGGAGGGAGGGAGGCATGGAGATGTGTTGGATTAGATGACTGTCCCAAATACGTAAAGGAAACAGTTAACAAGGCTCTGTAGCAAAAGAGAATACATAGATTTACAAAAACAGACAGGGGTAGAGGGGACAAAAGTTGATAGAGAGTAGATACAGATGGAATTTAGGAAGATTACTGGTATAAGAGTTTGGTGGACCCTTCCATAAATGTGGGCCAGGCGCAAAAAATGTGGGCCAGGCACAGTGGCTCACCCTGATAATCCCAGCACATTGGGAAGCCAAGGTGGGCAGATCACGAGGTCAAGAGTTTGAGACCAGTCTGGCCAACATGGTGAAATTCCGTCTCTACCAAAAATACAAAAATTAGCCAGCAGTGGTAGCAAGCACCTGTAATCCCAGCTACACAGGAGGCTGAGGCAAGAAAATCTCTTGAACTTGGGAAGCGAGGCTGCAGTGAGCAGAGACTGTGCCACTGCACCCCAACCTGGGTGACAGAGTGAGACTCCGTCTCAAAAAAAAAAAAAAAAAGAAGAAGAAAGGCCTACATTTGCATTTTAAGAGACATAAGCAAGAATCAAACAAAATAAACAGACAAAACAAGGTCTCTCTGGCTGCAAGTAGAATTGTAAGGACCTTCATGACCAAGATCCTGCTTACAGGCCCCGCCTCACTTTGTCCCTTCCTCTCAACCTCAGCGGCCCTTCTCCACCCGGAATATCCCCCACTGAAGTAACATGGCCATTTCCTGGTGTCTGCTCTTTTGTCTGTCCAGGTCTACATACATGATTTTCTTAGTTCTTAAAATCTGCTTCCCCTTTTCTCAAGCTATCAAAATCTTCATCTTGTACAACCAGTTCTAGCATTTTCACGTTTGATTCTGCTCTCCTTTGTGTTATACGATCTTATGAACACAATTATTTGAAGATGCAGATCCACTTTCTGAGTTCCTGTCCCTTCACTAGAATTATATTACATAAAATCACTGAATGTATTTTTAACTCTTTATTCACTGTGGCTAGCACAGTGTCTGGCACTTGATGAAAGGCAGGGAAGGAAGGATGGCAAAAAAGAAAAGAGAAGGGGGGTTGAAGACAGAATTTATTTGGTGAGTGTATGTTATTTTCCTGCTATTTCTATTACTAGAGTAAAATGCCAAAGTGGGGGAAAAAACTTCCTATGAAGTAAGTCAACTTCTCTACAGAATTCTTGACAGATGGCCATGCAGACTTTGCTTGAACATTCAGTGGCTTGTGGCTCATTTTTTTCTAAACTAAACCAGTGTTTAAAGTGTTGAATTTTTAGAGCTGATGTTTGCCTTGTAACTTTTATTCATTGTACCAAGTTGTTCTACCTGGAGACATGAAAGTCGTGAAAGAACCCCATCTCTAGGTGCCGTATGCTATGTTATTCAGTTTATTGCCCTGGAATAAAATATAACACTTATTAAACAAAAGCATTGATAAAACATAATATTAAAGCCATATTTGAGGCTAATGCTGTTGGATTGTTCCTTTCAGTACTCAGTCTTTTGAAGTCATTTTTGTTTTTCTTGTTTCCTGAAGATATGGGACCTTAATTTTCTAGCATTCTTTTCACTATTACTCCGTTCCTGAACCATGGTGATGTTAATATCACCAAAGACAATCTTTCTGGCACTCTGAAATTCATGTTCTTTAATGAAATACTGCCTAAACTTCTCTGCCATAGATGCCTGGTCATATCCAACATCTTACTGTTACGCATGCCTGATTTTTACATCTTTATGAGCATTACTGTGCTATGGACAATGAGAGAAGGATTGACTAGGTTCAGTTGAAGGTTTCTGTCAACTGCTAATAGTCTTATTTATTACATTGTTTATTCTCACACACTAGTATTGCAACTCCACTGTTCAGCAAAATAAAATAATTCCAAAGTTCAAGCTGTCACGGCTACTGACAAAAATTTCAAAGATGTACCACATGCAACTTCAGTCTTTTGTGGAGGACCCTACTTAGAATATCAACTCTTGTTCTATGCTCTCTACACTTTTTAAGATCTCTAAACTTATATGCTAAATATCTTCAAAAGTATGTCTTTGATTTTTATGAGAATCAACATATATTGGCTATTGGCAGTAGCTGGTGGAATTTATGAAAAAAATCAATAAGCTCTCCACCAATATTAAGACCTCATTCTTCAGAACAATGTAGTCATATTCAAATAAATTAGTAACTCATCAGCTTTTTAAATATTTTAACTCTAAGTTTTCATAGATAGATATATATAGAGAGAAAATAAATAGATGATAGATAGATAGAAAGATGATAGATAGATGATAGACTTTTTTGATGATGAGATATGAGACATTACCACCAGAATTAACTGATATGTCTCTATTCTATAATGAAGTATAAGATAGTGCTGTTGGTTAAACTGCATGAGGAGAGGTTGAAAAGAAAATTTGACATTATATAATGATGCATATTTTTCTCTCTTTCTTCATTATGCCACAATGTTATTTTTATCAAACTTCCTAAAAGCTTGCTTTTATATCCTCATACTTGTTTCTTTCTTTCGTTCTGTCCTGGCCTACATCCTTAAAGATTTTCTCCATTCTATCTGGAAACTCTACTTCCTTTCTCAGAAACTAGAGCATATGGTTATTTATTTTAAGACCTTACTATTTCTTATCTATCTGTGTGATCCTTCTCTTTTATTGCTCACAACATTTTTGACAATATCAGGGAGTAAAACAAAGATAGTGTTGATTGAAGGTCACTTTACTGGTTTCATCAGCATCTATACTTCCTGGATCTCAAATTGAATAATGTTTCTTGTGTCCCTTCTGAAAGTAGCACTTGTAAATTGCCACCCCAAATTATCTGTAGTTCATGTCTACTCATCAAAAAATTCATTTTAAAGAAGAATTTTGTAAGTACACATATACATTGGTATGCTATCTGATTTACTTGGTAAAAACACTGTAATAGATATTGTTTATATCTAACTGAAATTTTATTATTTTTATCATAAAATGTGTTTATGTTCAAGTAAAGATTAGTAATTTGCCAATCTCTCAGTTCTGTGTATTAATCTTTCCTCAATTCTGTGTATTAAACAACAATATTCATAGGTCCTCTGTATGTTCTCTCACTCATGCTTTCTATAGCTAAAAGACAAAATACACTAAGAAATATATTGCACTATGGGAACAGGCTTTTTGTATTTCCATTATGCAGTTCAACAGGATGCTAGTAGTGTCATTTCTAATTATTTCATTAAATTATTTTATTCAGTGCTTAAAAGTTAATTACTTCCTGTTCTATCCCTTAAATTTTTAAAGGTGTTTATACACTATTAATGATTTGAAAAATGAGATTATTTTTAAACTGCACATTTTGTTCATTCAGTTTGCCTTCTGAAGGCATTCAACAACCCTTAAATAGTATTACTTGATGATTCAATAGATTTTATTTATTTGATCAAAATTTATTGACCAAATAACCATGCTAATGTGCTGTCTTTGTCCACAAATAGCTTAAAATGCAATAAGTGAAGAAATATAAATAAACAAGTATTTAAAGCAATACAGTGCTACTAAGATAAAGCAATATAGGATAAATATTTAAGGGAAGAATGTGGTCTTAAGGAACACTGTCAATAATCAATTATGCCTATTTCATAGCATGAGAAGAGATAGGGAATAGGGGAATGATGAGATATGAGCTCCATGTATAAAGAAACATTATTCCATAATAATTTCTAGTGCCAGACTAGGTCTTAGAATGTTATCTTACAAAGAGTAAGTCATTACTGGATATTTTCTAATGGGACATGGCATAATTACACATTTTAAAAAGTCACAATAAGTGTAATGTGAGGAATTCATTACAGACAAACTAGCTTAGATGAAAAGTCAGCTTAAGTGAAAAGAAAATTGCAATCAAGAAAAAGTCATATGTAAAGCCAGCAAGAAGTATGATAGTGTTAGTACAGATGGAGAGAAGTAGATTGAAATAGGGATATTACAATGAAAGCCATAATATGTTTAATTTTTATTGTATGTAAAATATGACACATCTACTATATTTATACTTGTTGCTGTTATTTTATTTATAATTTTTTATAGAAATAGAGTTTTACTATGCTGCTCAAGCTAGTCTTGAACACCCGGCCTCAGCCTCTAAAAAGGCTGGGATCACAGGCATAAGCCACTGTGCCCAGCTATATACTTTAAATTTGGAAAAATCTAACAATAAAGCAAAGGCCCAGGAAATGTCTTTGGATATCTTATAGCACTGTCAGAATTTAAGGGCAAATATTTGAAATTAAAATGCACACAAGAAATCCACTTAATCTGAAGGTCCATTTACCTTTGTACGCTTATTTCCGTTATTAGGGTGAGGTGAAACAAATACTCAAACTTGATGTTAACTAAAGTATCTAATAAAAGCTCAAATTCCACTTCTAGCAGTGATAGAGTAATTAATGCCAGCCTTACTCAGGATAATTAAGGAAAGTGTTTTTTAGGTAACTAATAAGAGGAGTGTGATCTTTGACAGTAAATAAATATTTAAGTTGAAGTTCATGTCTCCTTCATATTTCTACTTGGGAACACTTTCCAGAATAAATCCAGGAAAGAAGAGAAAAAGCAGAGCGTAGAGTTACTGCTGCTATGAAGACTCACATTTCAGAGTTCCGAACAATGAAATGGTAGAAATTTTTAAGGCAGAACACTAAAGAAGAAACAGAGGATGAAGATCCACAGAGGTGGACACCAGGTGTTCACAGGAACATTTCTATAAGTTTTTGCCTAAAGCTAATCTGTGGTTTTATGGGGTGAATTATTAGGCTAACACAGAGGAAATGGTACTGGGGCTGCAAGCTCAAGAAAGTTGCCAAAGTCAGAGGGTGCTGGGGAAATGTGAATCCTGGCCAAGAAGAAATTCCCCTGAACCTCAGTAAAACCATGCCTTAGAAATAAACATGATTCTCTATACAGTAAAGACCAGATCCTCATGATAAGGGCAAACCAGGAAGAGCATTTTGAAACAAATTATAAAAGCAAGCTTGGCAAAACAAAATAACTCAACAGTAATTTAAGCCTTTGTCAAAACAACTCAAGATCGTCCAGAATGACATCAAAAATGGCTGTAATAGATATAATTTTTAAAAATGTGTAAGAATATGAATGAATAGAAAATAATGATAATTTTTTAATCGACTATGAGATAATCTAGATGTTGGGATTGGCAAAGACTTTAGAAAGTTATTGTGAATATGTTCAATTATATGAACAAAATGACTGACATGATGATTAAAGAGAAGGGCAGTCTGGGCAAAGCAGTAGAATCATCTATATAAATGAATAAAATGAAATTTCAAAATTAAAGATTAAAAGATAGAACATAAAAAATTTACTAGATTAACGTAACAAAATTTTGGAAATTACAAAAGAAGAGGTAAGCAAACTTGAAGACAGATTAATAGAAATTACCAAACGTAAAGACTAATAAAAAATACTATGTTCGTAAGCAATGAACAGTTTCTCATTTTTATCATCAAACATAAGTGTAATTGTATTCACAGAAATAGAATTATACAGAAAACTCTTGGAAAAGAACGTTGGCTAAAAATTTCACAATGTTTTGAAAAACATAAACCTACATATCCAAAAGTTTGGCTAATGCTAAGAGTAAATATATTTTTTAAATGATGCTTAGATTAGTAATAGGTTGCACGTAGGAAACCAACTGCACGGAAAAAGAAAAGGCAACCAATGTACAGGCCACGTTAAATATAGGGCAACAACTTTATTAATGATAACTTCCTTTTCATCATAAATAATAATGTATTCTATTCATTTTTATCAGAAGCAAGTCAAAAGTGCAGAAGACAATGAGATATCATCTTTAATGTGTCAAAAGCCAAAAAAAAAAAATCAGCTTAGAATTGTATATCACGAAAAATTAACTTGTAACTGATAATACTTCTGATAAGCAAGAGCTCAGAGAATTATTTGCCTATCAACATGCACAAGAAACAATTCATCAAAAATCCAGTTAAACCCAAAATAAGTAGAAGAAAAGAAATAAGTACAAAACGAAATGAGGCTGGACGCAGTAGCTCACATCTGGAATCCCAGCACTTTGAGAGGTCGAGGTAAGAATAAAGAGTATCCCTTGAGCCCAGGAGCTTGAGACCAGCCTGGGCAACATAGTGAAACTGTTTCTATAAAAAATACAAAAATTATCCAGGTGTGGTGGCACGTGCCTATAGGCTCAGCTACTTGGGAGGCTGGGGTGAGAGGATCACTTGATCCCGGGAGGAGGAGTCTGAAGTGAGCTGAACCATGCCACTGCACTCCAGCCTGAATGACCAAATGAGACTCTGTATCAAAAAATTTAAATAAATGAAATGAAATGAAAAACATAAATAAAATCAATTAAGTGGTAAGCTAGTTGTTCAAAATTACTAATAAAATGAATAAATCTTTTAGTTCACTGACAAAAGCAAAAAAAATATGTATAAATTTAAAATGTTAAAAATGAAAGAGGGGACATCTTCATAAATCCTACACATATTTAAAAAGGAAATATTATGAAGCAATATAATGCTAGCAAGTTTGAAATATAGAAGAAATCATTGTGTTCTATTGACCACATAAATTATCCAATTTGACACTAAGCAAGAGAAAATCAGAGTGTTCCTATACCAATTAAAAAACTAAATTTATAATAAAGCACTCTCTTGTAAACAAAAGACGTCATTTTATATGGATGATTTTGCCGGTGAATTATTTCAAACATTTAGAGAAAAAAAATTGCAAATTTTATTCAAGCATTTTGAGAAATCACAAGAGGAAGAAAAGCTTCCAAACTAATCAGGAGGATAGCATTGTTGATACCAAAACAAAGACAATTAAAAAAAAATCAAACATATTTTGGGAAAACATGCATTACATAGCCAAGAAGTATGGTTGGCTATTACAGGAAAATAATTGAATTGGGGACATGAAATAACACAAATGAAAATAATGAAAGTTAAGAGCGAGACTGCACAGATTGGAGGAAAGCATTCTCTGTACAGGGAGAATGCATAGTTCTGACTGGAGTCCAAAAAGGTTTAGAAAAATATTAAAATTGAAGATATAGCTCATGGAAACTTGAAGGTCAAAGGCGGAAAAGGAAAGGTAAAGAGAAGCTGTGCAGCATATATTCTCATCTTACATAGTTTGAAGTCAAAAGAAATGATTAGTATCTTGATAGAAGAGAATGCAATGGTTGTTACCAAAGGTTGTGGACACAAGGGAGTGGGTGAGGTTAGGAACGAGGGAAAGCAGTGTTGCAGGATGCGGGGAAAGAAGTGATGCTGGTTATCAAGTTTCAATGAGACAGGAGAAATATGTTCAAGTGATCTATTGCACAACATGGTGATCATGATTAATAATAATAATATATTGTATATTTCAAAATTGCTAAAAGACTAGGTTTTAAATGTTGTAACTACAAAGAAATAATAAGCATGAGATCATTGATATGTTAATTAGCATGATTTCATCATTCTAGAATATACACACGTATTAAAACATCTCATTGCATCCCATAAATATGTACAATTATTATTTGTCAATTAAAAATCAAATAACATTTTAAAAGTGGAACTTTACAGTTTAAGGAGAAATCGTGGAAATTATATTCTATCTAATTATATATTATATAAAAGAAAGTGTCAAAAAATAAGTGAGGCCTAAAAGTAAATCAAGAGGGATTAAGACAACATCTATAAGAATTAAACTGTTGAATATGTTTGCCCATAGGGAGTTTTGTGTGTTTCAGGAAAAAGAACTTTGAAATTATTTTTTAGCCATTCTGAAATAATTACCTTTTTAAATTTTTTTTAAAACTGTGTATATTCTTTTAAAATTAAGGAAAATTATGAAATAGGATTCCAGTAAAACAACAACAAAACATGTTGGATGATTACTGAAACTAAAAGATATGCCAAACAGCCAACCAATCTATCATTAAAGTAGCAGCTATTATTTTCTTTTTTTTTTTTATTGCATTTTAGGGTTTTGGGTAAAATTTGAAGGAAATGCAAAATGGTTCATAGGGACACACATGGGAAGGTGGTTTGCCCCCTTCCCCCCCATCCCCTATATCTGGCATTTCCCCCCCCCCCCTCGAGCTATCTCTCCCCAACTCCTCACCCCCTGCTGTCCCTCCCCTATTTCCCCCCCAGACAGACCCCAGTGCGTGATGCTCCCCTCCCTGTGTCCATGTGTTCTCATTGTTCAACACCAACCTATGAGTGAGAACATGCGGTGTTTGATTTTCTATTCTTGTGCTATTATTTTCAAGACTCCATGTTAAAAGTAAAAGAGCAAAAAAAAAAAAAAAAGAAAGTAAAAGAGCATCCTAAAGTTGTGTGTTGAAAAATTATGTATTAAAGAAGATTGCAACTTAACTCAGCAAGACATATGTTTCACACATATGCATATGCACACAAACTCTGTACAGGTTGAATATACTTTCTGATCTCCAAAAGGTCCGGACGAAGTGGCTCAGGCCTGTAATCCCAGCACTTTAGAAGGCTGAGGCAGACGGATCACTTGAGTTCAGGAGTTTGAGACCAGCCTGGCCGATATGGTACACAGTGAAAACTCGTCTCTACTAAGAATACAAACAATCAAAAACAAATTAGCCAGGCGTGGTGTCAGGCGCCTGTGATTACAGCTACTCAGGAGACAGAACCTACTAGAACCCTGGAGACAGGCAGAGGTTGCAGTGAGTAGAGATGGCACCACTGCACCCCAGCCTGGAAGACAAAGAGAATTCGTTTCAAAAACAAAAAAATTATATATGTTGTAATAGTTAATCATAGTGGTCTCAGTGCAGAAAAGAGAAAAGCTCCCTGTGGAACAGCTATATATTTTTAAATTACACAATCTAATATTAATTTATCTTTAAAATATTTGAATATAAATATTTCAATTATTATTCTAAGTGATAATTCCAAAATAACCTGAAAATACCAGCATTTTCAAGTTTTGCAAATTCTCAAATAAAATGCGTTCTCATTCTGCCCATCTTCCTAGCCAACCTTCTTCAAGTGAATCAATGAACAGAGTTGTTATCCTATCTTGACAGGGATTTTTGTCCACTTTGGTCAGGCCAGTGTTTTCATGGATTATTTTCTTTTTTTAAGGCAATCTTCTCAGTTATGATTCCAGCAGATGCCTTGCAAGTCCCAGGGAACATCCCACACTCAGAGACTGCTTTCAAAAGAGATTCATACAAAAGCGAAAAAGCAATTAAATCTTAAACAAAGGCTAATGGCTGGGCGTGGTGGCTCGCGCCTATAATCCCAGCACTTTGGGAGGTGGAGGCGGGCAGATCAGCTAAAGTAAGGAGTTTGAGACAGGCCTGGGCAATGTGGTGAAACCCCATCTCTACTAAAAATACAAAAATTAGCCAGGCATGGTTGCTCGGGCCTGTAGTCCCAGCTACTCAGGAGGCTGAGGCAGGAGAATTTGCTCGAATCCAAGAGGCAGAGGTTGCAGTGAGCCGAAATCGAACCACCGCACCCCAGCCTGGGAGTAAAAGCAATACTCCATCTAAAAAAAAAAAAAAAAAAAAAAAAAAAAAAAAAAAGGCCAATATGTTTTATGCTAGCCAAGATTCAAATGCAAAAATAAAGGAGAATATTCCTCCTTATTACAAAAAATAAAGTAGCTCTATTGTATTTATTGGGTTTCCTGGTTGCTATTGTTTTGGTTTAAATGAAAAGCATTTCAAGAAAATAAGGATCATATTTTTTCCAAGTTTATCATGTATCTATTGCATTAGTCCAGCATCCCTCCTGTCTGGAGAGCCTCCCACACTAATTATTCAGATCAGTTCACATCATGAATCTATTTTCATTCAGAGCCATCTAGTTGTACTCAGGGCCATACTGTAATATGATTCTATGTACTTCGTGATCTCGCTCTTCCCATGGACTTTCTTGCTTCCAGCCTTTTACATATATTATTTCCTCTGCCTAAAAGAATCTCTGAGTTTTCTCCACCCCTAAACCTGATAGCTCTAGCTTCTTATGAGAGCTGGGACAAACCCTAATATTTAATCTGGATTGGAAGTTTACATGAACATGGGCTTACTTTCAGCTGAAATTGCCTTCTGTGTGCCTCAGCAGTAAATGCCTAACTAGCTGTTTAACTGAAAAAGGGAACAAGGATTTAAAAAATAGGAGAATAGCATCCTGTGTCTCTCTTTTACTAAGCAAAGACCCAGACATTGGCAGTGAAGGCAATTCAGGTCAATGGAGAGAGGAATCTGTTTTGTTGAAAAACCCAGATGACTCTGTAAAATCCATGAAAACAAATCATTTATTTACTTCTACAGAGAGAACTTTGTCTAATTCCTAAACACCTCCAATTCAGTATGCCTTGTCGTAATTAAATGTTTACCTGCAAACTTTCCATATTGTACTCCAAACTTAATGAGCAAGGGAAGCAGGTGTCTGTAATCTATCCCAGCACTTTGTATTAGCGTACACTCAACAAATGTTTGTTCATACAACTTGAATATTTCTCTCATACAATACTACATGTTAAGTTTTTACTTGGAAATGAACAGAGAGTTAGAGAGGCAATATCTTGGTAAAATATTTTCTTCCATGATTTAAATTTAAAAAAAAAAAGTCTTCCATGCAATAACAACTGATTACACAGGAACAAGAATTAAAAACAAAACAAAATATTGGACCTCTCAAATGCAATAATGGAAGTGGAAGACAATGGAAGAACATCTATAGACTATTGCGAAGTTGAGACTACAATTCAGCTATCACATCTCCAAGCAAAATACCACACGTTAGGCAAAAGAAAGGCATTTTTCAGCAACAACAAACATTAAAAGGATTCATCTTTATGTATCTATTTGAAAAACACTCTCAGTGAAAAACTCTTAATAAAAATATGTTTGAATTAATGATATGGATTTCAAGACAAAAGAGAAAAGTCACCCAGCGTGGTGGCTCACCCCTATAATCTCAGCACTTTGGGAGGCCAAGGTGGGCAGATCACAAGGTCAAGAGATGGAGATCATCCTGGCCAACATGATGAAACCCTCACTCTACTAAAAATACAAAAATCAGCCGGGCATGGTGGCATGCACCTGTAGTCCCAGATACTTGGGAGGCTGAGGCTGGAGAATCACTTGAACACGGGAGGCAGAGGTTGCAGTGAGCTGAGATCCTGCCACTGCACTCCAACCTGGCAACAGAGCTAGACTCTGTCTCAAAAAAAAAAGAAAAGAAAAGATGAAAGGAGAGGGGAAGCAGTGGTGATCCATCAGTCTTAAAATTAATTTAGTTAATTGTAAATAATAGATGTGTGGAAGACAAGTGGAAGTCATGATTCTTGTAACAGAAAAAGTGCACAGAAAAGAAAACAGAGTAATATTATGAAACTAAAATGAAATAAATTATCCCAGCACAAGCCAGGAAATTGTAGAATGGGCTCTAGGAAGTGGGAGGGATTATTAAACAAAATTTCTCTGAAAAGATTATCTTACTTTATATTATCACCCTAGTAATTTTTTTTATCTCATTGGTCATGCATGTTCTTCATTGCCTAGTATGTAAACAGAGTATTCCTGATAGGGAAAGTAAAATTAAATAGTACGCACAACCTCTGCTACTGAAAGGTTGTCAGATGATTGTGAGAAAAATACATTTTAAAATAGAGAATAGAAAAATGCTCAAGAAGCTGTGAACTTTAGAAGTGACTTTATGCGTGGAAAAAAGGAGACCGAGAAGACAGATGTTTTCTGTAAAGAAATCGGTAGAAAGGGAGTAAGGGGCAGTAATTTGTTAATGGCATTGCGTTTATTGTTTTAGGTTAAGTCTTAGCTCTGCTGTTTCCTGGAAGCATGGCCATCAGAGTAGCACTACCAGCTGCCACCGCAGACTCCAGAAGCAACTGTGGAATAGCAAATAGCTAGATTGTCCCTGAAAAAGTGCCAGTTTGCTTCTCTCTCCCCAACCTCCTTCCCTATAACACACACACACACCAGACTCACTGCATTCTTTTTAACTTGATAGACGTAAATGTTTCTTTTTCTTACTATATGAAAGTCAAATATATATGTGCATAAAAAAATTCCCTCTTTAGACACATAAACTGAACCCATCTCTGTGTCTGTGAAAGAATTTAGATCTCAGAGCCCTGCTGAAAGCACAGCCCTTGGAATACAAGGATAATTGAGCAGTTTTCAAATCCAATGGGAAAGAGTGGGGGCAAATGTACCCCCAGCTGGCATGAGTAACTGGGAACTGGCATCTGTGGCTTATAATTCCAACCCTTATGGTGAAAGAATAAATGCACATACATACTCTATTAGGGTCTATTTTCAATTGATCATTGTCTCTTTTCAGTTGTTGCATTTAGAAGCCTTGTAATTAACCTTCACCCAGAGGTTTCATTTGCTGAAATGGATTGCATATTTTTGGCTGTGTTGTTTGAGGAGTAGAATGAGATCAATATAGTCAATAAGATTAAAATAGAATGTATTCAAATCGTTCAATACAATGGACACATTTGACATATCTTAGCATATTAAAGATTAGACTGAGGAAATAAGTTAATTTCAAGTTATGATAATAATGAAGGAGCAAAGTAAGAAAAACAAGCTACTCAAGGGAGAAAAAAATCCTTCAGAGCTTTCTTTTTTCTCACTAAATTGAGGTGACAACTGTGCTGGGATTTCAAGTCCCCTTGTTATCACTACCATCACTATCACTGGGTCACCTTGTCATACATCACATTACTTACACACAATTCTGTAGAAACTGCAATAATCAGTATACATCTAGATAGGTTTCAATGTCATCTCTCCAAAATGACTATTGACAAAATGGAAGTGATTCAATATATTAGCCAAAATTAGAACCTTCAGAGTTCTGTCAGTAAGGGAAAAAAAAAAAAAAAGAGATATATTTGACGCTTCTAAACAAATCTTATTTTATTATTACTAAAGGTAATTTAGGCCTAAGCAATAATAAACAATAAAGATGATTAGTAACAACTAATGTAATACAGATCTTCAGAGCAACTGAATCATTAAGCACATCTTCAGAGCAACTCGTCCTCATAGGTAATGGAGGTGAAGTTGGGAAAGACATGTCAATCATTGCACCTATGAATGAAGTAAGATGCTGACTGATTCATTGCACCTGTAAACATTTTCCAACAGAGGACATATGTTGGTAAGGTCATATTCACTTATCTATTATTGATCTTGTTCTCTCTTTTCTCTGTCACTTTGCGAAAAGGTGTAATCAAAAAACAGCAAATTAGCAAATAAATTTTATGAACCAAACTTGTGCTTTTCAGTATTCTTTCCTTTGCCATTTGAATGTTAGCATCAGAGATGGTGCAATGGAGACAGAAAATAAGAGGTCATGTAAATGAGTAAAAAAACAATGTATGGCTAAAATAGTTCGGTATATAATGTTAAATAACCAGCTTCAAAGGGAGAAAACATTTCCACACAAAGCATCATACGTCTTTTAAAAAAAATTATATCATTTTTCTTAATTTATAAAGTAATACTACAGAAGCAAATTAAAAAAGAAAGAAGGACGGAAACCTAAAATTTACTCATATTTTTGTACTATTAGAATGAACTGGTTTTGTGTTATTAATAGACTCGAACAGCTTTTACTAGTATCACTCCCATGTCACAATGTGTTGACACATTATGTATTTTCTAACACATTTGGAATGCTAGGTTTCCCTAGTGAATCTCAGTATCTCAGAGGATGAAAACAAAATCTGAACACTGTCAGAAACATCCAACTGTGTTCTAATTTAGAGCCTCAATGGACTACCCAATTGACTTGAGATGTCCATTATAGGATAGAAAATAAACCTTTTTCAAAAAAACTGTATTACTTATTTAACTGTTTATCTTTCCTTTCTTGTATACTCCTATTATGATTCTCAGTCTTCTTGTCCCCTGGATCACATATGCAAAATAAATTAATCTAGACCAGAAAACTTAAAAAAATAGAGAAGCCTCAAAGAAAAAAATATACTACGTTGTAAAATATTATATTAACCACTGCTAATAGTTCTTGTATTCTTCCCTCAATCATTGTCTCTTTAAGCATACATATAGAGAGAAAATGAATAAATATACATTTCATTATATCCTCTTTGAACGCCTGATTTCCAATAGCTATGCTTCAGTCACTATGTGAATTTGATATTTCTGTATGGTTAAACATTTGAATTATTTTATGTTTTGCAATCATGGTTTCCAAGTAAATTCAGGAACATAAGATTTTGTTTCCATTTCTTACCATTTTTAGTTGAGTTTCATATAAGCAAAATAACATAATCTTAAAGACTTTTTTTTTTTTTTGGATTAGGCATACAGTAATTTCTCAGTATTCATTGGGCATTGTTTCCAGGACTTCCCACCGATAGCAGAATCCAGGGATGCTCAAGTCCTTTATATAGAAAGAGGTAATATTTGTGCACAACCTCCACACACCCTCCTACATACTTTAAGTCACCCCCTAGGCTACTTATAATACCTAATACAATATAAATATTTTGTAAATACTCATTTTTATTTGTATCATTTTTATTGTATTGTTATCTTTTATTGTTTCTTTTTTTAAACATTTTTGATCTGCCATTGGTTGAACCCAGGGATATAGAATCCACAGATATGAAGGGGCTATTGTACTTTCACTTTGCTTTAGTGAAAGATTGAAAACAATATCCCAAAATGGAAAGGGCATGAGTGTGCAAGGTTTTGCTCCTTCACGGACAGTTGCTGTGTTTAGCAGCTCTTTCAACTTTGGACATTTACTTAAAGTATTTGGGTTGTGGTTTCCTTCTCTAGTCTAAGAAGAAAATAATCTTTCCTCTAGAGATTACCTGAAATGCTACTTAAATGATTACCATAATCCCTAGCAAACAGGTATTGTTTGTAAGTGGTAAATATTATTACTATACCTTACAAGTACCGCACTGTGTTTGAAGGCATGTCCTCTAGAAAGAGATACCTTGATAATGAACACTGGTTCCTTCACTGCACTCATTATAAAAACAAGTTTTGGATTTTTATGTGCCTCAATTTATTCCTAGGTAAAGTGGGAATAATAATAGTGCCTACTTCATAAGGATGTTTTGAAGATGAATTGATAATGCATGTAACTGAAGTTCTAGAAAAACATGAATCACATATCGGATGCTTAATAAATGTGGGCTACTACACTACTATTAAATACTCCAATGTTTACCCTACACTTTCTTTATGATGTATCTTATTTCAAAATTATAAATTATTTTCAAATGCCCCTGTTATAAAAGAAATATTTTGTTTTTACAAGTCGTACTTTGACTGCTGTTGTGTTGAACATCTTTGATTCCTCTTCTGGGAATTGAAAAACTCCATAAACTTTTCTTTAGGTGATGGTAATCAAGAATATTTGTATTTTAACTCTGTGTTCTTTATATTTTCTGGTAGAATTTTTCCTAATGTGTATATGTTAACTTTGATGATATTGGTTTTAGTTATATTTCCTTCATAGGTTGTCATATCCAACAAGCATCCAGTGACTGCTTTTTTGTTAATATTCTATTTAAGAGTTTGTTTATTTAGGTATTTATTTATTTTCTTTATTTTTTGAGACTGAGTTTCACTCTTGTTGTCCAGGCTGGAGTGCAATGGTGGCGATCTCGGCTTACTGCAACCTCCACCTCCTGTTCAAGCAATTCTCCTGCCTCAGTCTCACAAGTAGCTGTGATTACAGGTGCCCACCACCATGCCCAGCTAATTATTGTATTTTTAGTAGAGACAGGGTTTCACCATGTTGGCCAGGTTGGCCTTAATCTTCTGACCTCATGTGATTCACCCGCCTCGGCCTCCCAAAGTGCTGGGATTACTGGCGTGAACTACAGTAAGTTTGTTTGTTCTGCCTTCTATTAAACAAAATATAATGTTCTGCCTTCCACTAAAAATAAACAAACTCATGCCCAGTGAGTTTGTTTATTTTTAATAGAAGGCAGAACATTATATTTTGTTATTTCATTGGCTACATTTAACTTTTTGAATAGTGTTCGTTTATGCATTATGTACTTATTTGTTTGATGCTGAGTGCTGTGCTATGGACTGAATGTTTGTGTCTCTCCAAAATTTACATCTTGAAGCCCTGATTCCCAGTGTGATGGTATTTGGAGGTGTGAGCTTTGTCAGATAATTAGGTCATGAGGAGTGCTTATGATGGGATTAGCATGCCTATAAGAACAAAATGATTTCTCTTTGTGTCATATCAGTATACAGCAAGAAGGTCTCCTTCTGAAAATCAGGAATTGGCTCTTGCCAAGAACTGAACCAGCACCTTAATCTTGGACTTCTCAGCCTCCAGAATTGTGAGAAATAAATGTTTGTAGCTTAAAGCCATGTAGTCTATGGTAGTTGTTACTGCAGCCTGAACTGACTAACATACTGGATAAGGCTTAATATAGCATTTATAGTACAAATTTTCAATGTAATAAATACTACTTTTAAAGAGTTCTCTTTCTTTCATTAATTTGTGTTGCTTTCTATGTGATATTAGCATATTTATTTCATTGCACTGATTTCTGTTTCATCCATGTTGGGTTGCTATAACAAAATACCACAGACTGGGTCATTTTTAAGGACAGAAATTTATTAATTCACATTTTCAGAGGCTGAAAAGTCCAAGATCAAGATACTGGAAGGTTTACAATGGCCTGGTCTCCATATCCAAGATGGTGCCCTGAACGCTGCATCTCACATGGGAGAAGAGCATAAAAGCTCACTCCTGCAAGCCTTTGTATAACAGCATTAATCCTTCCCTGAAGGCAGACCCTTAATGACCCAAATACCTTTCAAAGTCCCCATCCCCAACGCTATTGCATTGGAAATTGTTTCCAACACATAAAATTAGGAGGACACATTTAAATCATAGTAATTCCTTATAATTTGTTTCAATGGTGCCCTACTATTTTGAGCCTGTTATTTCTCTGTTTTCATATTAGAACAAAACTCACAATGTTTTTCTTTTCTGAAACATTTTAGCTATAAATTACACTTGTTTAATTTGTCCTCTGTAAGAATTTAGATATAAATATGTATGTATTTATGTATGAAAACATAGATAATAGTTTAATTGTAATGTCTATGTATATTTTGTCTTGATATAGTGATATTCGAATTACTTTTTATATCCTTGGAAAAGAAAACATTTAAACTTTTTATTGGTAGAACTAAAATATTTATTAAATTGCCATACATTTAAAAATATTTTTATATATAAATACATGCACATATATATTATAGCTATATGATATATAATATGACTTAAGTTACTGATTACTGGTTATCTGATTATCTTATGATTCTCAATACTGATTACTGGTTATCTGATTATCTTATATTTCTCAATTTGAAGAGCGTATTTATAACTTATTGTAGAAATTAGATACAGAGGACAAAGATGACTAATTTGTACCTTTCAATCAGTATTGTAAGAGACCCTATTAGATACTATTTTAAGCACAGAAGGATTAAAGCACTACGTGTCTTCTATCCAACTAGGAAGATTTAGTAACTCATTTAAAAGCCTAAGCAGAAATAAAAAAAATAGGGAGAAAACTTTAAATTTAATTAATTCTGGATAAAGAGGCATGCATAAGTTTTGGCAAAAAAAAGTTATCTGAGCTTTCTTGATATAATCGAAGACAAGTATTTTAGAAGTCTCAAAATCTCTAAATAAATATTTATACACTTTTCTTAGGAAGAAACATATATAAGAGCCCTATATCATACATAAATGGTTTTAAAATTTTTCTTGGATCATGTCATTTATAATGTTTTTTAAAAATATAATCATTGGATAAGACTTGTGCTTCAATTACTGCTAATTTCTAGCTGAGAAAATATATAAAACAATTATCTGAATAATGTCACCAGTTTAATATATGATAATATTAATCAGGAGAGAACATTTTACCCAATGCTCATGAAATACTTATTTAGTACTAATGAATGCATCTTCAAAAACAATAGATAAAATTTCCTTATTTATGTTATTTCAAATATATATAGAATAAGATAAATATAAGCCATGATCATGTCATTATCAATAAATAAAATAGGTTAAAATAGAGATGATTCCTTCCAGTTGTAAAATATACTTAATGTTCTATTTACAAAACCCAAATTTAATGTTTTATTTTTATATTTTCATGGTTTAAACAATTTAAGTCTATTTAACCCTGAACAGAAAATTTTATTCCAGCAAATTAATGATCACTCAACTGAAAAACCTAAATATGTAAGATGAGCATAATTGAACATATTTAAAAGGCTTTATTTTTGTTTTCATTTCCTTGTTTAGATTGTAAATCTGGATTTTTAGAGACAATATTTAGTTCTCTATGTAGCAGTTTGCCAAAGTAATCATCACTTTCTATGAACCTTATTATTAAGGAACTTTCATAACAATAGCCAACATGACTGTTTACTGAATTTCTAGGATTATCATTTGTAGACTCAATCTATAGCTAATGTTATTAGGTTACTCAAGATAAAGTTAACAGAGAAAAGCACACACTGTTCTATAAAAATACTACAGAATACAAAGTTTTTCTTAGATATAGAGCTTAGTTTAGTGTTTTCTGATTATTTCTAAACCAGCTTTATTAATAGCAACAATGATAGAATTTGAACAATACAATAAATTTCACTGGATAATAGCAATCCAGTTTACTTTCAATAAAGATGATGCTCTAAGACCATAATTTGAGTATAATTCCCAAACCTAAATACATACACATACACACACACATACATCATGATAGTTTCAATTAATAACCTAAGATTAGAACTTTCTTTGTTCAACTATAAGGTAACCATTTCCATAATCCATATTCAAAACTCAAACATACATTAGAGCATGGGTCTAAAGTTTCAAGTTTCTTGATCTCCAGTCAGCAGGCAACAGAGATCAGAAGAAAATCTCTCTCTGTAATAAAAGTAAATAATTCCATTTAAAGCACAAAAACAAAACACGGCTCTGTTCACTAAAACAGGCATCTAGGGTGAGAACCACTTGCTGAGAAGAGAATGGAAAAAGCTGCTGCCAGCTCATCACTCCCTGAGACTATGAATTATCTGGAGGACCTAGGAGAGATGGGGACTGAGACAAACCACCATGGTGGATTGGTGACTAGATCTACAAATATCTACTGTCACCCAGGGACAGAGTCCCCATGCTGCTTTTGGCTTGATAGAAACTGTGGTTGGTTGAAATCATTGCCAAAACTTCTAGACAGAGTGTAAAACACAAAGAGATGCAAGAGGGAAAATGAATTTACATCTAGAATGAAACCCAATCACATAATCTTAAACACATGGACAAATAGGCTGTAAAAGAAAGTTTACTTGCACATTAAAATTAGACAGTGACATATCATTCATTTTAATAAAGTATAATTTTAATCTTCAAAAATGAATAATGTCAAGAAAACATAGTATTGGCAAAATAATATTACAAAACAGAAGCAGGAAAATATTAAAGGTATATGTGTACAGTACATAAGAGGGTCTCTCACTAACGATGGGTCAACAATTTTTAAAATTTATAAAAACAAAACCATACCTCAAGTACCTATACAACTGTTCTAAGGGTTTTTTTTTTTTTTTTGCTTTTTAAAATTATTTTTAATTAACATAAAGGAATTGCATATATTTATGGGGTACAGTGTAATATTTGGTACATGTATATATAATGTGTAATGATCTAATCAGAGTGATTAGCATATACATCACCTCAAACACTTATTATTTATTTGTTTTGGAATCATTCAAAATTCACTCTTTTAGTTATTTGAAAATATAAAATACATTGTTATTGTTTTTGTTTTTTAAACAGTGTCTAGCCCTGTTGCCCCGGTTGGAATGCAGTGGTGTGATCATGGCTCATTGTAGCCTCTGCCTCCCAAGTTCAAACACTTTTCCCACTCAGCCTCTCGAGTATCTGGGATTACAGGGGCGTGTAACCACACCTGGGTAATTTTTGCATTTTCAGTAGAGATGGGGTTTTCCATGTTGGCCAGACTGGTCTTGAATTCCTGACCTCAGGTGACCCACTCGCCTTGGCCTCCCAAAGTACTGGAATTACAGGCAGGGGCCACCATGCTTGGCCTGAAAATATAAAATAAATTTTTATTTATAGTCATCTGCACTGCTTAAAGCACAAGAGCTGATTCCTATTATCTAGCTGTAATTTGTTATCTGTTAACCAATTTCTTACTGTCCTTCCTCCCCACTTTCCTTCCCAGCATCTAATAACCATGGTTCTACTTTCTATTTCTATAAATCAACTATTTTAGCTTCCACATATAAGTGAGAATATGTGGTATTTATCTCTTTTGGGCTGGGTTATTTCACTTAACATAGTCCTCCAAGCTCATTCATATTGCTATGAATGACAGGATTTTATTCTTTCTTCACTGCTTATTAGTATTTCATTGAGTATATATTCCACATTTTCTTTATCCATTCCTCTGTTGATGGATACTTAGGTTAATTTCATATCTTGGTTGTTGTGAATAGTACTGCAATAAACCTGGGAGTGCAGCTATCTCCTCAACATACTGATTTCTTTTCTTTTAGATGCACACCTGATGTGCAATTGCTGGATCATGTGGTAGTTCTACTTTTAGTTTTCTAAGAAACCTGCATACTGTTTTCATTTTTCTTTTCTTCTCTTTTTTGAGATGGAGCTTCACTCTTATTTCCCAGGCTGGACTGCAGTGTCAGGATCTTGGTTAGCTGCAACCTCTGTCTCCTGGATTCAAGGGGTTCTCCTGCCTCAGCCTCCCGAGTAGCTGTAGTCATGCACCACCATGCCCGGTTAATTTTTTGTACTTTATTAGAGATTGGCCAGGCTGGTCTCAAAACTCCTGACTTTAAGTGACCTACCTGTCTTTTTCTCTCAAAGTGCTGCGATTACAGGCGTGTGTCATCACTCCTAGCTAATATTATTTTCTATAATGGCTATACTAATTTCCATTCCCACCACAGTGTATAAAAGTTCCCCTTTCTGGAGGGAGATTATATGTCTCATTGTGATTTTAATTTGCATTTCCCCAGTGATTAGCAATATTGAACATTTTTTCATGTATCTCTTGGCCATTTGTATGTCTTCTTTTGAGAGATATCTATTTGCCAATTTTATTCAACGTTTTTCTTTGATGCTGAGGTGTTTAAGTTTCTTGTATATTCTGAATATTAATTCCTTGTCGAATGAATAACTTTGCAAATATTTTCCTTCTTTCTGCACGTTATCTTTTCATTCTGTTAGAACCATTCTGCTTTCCATTTGCAGTTCAGTCTTCAATAAATTATATAAGATATTCAAAACTTTGTTATAAAATAGGCTTTGTGTTAAAATAGGCTTTGACCATCTGTAGTTAATATAAGTGTTCTGAGCATGTATACGGTATGCTAAGCTAAGCTATGATGTTCAATTCATTAGGTATATTTTATGCATTTTCAACTTATATTTTCAACAAGCAATGTCTGTATAGGAACATAGCCCCATTGTAAATCATGAGGATGCTAGTTTTGTATGTGTGTTAGTGTGTGCAGCACAATGCATGTGTGTGTTTAAATTTCTGAAAATCGAGGACTCTAAGTTAAATGTAACAAGAATTTATAAGACTTAACAGTGAGAATAGTAATATCTTAGCAAAAATAATTATAAAATTTTAAATTTAAAAAAAATGTGTTCTCAAATTGAAGAAACACTCTAATTCATGCTAAAACACTCCTATTCTATGAAACCCATATTGAGTCAATGGGGAAAGTTTAATATTATTGTTGCAGAAATATCAAATAGTGAGATGCAGACATGTGTCCCAAGCTTTAAATCCTCTTCTGTGGTACAAAAGTAGATCATTAATCACAAGATATTCTTAAAATCACAATCAGTACTACTTTGCAAACTACTGCTGTCAGCTTAAAGCAGGGAATTCCATCTTTCCACATTCAGAACAAAGAGGATCTGCATACATTAAACATTAGAATTCAATTTGTCAAAGACCATTGCATCTGAATACAGTTATCATTAGATAGTAAAACTGAGAATATTAGTGGCCCTGCCAGTTAAAATTTATCCTGTTCAAAGAAGAGGAAAATGTAGTTGTGGGGGAAGATGTTCAATCTGAAAGAAAAGAAGTGATCATTGTAATTTGTCAAGCTACACTCTTCACATACCTAAATTACTCTTTTTTATACTTTAACCATTTAGGCATATTACAAAGCTTTAGTTACTATTTAGGGCTGCTGGAGGGCTATTTATAAAGACAACAGCAGCAAGCTAAGAGTGCATAATGCCCATGTGGTAATAGGGAGTTAATGTAACTTCCAAAGGAAATTAACCTCCCACAAGACTAAACCTACAGCTTAAGAGCTTCTGATTTTTCTTTCTTTCCTGGTGAGAGCAAAAACTCCCATCAATATTGACATTCTCTTCATATTATAACTAGTTCAGATTATGTTGTCTTGGGCAAGCGAGGAAATAGGAGAAAAACATCAAAGAAGTTATCAAGTGACTATCCTAAGCATTTTGTCTCAAATATTTATTGTGCAATTTATTTCTCCCCCTTCTTTGCATGGATATATCCCCTTTGAGGATAGACATTTTGGATGTTGAATTTAAATTGAAGAAATTTGTTAATGTATTAACAATAGTGAGATCATTTATTAGACTTGTAATAAATTATATTCAAGATTAAGATGGAGAACTCACTGAGAAAAGAAGGGAGAATTTTTTGAGATACACACAGCTATGTTTTTTCTGATGCTGAAATTGCTGACAGGATCAAAAATATACCTGAGAACATTGCTTAGTACAGCTGGCAAAAGGCAAGGGAACAGATATTTAAGTGGCAAACAGTAGAAGGTCACACACTAGTGATTACACACACATATGTTGGAAATCAGCAGGGTGTCAAGGGAAAAGATAAAGTTCAGCCGAGCTAATACAGCAAAGAATCTATATGCAAACATATTCTCTAACCTAGATTATCAAGACAACATATTTACTGATCCCTATTTTTAATTGGTCTTTCCTCACTAGCAGTGAAGTAGAGTGGGAAAAAAAAATGGCATTTTCCCAATGTGATATTATTTGCAGTGCTCAAGGCTCATGTCACACTTAAACACTACACTTTTAACTTAATATAGCTCATACATATAAGTTATGTCCATTATATGTGCTTTTTAAATACATGAAATTTCAGGCTTTTTAGTTAAACTTTGTAGGGCACTGACTCTATGTTCTTCCCTATGAGCTGATCAAATTCACAAATGAAAAGCGACAGACAGTAAGGAGCAGAAGAAGGTAGGGCGAGAGCTAAGAAAACAGAGTGAAAAGGTTACTCTGATGATTCCCGGTGTGGGGAGAGAATACAAATTCTAGAGAAAAGGCACTCAACATTCATTGTTGTGCTAGCAAGTGGCATTTTGATAGATATGTCAAGAACATGAGTTAATTGCTTTTTACATAAACGACCTCATATGTCCAAATCTCTTTTTATGCCTTGTATATTATACTTGGCATCTGGTTATTTATACTGCTTTGCAAAGCCACGTGATGAAACAGAATTATTTTAAACTTAGCATGACCATTATCATCTCCTGGGATCTATACTCTACATTAATACTCCACCATTGAGCAAAACCCTACTCCAGCTCATGTGCAGTAAATGGAAAGATCAGTGAGCCACTGCCAGTAGCTTCTGCTCGATGCTGGGCCCCTTTTGCACATGACACACAGGTTTTCATAACAGAACTGACTCTCAAAGTTAACTCATTCCTCCAGTGCACTTGCAGAATTGGCCAGGTGGAAGAAAGAATTAGTGAGCTTGAAACAGGCTATTTGAAAATGCACAGAGGAGACAAAAAAAAAAAAAAAAAAAAAATGAAGCACACCTACAAGATATAGAAAATACACTCAAAATGGAAAATCTGAGAGTTATTGGCCTTCAAGAAGTAGAGAAAAAAATAGGAGTGGAAAGTTTATTCAACGAATAATATCATAGAATTTCTCAAATTAAGAGAAAGATATCAACATTTAATTACAAAAAAGTTATAGGACACCAAGCAGATTTAACCCAAAGAAGATTACCACAGGGATTGAATAATCAAATTCCCAAATGTCAAGGGTAAATTAAGGATTCTAAAAGCAGCAAGAAGTGGGCATTGTGGCTCACACCTGTAATCTCAGCACTTTGGAAGGCCAAGGCGGGCGGGCGGATCACAAGGTCAGGAATTCAAGACCAGCCTGGTCAACGTGGTCTCTTTAGTAGAGACAGCCCGCCTCTACTAAAAATACAAAAATTAGCTGGGCTGGGCATATTGGCACATGCCTGTAGTCCGAGCTACTCAGGAGGTTGAGGCAGGAGACTCGCTTAACCCGAGAAGTGGAAATTGCAGTAAGCTGAGATCACACCACTGCACTCCAGCTTGAGGACAGAGTGAGACTACGTATAATGGATCTCCAATACGTCTAGCAGCAGACTTTTTAGTGGAACACTTACAGGCCAGAAGAGGATGTCACAACATATTTAAAGTTTTGAAGGATGAAAAACTTTTACCCTACAAAGTATCTCCAGTAAATATGTTCTCTATGCATGAAGGAGAAATAAAGATCTTCAATATGTCTGGCAGCAGACTTTTTAGTGGAAGTCTTACAGGCCAGAAGAGGATATCACAACATATTCTAAGTTTTGAAGGAAAAAACTTTACCCTACAGTAGTATATCCAATGGACATATTCTCTATGCATGAAGAAGAATAAAGATCTTCCCAAACAACAATTGAATAATTTCATCAACACCAGACCTGTCCCACAAGAAATGGTAAAGGAAGTACTTCTGTCAGAAAGAAAAAGGCATTAATGAAGAACAACAAAAAAATGATTTGAAGATTTAAAGCTCACTGCTAAAAATAAGAGTATGCAAAAACACAGAATGATGTAACATCATAATTTTGGTATGTAAACTTATCTTAACTAAAGTAGAAAGGTTAAATGATGAACCAATCAAAAAAATAATTACAGGAACTTCTTACGAAATAGACAGTACAATAAGACATAAAGAAAAACAAAGTTTAAAAAGTGAATGACAAAGTGTGGAGTATTCATTAGTTTTATTTTGTGTTTTTGTTTGTTATGCAATCAGCATTAACTTCTTATCAGTTTAAAATAATAGGTTATGAAATTTGGAAACCTAATGGTTACCTCAAATCAGAAAATATGCAATGAATACACAAAGCTGAGAAACAACAAATCAAAGCCTACTGCCAGATAAAACCGCCTTCATTAAAAGGAAGAGAAGGAAGAGAAAACTGCAAAACAATCAGAAAGAGTAAGTCTTTACTTATCAATAATAATATTGAACGTAAATGGACCAAACTCTCCAATCAAAAGACATACAGGGGCTGAATGAATAAAAAAAAAAAAAAAAACTTAATGATCTGTTGCCTATAAGAAAAACACTTCATATACTAAAACACACAAAGACTGAAAATAAAGAGATAAAAAAAATTCAACATCACTTCATGAAAAAAACCATAAATAAAATGGGTATAGAAGAAATATTTCTCAACATAATAAAGGTTATATATGACAGACCCACAGCTAGTATCATAATAAATGGGGAAAATCTCAGTCTTTTTTCTTACATCTGAGACACAACAAGGATGCCCAATCTCACCACTGTTATTCAAATAGTACTGGAAGTTTTAGCTAGAGCAATTAGACAAGAGGAAAGAAATAAATAGCATCCAAATTGGAAAGGAAGGAAAACTATCCTTGTTAGCAGATGATATAATCATATATTTAGAAAAATCTAAAGACTATCATGAAACTATTATAACTTGTACATTCAGTAAAATTGCAGGATACAAAATCAACATACAAAAATTAGTAGCAGTTCTAAATGCCAACACTGAACAACCTGAAAAAGAAATCAATAAAGTAGTACCATAAACAATAGCCACAAATAAAATTACATATCTAGAAATTACATAATCAAAGAAGTGAACGATCTCTACAACAAAAACTATAAAACACTAATGAAAGAAATTGGAAAGGACACCAAAAAATGGAAAGATATTTCATGTTCATGAATTAGAAGAACAATATTGTTAAAATGTGCTCAGTTCTCAAAGCATGCTACAGATTCAATGCAATCCTTATCAAAATACCAATGACATTCTTCACAGAAATAGATAAAAAATCCTAAAATATATATGGAATGACAGCAGACTAGGATAACAAAAGCTATCCTGAGCAAAAAGATCAAAACGGGATGAATCAGATTACCTTTCTTCAAATAATACCACAGAGCTATAGTAACCAAAACAGCATGGTACTGGCATGAAAACAGACACACAGACCATTGGAATAGAATAGAGAATGGACAAATAAATCCACACACCTACACTGAACTCATTTGTGACAAAGGTGCCAAGAACATACATTGGGGAAAAAACAGTTACTTCAATAAATGATGTTGGGAAAACTAAATAGCAATATGCCGAAGAATTAAACTAGACCTCCATCACTTGCCTTACTTAAAAATATCAAAACTGATTAAAGACTTAAATCTAAGATTTCAAACTGTGAAACTACTACAAAAAGTATTGGGGAACTCCTCCAGGACATTGGTGTGTGTAAAAATTTCTTGAATAACATACCACAAGCACAAGCAACCAAAGCACAAATGAACGAATGACATCACACCAAGTTAGAAAGTTACAACGAAGGAAGCAATCAACCAAGTGAAGAGACAACCCACAGAATGAGAGAACATATTTGCAAACTACCCATCTGACAAGGGATTAATAACCAGAGTATATGGAGCTCAAGCAACTCTATAGGAAAATTCTAGTGATCTGATTTTAAAAAAATAGACAAGGGTCTTTGTAGACATTTCTCAAAAGACGACATACAGATTCCAAACAGGCATATGAAGAGGTACTCAGTGTCATTGATCATCAGAGAAATGGAAATCAAAACTTACAGTGAGATATCATTTAACTTCAGTTAAAATAGCTTTTATCCGAAAGTTAAGCAATAGAAAATGCTGGTGAGGATAGGGAGAAAAGGGAACCTTCAAACACTGTTAGTGAGAATGTAAATTTTCATAGTATAAACATTATAGAGGACAGTTTGGAGGTTCCTCAGAAAAATTAAAAATGGAGCTACCAAATGATCCAGAAACTCCACTGCTGTGTATATACCCAGAAAATATCAGTATATTGAAGAGATATCTATGCTGTAATATTTGTTACAGCCTTGTTAATGATAGCCAAGATTTCAGAGCAACCTGTGTCCATCATCAAATGAATGGATAGAAAAAAATGTGGTACTTATACACAATGAAGCACTATTCAGCCATTAAAAAATGGGATTTGGTCATTTACAACAACATGAATAGAACTGGAGGTCATTATGCTAATTAAAACAAGCCAGGAACAGAAAAACAAGCTTTACTTGTTCTCACTGATTTGTAGTATCTAAAAAGCAAAACAATTGAACTCATGAAGTTAATAATAGGAAAATGGTTAGCAGAGGCTGGGAAGGGTAGTAGGTGGGTGAAAGTGGGAGTAGGGATTGTTAACGGGTAAAAAAAAAAAAATAGAAAGAATAAATAAGACTAGTATTAATAGCACCACAGGCTGACTATAGTCAATAACAAATTAATTGTACATTTTAAAATAACTAAAAAGGTATTAGTAGATTTTTTTTTGTAGCACAAAGGATAAGTGCTTGAAAGGAGACATGCTGATTTTTTTATGATGTGATTATTACTCATTGCATGCCTGTATCAAAATAGCTCATGTACCCCATAAAAACATATATGTACCCACAAATATTAACAATAAAAGTATAAAAAGATTATTCGTTTCAATTATTTGCCAGCTTAAATGCTGCAATTATGCACAAAATATTTCTAGAATAAGGTCTCTAGGCATGTATTTCTTGAATGTTGAATGTTATTTTTCTACATGTGGTAATTTCTTTAATTAATTGTCTTATTCATTCTTCCATTTAATGGTTTAAATGCATCTTTTACCTAAAAAGTACTAAGTTTGGTTCTAAGAATTTGATATAGTTATTATACCAAGTCCCTTACTTCTAGGAGCTTACGATGGATTAGAGTTGGGGTAGAGAATAAATTCAGGGCCAGGCAAATCAAAGTGACTATGGTAATTTTAGTGTTCCAAATTTAATTTACATCTTGAAATCCATATTCCACTAGTTAAAAATTGCCTTTCAAAAAAGCACACACAGAAATTTTACCTTGATACCCTGTGAAATTGACCAGAAAGCAAAGAATGACCCTTTCTTCATGTTTGCCACATACGATCAAATCACAAACTACAGTCAAGTCAAACTTATAAAAATCGCTTTAATCTAGGTTCCTTTGTTCTCTGGACCTTCGTACTAGTTTCAGTGGCCTGAATCTGGACTCTGGTGCACTTGTATGCACCAGAGAGGCTCTGGCTTCTGAAAATCACCAATTTTTTTTTTTTTTGAGGCAAAGTCTCTCTCTTGTTGCACTGTGCCTTAATATATACCACAAACTGTATATTACACACATTTTTATGAATAATGATATAAGTAACACAAACTGTCTACTTTTGCATTATCAAACCAGGTCAGGAATTTTTTCTGGGGAGAGATCTCTGATGACAGATTGTCCACTGGCTACTCCAGAACGAATGCTTCAGATAGACCAGTCCCATTTATATTTTGTCCAAAAGGTATCACAATAATACATTTAGGACTTACAACATGATACAAATTGCAGAAGTTGAAGTTTCCGATAGATCAAAACAACCCCCTCAGTACTTATGTCTTGAAAAGGTTGTCATTTCAGTCAGGCACGGTGGCTCATGCCTTTAATCCCAGCACTCTGAGAGGCCTGAGGTCAGGAGTTCAAGACCAGCCTGGACAACATGTCAAAACCCCATCTCTACTAAAAGTACAAAAATGAGCTGGGCGTGGTGGTGGGTGCCTGAATCCCAACTGCTCAGGAGGCTGAGGCAGGAGAATTGCTTGAACCTGAGAGGCGAGGTTGCAGTGAGCCAGAGATTGGGCCCTGCACCCCACTGCATTTTCTTTTGAGCAGTAGGTCTCAACAGTGGGCCCAAAATATTTAGTAAACCATTATGTAAACAAATGTGCTCTCATCCAGACATTGCTCTCCCATTTATAGATAACAACCAAAGTACATTTAACATAATTCCTAAAGGCTTTAACATTATCAAATGAAAAATAAGCATTGGCTTCAACTGGAAGTCACTAATATGGTTTGGATCTGTGTGCCCACCCAAATCTCATGTTTAATTATAATCCCAAATGTTGGAGATGGGCCTTGAGTGGGAGGTGATTCGATTATGGGAATGTGTCCTTAACAAATGGTTAGCATCCCGTTGGTGCTGTTCTTGCCACTGAGAGCTCAGGAAATCTGTTTATTTAAAAGTATGTGGCACCTCTCCACTGTCTTTCTTCCATGCCAGTCACATAAGGAGTATGTAAGGAGTGCTTGCTTCCTTTTTGCCTTCATCCATGATTGTAACTTTCCTGAGGTCTCCCCAGAAGTCACTTGCTTCCTGTACAGTCTGCAGATCATGAGTCAATTAAACCTATTTTCTTTATAAATTACACAGTCTCAGTATGTCTTTATAGCAACGCAAGAACTAATACAGTCACCAACTGTGTTATCTCCTAACAAAAGTGCCATCCTTGTTTAAAGCTCTGAGGCCAGGCATTTACTTTTCTTCTCTACTATTAAAGTGTTAGATGACATCATCTTCCAATAGAAGACTGTTTTATATATACCGAAAACCTGTTGTGTAGTGTAGCCACCATCATCATTTATCTTAACTAGATGATCTGGATAACTTGCTGTGGTTACTACATAAGCAAGCACTTGCTGTTTCACCTTGCACCATTATGTTATGGTGGTAACTTATTTCCTTAAGCCTCATGAGCCAACCTCTACTACAGTCAAACTTTTCTTCTGGAGCTTTCTTACCGCTATCAGCTTTCATAAAATTGAGAGAGTTAAGTCTTTGCTCTGGATTAGGCTTTGACTGAAAGAAATTTGGCTGGTTGATCTTCTACCCAGATTACTAAAACTTTCTCCATACCAGCAATAAGGCTGTTTGGTTTTCTTACCGTTTGTGTGTTCACTGGAGCAGCACTTTCAATTTCCTCCAACAACATTTGTTTTGCATTCACAACTTGGCTAAATGGTTGGCACATGATGCCTGTCTTTCAGGCTATCTCAGCTTTCAACATGCCTCTTCACTAAGCTGAGTCATTTGTAGTTTCGATTGAAAGTGAGAGATGTGTGACTCTTCCTTTCATTTCAACATTTAGGGGCCATTGTAGGGTTATTAACTGGCTTAATTTAAATATTTTGTCTCAGGGGATAGGGAGGCCCAAGGAGAGGGAGGAGAAAATGAAAAACAGCCAGTTGGTGGAGTGAAGCAGAGAGAGCACATAGGTTATTTATCAAGTTTGCCATTCTTTGGCAAGAAGGATCAAAATGTGACACAGGGACATGAAAAAATGCCTGCTGATGGAAAAATGGCACCAATAGATTTACTTGACACAAGGTTGCCACAAATTTAAATCATTATATTGGGGAAACACAATAAAACAAGGCGTGCCTATTTTTAAACTTAGGTTTACGAAAGCAGGTGTTCCATGAAGGCAAAGAATTTTTTGTTTTATTTTCTTTTATATCCTTAGCATCAAAATAAATATCAGGTTCACAATAGGTGCTTCATAAATATACATTGAATGAACAAGTACACCTAAGTATATTTCCTTCTTTTTCTTCCAGGAAAGATAAAACAATAGCATTCTGAAAAAAAAAATTCACATGAATTTCTACTTTCTTTTATTTTTTTCCTCTTTTCCTCAAAATGAGAAATTTAGAAAAAACACTTTAGGGAACATAGGATAAATTACCCAGTCTCCGAGTTTATAAAATCCAGAACTCTTAAAGACTCTTTTAACTATTAGTAAAAACAAAACAAAACAAAACTCAAAAGATTTAATAAGCAAAAGATTGAATAAGCAAGTAAATTATTGATTCATCAAGTCAATAAATACTCAATTACATAATATTTTGTCACAGTTGAATAGGTACCCTATCTTAACCTCAGAATTTGACTCAGTTTCCCTCTCTCTCTTCCTCTCTTTCTTCTTCCTGCTCCTCCTCCCCCTCTGCCATTCTTTCATCCTCCCCCCCTTTATCCTCCCCCCCTTTTTCTTCCTCCTCACCCTCCCACCTCCCCCATCCTCGTCTTCCTCCATCCTCCTTCTCTTTCTCTATCCTCCTCCTCCTTCTTCCCCCTCCTCTGCCCCCTCCTTCCTCTTCCTCTTATTCTCCTTCTTTTACTCCTTCTCCTCCTCCTTCTTCTTGTTTCTCTTCCTCTCTTTATATTGGCATTGTTCTCAGGTAAACACCTGAATATAAATTTAAGATGCCCATTGGCATTTCCAAACTTACATGCCTTTGTAGCTTGAATTTCAAGAGGAAGAGAAAGTATGTTCCCTGATACATCAATCTGGTAAATGTCTCAAGGAGACAAGATGGTCACAACATAACTTAAGTGTACATCTCTCTAAGCCAACCACTGGACTGCTAACCTGGGTCTCCTGGCTCCTGTTTATCTTTTGGCCAAAGACCAAAAGTCAGGATAACTTAGCTCCACCCATGAGCTAGGTAGACAAAAAATATTATCAACTACTCTTAGCCCACAAGGTACTGCCTTATTCTCTGTGTTTCAAACAGATTGGCCTTTTTTCCTCAAATGCTTCAAAGCTCTTTCATTCTTGAAAGCTTTTTCATATGCTATTCCCTCTCCCTAGACTATCCTTCCTTCCCTCTTCACCCTGACTAGCTCATGTTTATCTGGCAGCCCTCAGTTTCTTGACCACTCTCTAATGAAAGCCATCACGACTTTCCCAGGTTAGGGAAAATTCATTAATATATTGCTCTCTGTTATAAAACATATGCTTCTTTTCAGAGTTTGTCATTTTTGTAATAACTTACCTTCTAAAGATTTGTTGATTTTCTATTCCTTTACCAACAGGAGTACACAAACAAGAAAACAATCTACAAAGTGAAAAGACAACCCACAGAATTAGACAAAGTATTTGCAAACTACTCATCTGACAATGGAATTAATAACCAGAATATATAAGGAGCTCAAACATCTTTTTAGAAAAATCCTAATAATCTGATTTAAAAATGGGTAAAGCATCTGAGTAGACACTGAATTCTACTCAGGATTCATAGTACTAAGGAGTACAGTGTTTTAGGTGGTTACCTTTCTCAGCAATGCTCCAGCAAATAGCGAACTATGTCTGTCAAAAGGTAAGCGTTAAACATATTTGTTAATGAGTCAAAGAAAGTGAGTCAAAGAAATGAGTTGATTAATTAAATATTTGCTAACCGACTACTCTAGCAGAAAAATGATTTTTGCAGTTAAAGGCCAGATAGTAAACATTTAAGGCTTTGTGGCAATGCGTAGCTTCTGTGACATATTCTTGTTTGGATTTTGATCGCTTTTCTGACTTTGTTTGGATTATTAGTCATTCAAGTTGTCAGCCAGATTTGCCCTGCGGATCATAATTCACAGATCTCTGCATTAGTCTACAAGTAGTTATGATGATTTCGCTGACTGCTTAATTATAGTGACAGGCTGACTCTGTCTCTTCTACCTTTTGCTGTGCTTTGCTTTCTAAGCACTTAACTTTTTATTCCACATAAATATTACTTCTGTTCTCAGCAACCAATCCAGAATCAGGTTGTTGTGTTCCCCTCTCAAATTTGTTTGTTTCCAACTTTTTATCCCTGTAAAATGTCTGTGCCTTTCGTCTAATCTCCTGCTGTCTGTACCACACTGTGCCCTCTTCATTCTTTAGCCAAGTGCACCTGCTGCCATGGCTTCTTATTACTGTTTCAAATTTTTATGCTGCATCATCATCCCTTCTGCCTTCTGCAGAGTATAGAGTAATATTTCAATAGAAGGAGAAATGCTTATATAAAATAAACTGAGTAAAACAGACATTCTTAGGACCTGACACCCAGAAAATAGCATGTCGTCTGCCCTCCATAAGGAGCTATTTGCCGAAGGGACATAACCGTATCACCCAGGTAAGCACTTAGTAATGTGAAGATTGCCTTGCAACCTACAAATTGTGGCTGTCATTACAAACCTTCTGACCTTTCACCTCCCTCAGTTCTACACTTCATTTTTAATCCTTCTTTCTCCTATTGTATGTACCTTGACATCTCTTTCCCTGGAATACAACAACCAGTAGTTTTGTGAATGGGAAACTCAGAATATCTTACCCTTTATACCTATATAGCTTTATACCTTAAATTTCTCAATGTAAACTGTAGGATCTATACTTTTTTAGAAAAAAACTTCATAATTCAAGTACTGCTGTTACATAATTAGAGGGAAATAAGGCCAACCTAAAAAATATATGCATAAAGTTATATTTTAGAGATATTATTTATTACCTTATTATATAAAATAGCCAATTATCAAACAAAATATGAAAATTATAACAATCATCCAGGCCAAATTCTTCGTGTTATGAAGGCCCAGAGAGAAGAAATGATTTTTACAAGGTTACAGTTAGTTAGTAGCAGGTTGAGGTCTGAAAGCCACATCTCTTTACTCCAAGCTTTATATTATTTCTGCACAGAAGTCTGTATTCTTTCAGCAATTCTTTCTGAATCAGAACTGACTATGCTTTTGGCCCTTTTTTCCCTATTTCCTTGAACCCACATTTTTAAAATAGATGGGGTCTCACTCTGCTGCAGTCTGGATTGCAGCGGTGCAATCACAGCCTTCAAATCCTAGCCTCAAGTGATCCTCATACCTCAGCCTCCCAAAGTGTTAAGATTACAGATGTGAGCTACTGCTCCTGGCCCATCTAATTTCTTTATGATTGTGCCATTATGTCCTTTATTTAATTATGTTTAATTCTTGTAGATACATGATAAGAATATATATTTATGGAGTACATGAGATATTTTGTTACAGGCATGCAATGCATGATAATGATATATGAACAATGGGTTATCCATCCCCTAAAGCATTTATCCTTTGTGTTACTGACAACCCAATTATATCTTTTTAGTTATTTTAAAATGTACAATTAAATTATTCTTGACCACATTCACCCTGTTTCCTATCAAATATTAGGTCTTACTCATTCTTTCTATTTTGTTGTACCCATTAACCATCCTCACCTCCCACCCAATTCCCCACTATATTTCCCAGCCTCTGGTAACCATTATTCTACTCTCTATCTCTCTGAGTTTAATTGTTTTGATTGTTAGATTCCAGAAATAACTGAAAACACCAATGTTTTTCTTTCTATGCCTGGCTTATTTCACTTAACAAAAGGACCTCTTGTTCCACACATGTTGTTGCAAACGACTGAATCTAATTTGTTTTTATGGCTGAATAGTACTCCATTGTGTATAAATACCACATTTTCTTCCATTCATCTGTTTAGGGACTCTTAGGTTGCTTCCAAATCTTGGCTATAGAGAAGAGAATTGCAACAAAAATGGGAGTGCAGATATCGCTTCAATATACTGATCTCCTTTTCTCGTAGGTATATATCCAGCAATAGGGTTACTGGATCATGATAGCTCTATTTTTAATTTTTTTTGAGGAACATCGAAACTGTTCTCCATAGTGGTTATGCTAACTTACATTCCCACTAACAGTGTATGAGGGTTCCCTTTTCTCCACACCCTCACCAGCATTTGCTATTGACTGAGTTGTTGATAAAAGCTGTTTTGACTAGGGTGAGATAATATCTCACTGTAGTTTTGATTTCCACTTCTCTGATGATCAGTGATGCTGAGCACCTCTTCACATGCCAATTTGGAACCTGTATGTCTTCTTTTGACTCAGATTTCTTGCCCATCTTTTAATCAGATCATTAGAATTTTTCTAAAGAGATGCTTGAGCTCCTTTTATAGCCTGGTTATTAACTCCTTGTCAGATGAGTAGATTGCAAATATTTTCTCTCATTCTGTGGGTTGTCTCTTTGTTTTGTTGATTGTTTTCTTGGCTGTACAGAAGATTTTTAACTTGAGATCCCATTTGTGCATTCCTGCTTTGGTTGCCTGCGTTTGTGGGGTATTACTAAATAAATTTTTGCCCAATCTGCTTCCTGGAGAGTTAAGCCAGAACTTATTTGTAGTAGTTTTAGAGTTTGAGGTCTTAGTTTTAAGTCTTTAATCTATTTTAATTTGATTTTTGTATAAGGTAAGAGATAGAGGTCTAGTTTTATTCTTCTGCATACTACTATTTAGTTTTCCAGCACCATTTATTGAAGTAACTGTTTTTGCCCATGTATGTGATTGTTGAAAATGGCTTTACTGTAGAGGTATAGATTTGTTAGTGGGTTCTCAATCCTGTTCTATTTTTCTATGTACCTGTTTTTATTACAGTACCATGCTGTTTTGGTTACTATAGCTCAGTAGTATAATTTGAATAAAGGTAATATGATTCCTCCAGATTTTTTTCTTTTTGTTCAGGGTAGCTTTGGCTATTTTGGGTCTTTTGTGGTTCCATAAGAATCTTAGAAATTATTATTCTATTTCTCTGAAGAATGTCTTTGGTGTTTTGCAAGAAACTCCAGTAATGTCAATTACTTCGGGTAGGGATATGATTTGGGTTTGGGTTTCCACCCTAATCTTATGTCAAATTGTAATGTCCAATGTAGGAGGAGAGGTCTAGTGGGTAGTAATTGGATCATGGAGGCAGATTTCTCCCTTGTTGTTCTTGTGATATTGAGTGAGTCCTCATGAGATTTGGTGGTTTAAAATTGTGTAGCACCTCTTTAATGAGATCTAAGAATTTTCTGGATTACCAGGCAAAGACTATCTTTTCCCTTACTTTCTCTGGAACAAATGGAGTCTCTCTCTCTGTGCTGAGCTACCTGGAGCTCCCCTGTGGCTACTACCACGAGGAGTGTGCTGGATCAGAACTGAAGCCAGCACAGCACTATCACCCAAGGTTCAACCTAACAACTATCTGTATAGCTCCTATGTTCACTCAAGGCCCTAGGGCTCTCCAATCAGCAGATTGCAGATCCAGCCACATTTGTATCCTTCCCTTCAGAGTACCACGTTCCTCCAGGCTCCAAGCAGGTTAACAGATGCTATCTGAGAGCTAGGGACTGGAGTCAAAAACTTTAGAAATCTACATGGCATCTTGTCTACTGCAACTAAACTAATACTCAAACCACAATATGAAGTCCTTCCCACTCTTTCCTTCTCTTTCTACAGGAAAAGGAGCCTCTCCTATTGCCCACCACTACCACAGACCCAGAAGAAATATGTCAGGCTACCACAGTATTAGTCAGGGTTCTCTAGAGGAACAGAACTAGTGTGTGTGTGTGTGTGTGTGTGTGTGTGTGTGTGTAATATATATATACATTTATATATATTTGTATATATAAACTCCTATATATCATATATGTATAAACTTTATGTGTATATATATATATATATATATATATATATATATATAAAAAACTTCTATATATATAGGAGTTCATCAAGTATTAACTCACGTGATCACAAGATCCCACAATAGGCCAACTGCAGCCTGAGGAGCAAGGGAGCCAGTCCGAGTTCCAAAACTGAAGAACCTAGAGTTTGATGTTCAAGGACATGAAGCATCTAGCATGGGAAAAACATGCAGGCTGGGAGGCTAGGCCAGTATTTCTTTTTGCATTTTCTACCTGCTTATATTCCAGCTGCACTGGCAGCTGATTAAATGGTGCCCACTCAGATTACGGGTGGATCTGCCTTCCCCAGCCCACTGATTCAAATGTTAATCTCCTTTGGCAACACTCTCACTGACACACCCAGGATGAATGCTTTGTATTCTTCAATCCAATCAAGCTGACACTCAGTATTAGCGATCACAACCACCAATGTTTACTTCAGGCCCAAGGGCTCTTCTGTCAGTTTGCAGTGATTGTTGCCAGATTTAGGACTCAACCCTCAGGGAATTGGGTCCCCCTCTGGCCTAGGGCAGGTCTAGAAATACAGTTCAGGAGCCAAGGCCTGGAATCCGATACCTCAAGAGCCTGCTGGATACTCTGCTTTTCTGTGGGTGAGCTGGTAACTAAGGTGCAGGACAAAGTCTGCTTTGCCTTTCCCTCCGCTTTCCTCAAGCAGGAGGAGTCTCTCACTACATTCAACAAGGCTTGGAATGGGTTGGATCTCATCACAAATCAGCACACCTCAGAGTCTCACCCAAGATCCACAGCATATTACCTGGTTATCATTTCTTGTTAATCAGGTCCCAAGGACTCTTCAGTCTGCATGTGATGAATCTTTCCAGGATTAGATTATTTACTTCAAGGGAACAGGTTTCCTTCTGACCCAGGGTGTGTTTGGAAGTGTCATCCAGGACCTACGTCCTGAAATGGAGACCTATGACTCTGGCTGGTGTCCTCTCATTCTGTGGCTGAGCTGATATCCAAGATGTAAGATAAAGTCCTCTTAATCTTCCCTCTCCTCTTCTCACCTTGAGCAAAAGAAAGGAGTTAACTTTTGTTGCTGTGAGCTGCACTGTCTAGGATTAGGGAAGGGGTAATGCAAGCACTCCCACAGCTGCCCCAGCTGGTGTCTCACTAGCTCATATGCTGCCATTGCTGTCATCCCAGCATGGCACTAGGACCTGCCTAGAAGTTGCAGTCCTTGTGGCCTAGACTACTATTCAAGTTTATTTAGAACTCCAGGGCATTTTAGTCTGCAGTGATGAGGTTTGTCAAAGCATACATTTTAACCCCTGAGATAAGCTACTCTGCTCTGGTAGGGCTGGTCTAAGTGGTCTCTGTATGGTCTAACATTGGCTGAATTCAGTCTGATTTGCTTTCTGTTGTGATAACACAGTGTCGAGTTTAAGACAAAGTCCCACAGTCTCTGTGCTCTCTTTCCTGCAATCACACAGATCTCTCTCTGAGTCACACAGCTGCTGCTGGGGGCCTGAGTCAGAGAGGGGCCCTGAATGAGAGGTGATGTTGGCAATTTAAGAATGTCTTTTCTACCCCTTCAGCACCTCTTTCAGTGATATAAAGTTAAAACTTTATGTGATTGGTCACCTGTTTTTTGGTTCATATGAAGGTGTTTTGTGTGTTTGTGTGTGAATAATTGTTAAATTTGGTGTTCCTATAGAGAGTGGACCATAGATGGAGGCCTTTATTGGCCATCTTGCTCTGTCCCCTCCCCTTCACATTTTTGGGATCTATATAACCTGAAATCCTGCATATATATTTTTTGGTTTTGCATTTTTCTTTGTTTTTACAGTTTAAAAACAAGTCCACTCCATTCTTGTCTTTGTAGTTCCTGATGAGAAGCCCATTGTAATTCTTATTATTGTTCCACTTCAGGTAAGGTTTTGTTTTCCCAAGGCTTTCAAGACTTTCTCCTTGTTATTGGTTTTCTGTAGTGTAAATATTACAAAAGTATGTGTATTTTTATTGTATTTATTTTGCTTAATATTCTCTGACCTTACTAAGCCATACAGACCTTCTGTACTTTGGTGTCTGTCAGAGTTTTAACAGGATTTTTTCATTAATAATTTAAATAATTATTCTGCTCTACTCTCTTTTTTCTCCTGCTTAACATGCGTTTAAATTTTACATGTGGCTCACACCTGTAATCCCAGCACTTTGAGAAGCCAAGGTAATTGGATTGTTTGAGCTCATAGTTTGAGACCAGCTTGGACAACGTGGTCAAACCCCAACTCCACAAAAAATGCAAAAATTAGCTGGGTGTATGGTGTACACTTGTATTCCCAGCTACTTGGAAGGCTGAGGTAGAAGGATCACTTGAGCCTGGGAAGTTGAGGCTCCAGTGAGCTATGATCACATGCCATTGCACTCCAGCCTAGGCAACAGAGCAAGACCCTATCACAAAAAAAAAAAAAAAAATTAAATAAAAGATTACATGTTTTACCTTTTAAAATTGTTTCACATTGCTTGGATGTTCTCTTTCATTCTGTTTGTTTTCATTTCTTCTTTTTCCATTTCAGTTTGAAAATTTTTTCTTGACTTATCCTCAAGCTCACTGAAATCTGTCTTTGATCATGTCTACTCTACAGCTAAGTTCATCAACAACATTCTTTATTTCTGTTACAGTGCTTGTAATTTCTGGAATGTCCTCTGAGTATTTTTAGTTTCTATCTATCTCCTGATATCCATCTATTGAATAGATATCTCCGGATATCTATTCAATAGATATCCGTCTATTGAATATTTTATACTATTTTCAACACAGCCTTTAATGATAAATTACAGTTACTTTAATATTCCCTGTCTGATAGCTCACATATCTGTGTGTTATCTAAGTCTACTTCTTATGCTTATTTTGTCTCTTCAGAGGGTAATTTTTTCTCACATTTTGGCATGAGCTTGAATTTGTTGAAAGTGAGATGTGTCTTATTAGATACTAGAAACTGAGTTTAAGTTGGTCTTTAAGTGTGAAAATTGGTGATATTCTGGCTAGGAGCTGAAATGTGTTTAATTTTGCTATAGTTGTAGTGCTAGAAACTTCAAATTCCTCTAATATTCTTGCTTTTTTCTCTACTTAACATTAAACTTTCCTCATCACTCTTCCTCAAAGTACATGCCTCTTGCAGCCCCTTTAGCTGCAATTCACTGTTACTGGGACGGTGCCTTGATGTTATGATGGTCATGGGTAGAATATGGGAAGACATTTTATAATTTATAATTCAATCTTAGTCTTGGATTGAGCTTCTGTCTCTGGGTTGTGACTTTCATTTTCACAAATGTTTCTTTTCTCCCTTTATGTGAAATAGGGTGGATGGAAGACGCTTTGGAAAGAATGCTCTTCCCTCATTAGAATAAGAATAGAGTAAAATATTCTTACTCTGGAGAGTAGGCCTCATTTATGGAGAATACTCTGGGTATATTTCAGAATGATTCATCTTTCCCGGTCAGAAACAGGAGGGAACCATTGAGAATCTGGTAGAGTTTCTGGAGGTAAAGCCCACCAGCTTGTAGAAACTCACAAAGAGCATAACACCCTGTAGATTCTCACTCAAGATAGTCTATATTCTAACTTCAGTAAGTCATCAAAATTACCTCACCTGTCTTTCCAAATATCTAAGTAGATGCTTTACCCTGCAACCTTTGTTCTTTAATGAGCCTAAGAAAAGTTGTTTATTTCCAGCTTGGTAACTTATTTCCTAATGAAAATACAGATGTAATGAGTTCAGCTAAGTTACCTATTGGAACTAAAACTAGAAATTGGGACATTTTTATTTGGATGAAACAAAACACTATTTTTTCCTCACTTTATGTTCCATAGTTGTTGTTTTGTTTTGTTTTAATTGTTGCTGTTGTCCTATTTTAGAAATATTTTTCTATCCTAAGGTCACAAAGATACCTTCCCACATTTTCTTTTAGTAATTTTATAGTTTTAACATTTTTTATTTAGTTTTGCCATCTAGGTTAAATTGTTAGCTGTATAATTAAGCAAGCTTGAGGATCATCTTTTTCAACATTAGCTAGTTGATTCAGCATCATTGGCTGAAAAAACATTCCTTTAATCCTGAACTACCTTGATATTTTTGAAAGTCAATTGCCTGTATAAATGTGGGCTATTTCTAGTCTCTAGGTTCTGCTTCATTGATTATGTTTACAAACCTTAGGCCAATACTATATTGTTTTAATAATGAATCTTTGAAATGTTATTTTTCTTTTGCCAGTTTCAAAATTTTCCTTATATTTGATATTTAGCAATTTGTCCATATATACCTTTATCAGCCTACATAAGATTTGCTTATCTTCTTGGATACCTAATAACATGTTTTCACCAAATTTGCCAGACTTTCTGTGACTTTTTTCTTTTTTATATTTCTCATTCCCTGTACTCATTGTACTGCAATTAGATATATGTTAGTCTAGCTAATAGTTCTCACAACTCATTGATGTTCTGGTTTTTTTTATTTCCAGTTTGATTTATTTTTATTTCAAATTCTATTTTTCTTCAAGTTCATGTTCTCACTTTTGCCATCATCAGTCTGCTGTTAAGCACGTGCATTATTTTTTAAACTTCATGTATTATTTTCACTTTTACATTTTTATTGGTTTCACGGGAACAGTTTTCCCTCTTCTGAGATACTCTGCTTAGTAAGGCCTTGGTTTTGTTTTTTTTTTTTTTTTTTTTTTTTTGTGAATCCTTGGATACATTTATAATATTTGCTTTGTATTATTTTTTGATAAAAAATAACTGCAAGCTTAGCTAATTAAAATGACACCCATTTGATAGTACACTCTATTGATTGCTTAGGATCTCACAAGGCTAAAATTAAGGCGTCAGTGCACTTGGCTTTTGTCCTTATGCCATGGGAAAGGGATCCTTTCCAAGTTCATTTCTGGTTTTAGCAGAATTACTTTATTTCTAGTTGTAGTACTGAAATACCCATTGCCTTTCTATCTCTTCGGCTGTGGTATTTTTAACTTCTGGACATTCTTCTCAAATCATGGATATTCCTTTCTAGCCTTTTACATGTAGCCCCTCTATCTTGAAAATTTGTAAAATCTATTTTGTGCTACAAATCATTCTGTTATCATCCAACCCACTTCTAAAAGGCCAGTTTGCTTAGATGAGGCCCACTTGACTAAACTCTCTTTTGATTAAATCAAAATCAATTGATTAGTGTATTAATCAAGGTTATCCCAAAAATGGGAATTAATAGGATTGCATGTCTATGAAGAGGTATGTTATAAGGAATTGGGTCACTTGATTATGGAGGCTAGTGAGCTCAAATCTACAATATGGGCCAGCAAGCTTCAGACCCAGTAGAAATGAAGCATTTCCAATCTGAAGGCCAGACAGACTAGAGACCTAGGAAAACCTATGGTGCCTTCACAATCTGAAGGCCAACGGGGTGAGGACACAGGAAAGCTGATGGTACAGAGAAAGTCTGAAGACAACATACTGGAGAATTTCCTCTTGCTTGGGGAAGTCTGTTTTTTGTTTTATTCAGGCATTCAATTGACTCAATTAGGCCCACTCACATTATGATAGGCAATCTGCTTACTTAAATTTAATTAATTTAAATGTTACTATCATTCAGAAGCAACTTCCAATTTGATACCTAAAATTAACCTTCACAACTATAGACCTTAATTATAGGTGCTAAATTTCTTTTGCAATGTTGTAACCATAGTCATTGGTATGATATCCCTTCACATTATAATCTTCAGGATTAGGACAGTAAATCTTGATGGACTATTTTAGGATATTGCTTACATATATTTTAAAGTTCTTGTTTTTTAATTCTAACATCCATATCATCTAAATTTTAATTAATATTGACTGCTTTTTCTTTTGACTTTTGAGTACATATTTTTTTTCTTTGTGTATTAGTTTATTTTCTCAGTTCAAAAAAGATATACTTGGGATTAGGTAATTTACAATGAAAGGAGGTTTAATTGGCTCGCAGTTCTGCAGTCTGTACAGGAAGTGGAAGTATAGCTTCTGCTTCTGGGGTGGCCTCAGAAAACTATAGTTATGGCAGGAAGAGAAGGAGAAACCAACAATCTTACATGGCCAGAGCAGGGGGAAGAGAGAGAGAAGGAGGTGCTACACACTTTTAGAAGAGCACATATCATGAGCACTCTCTCACTATAATGAGGACGGCACCAAGTGGAAACTTGCCCTCATGATCCAATCACCTCACACTAGGACCCACCTAGAATATTGGAGATTACAATTCAACATGAAATTTGAGCAAGAACACAGATCTATATCATCTCACCTCATCTCATCTCATCTCATCTCATCTCATCTCATCATAGCATAGCATTCTGCTCTTGGCCTCTCCCAAACCTTATGTTCTTCTAATATTGTAAAATCCAGTCATGCCTTCCCAACAGTCCCCCTAAGTTGTAACTTATTCCAGCATTAACACAAAGATCCAAAGTTCAAAGTCTCATCTGAGACAAGGCAAGTCCTTTCCACCTATAAGCCTGTAAAATAAGAAACACGTTAGTCACTTCCACGACACAATGGGGATATAGGCATTGAGTACATATTCACACTGCAAAATGGAGGAACTGGTCAAAAGAAAAAGATTGCAGGATCTATACAAGTCTGAAACCCAGCAGGGCAGTTATTAAAAATCTTAAAGCTCCAAATTAATCTTTTTGGCCTCCATGTCTCACATCTGTGGCACACTGAGGCAAGAAGTAGACTACCAAAGTCTTGAAAAGTCCTACCTCTGTGGCTTTACAGGGTTCAGGTCTCATGGTTGCTTTCAAGAACTGACAGTGGAGACTCTTTGTGGGAGGCTCCAACCCCACATTTGCCCTCCACATTGCCCTAATAGAGATTCTCCATGAGGGCTTCCCCCCTGCAGCAGGCTTATGCCTGGACATCTAGTCTTTTTCATACATTTTCTGAAATCTAGGCAAAGGCTCCCAAACTTCAACTCTTGAATTCTGTTCACTTGAAGGCTTAACACCACGTGGAAGCTACCAAGGATTATTATGGTTTGTGCTCCCTGAAGCAGTGACCCATGCTGTACCTGGGTCCCATGAGCTATAACTGGAACAGCCAGGATGTGGAGAGCAGTTCCCTGAGGCTGTGCAAGGCAGTGGGGCTCTGGGCCTGGCCAAGGAAACCATTCCATCCTTTTACAACTCCAAGTCTGTGATTGGAGAAGCTGCCACAAAGGTCTCCAAAATGCCTTCAAGGCCTTTTTCCTATTGTATTGGCTATCAGCATTTGCCTTCCTTTTAGTTATGCAAATTTCTGCAGCCACCTTGAATTTCTCCCCTGAAAATGAGCTTCTGTTTTCTACCATATGGCCAGGCTGCAAATTTTCTAAACTTGTATTCTCTGTTTCTCTTTTAAATATAAGTTCCAGTTTCAGATCATTTCCTTGCTCACACATATGAGTGTAGGTTGTTAGCATCAGCCATGACACATATTGAACACTTTGCTGCTTAGGAATTCCTTCCAGCAGATACCCTAAGTCACCACTCCCTACTTCAAAAGTTTCCACAGATCATTAGGACAGTGGTAGAATGCCTCCAAGTTATTTGCTAAAGCATAGCAAAAGTGCCATAACTCCAGATTCCAGTAGGTTTCTCATTTCAGTATGTGACCTCCTCAGCCTAAACTTCATTGTCCACATAGCAATAAGCATTTTGGTCACAATTTAAGCAGTCTGTAGAATGTTCCAAATTTTCCATCATCTATCTGTCTTCTTAGGCCTCCAAATTCTTCCAGCCTTTGCTCATTAACCAGTGCCAAAGCTAGTTCTACATTTTCATCTATCTATAGCAATGTCCCACTCCTTGGTACCAACTTTCTGTACTAATTTATTCTTGTATTGCTATAAAGAAATATCTGAGGTGTGTAATTTATAAGAAAAGAGGTTTTATTGGCTCACGGTTCTACAGGCTGTACAAGAATCATGGCAGCATTTGCTCCTGGGGTTGTGAGGGAGTTTTTACACAGGGTGGAAGGCAAAGCAGAAGCAAGCATCTTACATGGTGGAAGCAGTAGGAAGAGAGAAAGGGAGGAGATGCCACACACTTTTCAATAACCAGATCTCATGAGAACTCGCTATGATGAGAACAATACCAAAGAGCAAACCCACCCCTATGATCCAATCACCTTTCACCAGGCCCTACCTGTAATCCCCAACACAGGTGATTACAATTTCACATGAAATTTGGGTGAAGACACAGATAGAAACCATATCACTTTGATTACATTTTTATTATAAACTGGATAGTTCATAAGGTACATTGAAGAGAATGAATTCTGTTATCTTCTTCAGAAATGTTTATCTTTGTTCTAATATGAGATTAAATTATTGACTATAATTGTAAGGTTGAATAAAGTTTAATGTCATGCTCTTTTATCCAGGGAAACTCTTTTAATCCTGTAGTGTAGTAAAAATTTTAAGGTGTGGATATTTTAGGACCTCAATAATAGATTTTAACTGTTTGCCAACACCCTCCTAATATTTTGGGAATAAAGCTTTGTATTAGCCATTTTTTAAGCTGATAATAAAAACATATCTGAGACTATTTGTAAAGGAAATAAGTTTAATTGACTCACAGTTCAGATTTAATTGACTCAGTCATGGTGGAAGGGGAAGCAAACATATCTTTCCTCATAGGGAGGCAGGAAGGAGAAATGCCAAGCAAAAGGGGGAAAGCCCCTTATAAAACTCACTTAACTATGATAACTATAGCAGCATGGGGGTAACTGCCCTCATGATTCAATTACTTCCCACCAGGTCCCTCACACAGTAGGTGGGAATTATGGGAACTACAATTAAAGATGAAATTTGAATGAGGACATAGCTGAACCATATTATTCTACCCCACCCCCTCCCAAATTTTATGTTCTGACATTTGAAAGCACAATCATGCCTTCACAACAGTATCCCAAAATCTTAAATCATTCTAGCATTAACACAAAAGTCCAAGTCCAAGGTTTCACCTGAACAAAGCAAGTCCCTTTCCACTATGAGCCTGTAAAAGCAAGTTAGTTACTTAGTAGATACAATGGGGGTCCAGGAATTGGGTAAATACACCTGTTCCAAAGGGGAACAATTGGCCAAAACAAAGGGGCTACAGGCCCCAGGTCAAGTTTGAAATCCAATAGACCACTCATTAAACCTTAAAGTTCAAAAATGATCTCTTTTGACTCCATGTCTCACATCCAGGGCATGCTGATGCAATAGGTGTACTCCCCCTTTGGACAGATCTTGTGGCTTTGCATGGTAGAGCCCACTACTGGCTGCCTTCACAGCTGGCATTGAGTGCCTGTGATTCTTCCAGGGGCATGGTGCAAGCTGTTGGTTGACCTGCCATGCTGGAGTCTGAAGGACAGTGGCCCTAATTCTCACAGCTCCACTAGGCAGTGTCCCAGTGGGGACTCTGTGAGGGGTTCTGACTCTACATTTTCCTTCCTCACTGCCCTAGTAGAATTTCTCCATGAGGACTCCACCCCTACAGCAGATTTCTGCCTGGACATCCAAGCATTTTTGTACATGCTCTGAAATCTAGGCAGAGGTTCCCAAACCTCAATTCTTGACTTCTGTGAACCCACAGGCCCAATACCACGTGAATGCTGCCAAGGTGTGGGGCTTTCACCCTCTGAAGCAACAACTTGAGATGTCTGTTGGCCTTTTTAGCCATGACTGGAGCTGAAGCAGCTGGGATGCCTGGCACTATGTGCTGAGGCTGCACAGAGCAGGGGGGCCTGAGCCAGGCCATAAGAACATTTTTTCCTGCTAGACCTCCAGCCCTATGATGGAAGAGGCTGCCCTGAAGGTCTCTGACATGCCCTGGAGACATTTTCCCCATTGTCTTGGTGATTAATATTCTGCTTCTCTTATGCAAATTTTTGCAGCAGGCTTGCATTTCTCACCAGAAAATGTTTTCTTTTCTTTTTTTCTTTTCTTTTATCACATTATCAGGCTGTAAAAGTTTCCAAGAGTTTTAAGCGTTACCGTTGAATGCTTTGCAGCCTAGAAATTTCTTCCACCAGATACCTTAAACTATGTCTCTCAAGTTCAAAGTTCCACAGATCTCTAGAGCAGGGGCAATATGCTGCCAGTCTTTTTGCTAAAGCATAGTAGGAGTCAACTTTATTCCAGTTCCCAACAAGTTCATGTACATCTGAGACCACCTGAGCCTAGAATTCATTGTCCATATTATTATCAGCGTTTTAGTCAAAGCCATTCAACAAGTCTCAAGGAAATTCTGAACTTTCCCATGTTAGATGATTACCACCCACTAGATTTCTCCTGCGACAAATGGGGATTATAGGAACTACAATTCAAGATGAGATTTGAGTGGGTGTCCAGCAAACCCATCTCGACCTTCACACACTTTCTCTCTTACAGCTCAGCTCTTTTAGCCTTCCAATGATTACCTTCTGATGGGATATTTTGCCTCCTTTTTTAAAATTTTTATTTTTATAGATTTTGGGGGTACAAGTGTCATTTTGTTACATAAATATATTTTGTAGTTGTGAAGTCTGGGCTTTTAGTGTAACCATCACCTGAACAGTGTTTCACTGCAGGCCAGGGTTCACTGAAGGATTTAAAGTGACTTGTATGCAAGTTTTAGAATTGTCTCCTATGGGTGGCTTCCTTCTTTTCAGGATTTTCTTCGTCACTTTCCAGCGACTCTGGCAGCCCAGATCTCTGTCATTTAATACCCTAAATTAATAGGTTGGCATCTTTCTGTTTGACTTCTAACCAATTTGGCCTCATTGACATGGCATTTCAATCAGGTTAAAACATTGCCAGAATGTATTTCACTTAATCGTTGCATTTACTCAAAATTTTATGTTTTGCTTTTCCTTTCAGTGCTTTTATTCAAGTGACTTTCTAATTTTTTTATTCAAATAGTTGAGGAAAATATATTGATTTTACATTTTGTCCAGAGGTTATTATTTCTCTCTATGAGATTTCTCTGATACCAGCTGATACTGAACTATGTTGCCACTATTAAACCACATCTTCCTACTAATATTTTGTTAAAAATGTTAATGAATATTTTGATGATATAAATAACAATCATAATTTGATTGTGGTTGGTCTCCAAATTTAAAGATTTATTTTAAATTCATTTAATTATGTATACAAATTATACTCACATTTATATGTTTACATATATGCATGCTTATATACATAAATATCTGCACCCCTCCACAAACACACACACACACACAAACATAAACACACCCACACGTATTTGTAGTAAAAATGAAATTTCTTCCAACTACCTTTCAATGAGGCATTATATACCCTTTAATTCACACTATTCCAAATAAGTACAAGTGATATTGGCTCAAGCATGCATACTAATGTATCTAAATTATTATTCCTTTAAGATCAAATTCAATTTCTATCTTCCAAATAAAGAATTCTTCAACGACTGCTAACACTCACTGATATTTAAAACATGATTTAGCACTACTTTTCATACTGACTTGGCTTTCTCACTTTTTGAGTCATATATATTACTCATGCCATCTCAACTTGAAAGCAAACTTCTTCAAGATAAGCACAAAGTTTAAGGCTATTTTTTAAATAGTTCATAGTGGAAATGAAAAAGCTTAAGTTGTATACTCAAATAGAAATAAGTTGCTGTTCTGACATAATGTTGGCTGCATGACTTTGACACATTTTCTAAATTTTCTGGTCAGTTTTTCCTTCTAGAAAATATATTGAGCATGTTTTATAGCTCATAAGTTGTTCCATCAGTGTCATTATTTTTTCTCTGGAATAATATTGTAATATTGCAAACATATTTTGTTTTCAAAATTTTTTGCTAATTTAGCAATAATTCTATTATGTTTTTCCCAGTGTACCCTGGATACTAAATGTGAATTCAATCTGTATATTTCTGTTTATTGCAACACCTTCACAATAACAAAAATTTAACACTTCTGGAATATTAATCCTATAAGATACAAGTTGTGCATACTTTATCCAAAATGCTTAGAACCAAAAATGTTTTAAATTTTTAATTTTTTTGAAGTTTGGAATATTTACACATACATAATGAGATATTTTGAGAATGCAACACAAGTTTAAACACAAAACTATTTGTGTTTCATAGACAACTTATACACGTAGGCTGAAGTTATTTTTAATTTTCCCTTGGAGAAGCTGAATAAACTGTGTGTTGCACATTTGTGTTTTGATTGTAACCTGTCACATGAGATCAGGTGTGGAATTTTCCACTTGTGATGCTATATCAGTGCTCAAAACTTTCAGATTTTGAAGCATTTTGGATTCCAGATTTTCAAATTAAAGATGTTTAACCTGCACATCATTGATACCCATAATGAAAGTTGCACAGATAATTTAAGACATGCAAAAGGTATCAAATTGAGCACACCAGTGTGGCTAAAAAATTCAATGTGAAATGAGTAGGCTGGTGAGAAATTGAATTTCTAAAACTTCAAGTTTAATTTGAAATGATAACAGGCTTTATCAGGTTTGTGTTTTGCCTCAACTATCTGGATGAAATGCCTGTCTTCTACTAAACAGAAGAGTTTGCATTGGAAAATTTAGAAACTTTTCCTTAGGGAAAAATTAAAACCAAGTTTTTTTTGTGTTTTTTTTTTTTCCCAAAAAATAATTATTATACAAACTTAAAATTGTGAATACTTTAAGCAATTACAATAACTAGGTTACCATCAAAGATAAATAGGATGGTGCTTTATTTAGCTTATCATAATAAATATGCTTATATACTATACATTCTCACCCTAGACACTGACTTTCCCAGCATCTGAAAACTGTGAAATAATTTGTACAAGCACCATATTAAATTCAACCTATGATTTAGATAAGAAGTTGAAAATTTTCACTTGATTTACTTGTCATCATATCCTCCTGTATTTTACAAAAATATTTTTTTCTTCACAGAAACCATCTTCTAATCTTTTTTAGGTGAAAACAAAATAGGAAAAATTTGGAGGCCATATTTTGAGGATTATGGAAGGAAAATAGAACAGATTTTTTTAATGGACATGTTTGTGATGATTGTTAATAGTATAATTAAATTGCATTTTTTGAGTTAGTGCATATTTAAATCTATGAATTCTACCCAAACACAGGGACTTAAATAAATTCAGAATACAAGTAAATAAAAAATTCAAGGAAAAACAGTAGACTTTGATCAATGCACTTTGTTTTTTAAGACTGAGTCTTGCTCTGTTGCCCAGACTGGTGTTCAGTGGTGCCATCTTGGCTCACTGTAACCTCTGCCTCCCAGGTTCCAGCAATTCTCCTGCCTCAGCCTCCTGGGTAGCTAGGGCTACAAAGGCATGCCAAAATGCCCGCTAATTTTTGTATTTTTTAGTAGAGATGGGGTTTCACCATATTGACCAGGCTGGTCTCAAATTCCTGACCTCATGATCCGCCAGCTTCAACCTCTCAAAGTGTGTGGGATTATAGGCGTGAGCCACCACACCCAATCAATGCATTTTTAATTGCTAAAATATACGTTAGGAATAATTGATAGAATTAGAACAAGTTTTAATTTGAAGTTGTTAAATGCAGAAACTTTTCTCTTGTATGTTCTTTTTAATCCCAAGGGAGAAAAAATGTATCTTGTAACTGAATATGAAAAAATTGGCTGGATTTATTTGTATTCTTAGATTTTGTTTTTATGTTTTTACTTCCTCTAAACTCATAGTCCCTCTGTTTTTCTAAGGAGAAAAAGAAGGATGATGATAAATATTATTTTCCTCTGTTAAGTTATTGAGGCATACCCCATGACACTATAGGTGGGAAATCATGTATTAAAATGTCATTTTCCCTTTTGCAATTGTTCTATGAACTACATATAGCTAAATTTACACCTGAAAAAATAAAAATTAAATGTTACTGTTATTAACAATAGAAGAAAATAAAAGATATTGTAATTATTTAAATCTCATTACTACACATCTGCTGAGTCCTTAATCCTTAGTTCTGTAATACAGGTAGTTTACATGTTTTGTGTGTGTTGAAAATGGAGTTACAGTCTTCCTTTTTATATCAATTAACTACTTTGTTCCAGTGTATAAATTAAGTCATTTAATTCTCAAAATCTGGCTATGAATTAGGAGCTATTTTTTTCCCATCTTACAGAGCAGAAAAATGAGTTGTAGAGAGACTTCCACAACTAGTTGATAGCAAAGCCAATATTTGAAGTCTGGAATTTTGACTGCAGGATCCAGTCTTTTATCCGTTGCCTTATTGTTTCTAACACTTAATGGACCTTTCATAAAAAAATCAACTAAAAAAATGAGCAGGTTGCTAAGCATGAACAGGTAAAAAGCTGAATGCTGAAATGGCCACAATGTGTGATATTGAAGAATATCTTATTTTTCTGCTCCATTAGACTCTGAGATACTTATTTGCTGCTGAAGTGATCAACGGAAAATCAAGAGCATTATTTAATTCTTTCTCAGGCTATATGTGTGCCTAAAACTGCTAATCGCTACTGTAGATAGATATATGGATAATTTTCTTGAACTTGGAATAGCCCAGGTTAAGATGAAAAGACAAACATATACAGTTTACACATGAATAAGAAAAAAGAAGAAAAATACATTATTAGTACACTCAGCTAAAAGATTTGGGAGATATTTTTGGGTAGAGGTGAGTTGACAGGGTAATGAGAGCATATAAGAGAAGCTACTGAGAACAGTTCATAAAAAGAAGATAAAAAGAAATTTAATAAATATTTCTGTGAATTATGAGTTTATTTTAATTTTGATTCATACAGTTGTCTCTTAGTATCTGTGGGGATATTTTTCCAGCACTCCCATGAATAACAAAATTTGGGGATACTTGAGTCTCATAAATAAAATAACATAGCATTTGAATATAAACTACACACCTCCATATTTTAAATAATCTCTAGATTACTTATTCTTATGACATGCCTGCATCATTTCATTCATGTGAATTCAATGTAGTACTCTGCAGGCAGTAAATTCAAGTCTTTCATTTTGAAATTTTGTTGACATTTTTATGAATGCTTTTAACCCAGGGTTGGTGATCCATAGCACAGAACTCACAGATACGGAGTGCTGACTGTATATGTAAAAGACTAGAGTTCATAAGTTATTTCAGTTCTTATAAATGTAGTCTGATTTTGAACTATATGTGAACACACACACACACACACACAAATGCTCACACATACACCCACAGGTTGAGAACTAAATACGACTATCTTTACTCTGAAAAACTTACGTTTCTGCCTTAAAAACACTATAGCATACGTCTTAGTGTCTTCTAAATACAAACCCTATTTTACATGACATACTGAGTGTATTAGTCCATTTTGCATTGCTATAAAGAAAGTATGAAACTGGATAGTTTATGAAGAAAAGAGGTCTATTTTGACTCACAGTCTGCAGACTGTGCAAGCGTGATGCTGACATCTGCTTCAGGTGAGTTCTGAGGGAGCTTACCATCATGGAGGGAGGTGAAGGATGAGCAGGCATGTCACATGGTGAGAAGGGAAGCAAGGAAGACAGGAAGACATTCCGGCTTTTTTAAGCAACCAATTCTCATATGAACAAATGGAGTGAGAATTCACTTATTATCATGGGAAATGTACTAAGCCATTTATGAGGGACTCCCCCCAGATAACCCAAACACCTTCTACCAGACCCCACCTTCAACACTGGGGATCACATTTTAACATGAGATTTGGAGAGGAGAAGCATCCGAACTATATCACTGAGCAGGGTTGATATAATGTGTTGTTAAATGTACTGAGGCTGAAGGTAGAGTTCTCCTACTTTGTGAGAGCGATCCTCATCCAAAATCGCATTTGACATCTACTTCAGACCAGCTCAGTCTAGGCAGCCTTCCTCCAGAGAGATTTACATGGGCCTCTATCTCCATTTTTTTTTTTTTTTTTTTTTTTTTTTTGAGACAAAGTCTCGATCTGTCAACCTGGCTGGAATGAAATGATATCATCTTGGCTCACTGCAACCTCTGCTGCCTGGGTTCAAGTGATTCTTCTGCTTCAGCCTCCAGAGTAGCTGAGACTACAGGTGCATGGCACCACGCCCGGCTAATTTTTGTATTTTTAGTAGAGACAGGGTTTCACCATATTGGTCAGGCTGGTTTTGAACTCCTGACCTCGTGATCTGCCCTCCTCGGCCTCCCAAAGTGCTGGGATAACAGGTGTGAGCCACTGCGCCCGGCCCACTTTTTTTTTTTTTTTTTTTTTTTTTTAATGCAGAACAATTTAGCTAAAACTCATCTTTTAATACTAGGTCCCAGTTGAATGACTATATGGGAAGCTTCTCTAAGTTCTCTTATAATAATAATCATCAAACCAAATTAACTTGTTCCATAAAAGCAAAAAAACTACAAACTACTAAAAAATTACATGTGGTCATATTAATATGTAATCATAAATTTAATACATAAATAAATATACACACAAATTGGTTTTCATGGAAATACATAAGGATATAGTATCTATTAATCAAAATAATTTCATTTTATGTATTTCAAACCTTTTCCACATGATAACTCAAAGTTTTATGGTTATCTTTTCATTAAATGGTTGATTTTATTGAAAAGGAATACTTAACATTTCAAATAGATCTACATGTCCTTTAGAATATGAAACAAATCTAAAATTATTTTTAGAACTAATAATAACTCATTTTTTTTTTTTTTTTTTTTTTTTTTTTGAGACGGAGTCTTGCTCTGTAGCCAGGCTGGAGTGCAGTGGCACAATCTCAGCTCACTGCAACCTCCGCCTCCTGGGTTCAAGCGATTCTTCCGCCTCAGCCTCCCAAGTAGCTGGGACTACAGGCGCGTGCCACCACACCTGGCTAATTTTTTTTGTATTTTTAGTAGAGGTGGGGTTTCATCATGGCAAGAATGGCCTCGATCTCTTGACCTCGTGATCCGCCCGCCTCGGCCTCCCAAAGTGCTGGGATTATAGGCGTAAGCCACCGCGCCCGGCCAGTAACTCATTTTCTATAGTTTAAAGCTACATTTGATTCACTGGTAGCTAATATCGTTATTTTAAAAATCAGAAATTAAAAAAAAATCTATGCGTGAGTCTTTTCAAAGATAATATGTGAGTTTTTGTTTTCAAGGCTTTTTGAAATAGAAATAATTTTTTGTTTGTTTTTGTTTGAGACGGTCTTGCTCTGCCACCCAAGCTGGAGTGCAGTGGCACGATCTTGGCTTACTATAACCTCCACCTCTCAGTTTAGGGGAATGTCATGCCTCAGCCTCCTGAGTAGCTGGGACTACAGGGGTGCACTACCATGCCTGGTTAATTTTTGTATTTTTAGTAGAGACAGAGTTTCAGCATGTTGGCCAGGCTGGCCTCAAACTTCTGGCTCAAGTGATTTGCCCACCTTGGCCTCCCAAAATGCTGGAATTACAGGCATAAGCCACCAGACCCGATGATACTTTTAAGTAAGTCAAAATAATAAAACAAGTTTTACCACATTCCATTGAACCCATCGATTTTCAGAAAAAATGGGCCAGATTAGGAAGCACATGATGAAAAAGCAACACTGTTTTGTATTATTTAGGAAGATTACCTGGTTCATTCCAAGAAAACCTTAAAACTTTTCAAATCCGTTTTTTGTTTATTGGACTATTTAACTGTCAGTGGTATCTACTGAAAGTAATACTGAAGGAAACAGGATTATTTTTCCTTCCATTTTACAGATGAGAAAATGGAGACGGAAAGAGTTAAAGTCACTCACACAACGTCACTCAGCCACTGCATAGCAACACAATAATGCTAATACCAGAACTGCTGCACACATGCTCTAATGTAAAATATGACAAAATATTTTATCTGTTTTCCCATCAACGATATAAATTCTAATAACTACCATTATATCACCTGCCTTTTCACCAAGATGAGAGGAAGAAAGTAAATAACATACAGGACTCTGCCATTTTAGCTCAGCAAATATGCTGAAATTCATATACTTCCTCTGAAATAAATATGTCTCAGTTTAAGCACTATCAATTAAACACCAAAGACACCTATGAATATTTCATTTGGAATATACCTTTCTAAATGAAGCCATGCCTGTTTCTCTGACTAGACCCAGTGTTTAAATTAAATCAAAATTTGCTTAACTCAGGGCTAAAAAAAATCAATGGATTTTTCTCCAAAAGCCATCAAAAATACTATTTAGCATTTTGAAAACAAGTTGACTTCTTTAAAAAAGAAATTTAAGTAGTTTTGTCGATAGAGTCACAGATAACAAAGCTGCTATTTTTAAAGCAGCAAAACACAGCTCTATATTACATAACATTTTATACATACTGTGTTATTTTATATATTCTCTTTCATTCTCCGAAAAATGTCATTGATAGAGTGAGTGATTATCTGGCAGTTTTGCATTTATAATTGACCGGTAATGAAAATGTAAATGTAAGGAAAAAATAAAAGATATTATCAGATGGTGTTTAATTTATAGCTGAATTTTGTCATGTAATGTTCTATAATTGAAACAATATTTGGAAGAAACGATCTTAGAAGAAATTTTTCCTGAAGGCATGCATATGGAGCATTATTCAAACCGCCTGTGTGGGAATTTTATTGGAAACAAATTATTTTAAGATTTTTATTAATATGAACCCTTCAGAACTACAAAAGTACTTTTATACTGATAATAACATTGAGCAGACAAAATGTCTGGTAATAACTCTATGCTTGAACATAGTTCTGCTGTAAGAATATGACACTGGGATGGGCAGAGTGATTCACGCCTGTAATCCCAGCACCTTGGGAGGCCGAAGCAGGCAGAAGACTTGAGGTCAGAGTTTGAGACCACCCTGGCCAATATGGCAAAACCCTGTCTCTACTTGAAATACAAAAATTAGCCAGGTGTAGTGGCTCATGCCTGTAATCTCAGCTACTTGGGAGGCTGAAGCAGGAGAATCAAAACCCGAGAGGCAGTGCCTACAGTAAGGCAAGATCATGCCACTGCACTCCAGCTGGGCGACACAGCAAGACTCTGCCTTAAGAAAAAAAAAAAATAGGGCACTGAATAGGAGTTTTGTGTAAGTCTTCTTAATTCTTAACTCCATGTGGATTTTTTTTTTTGTTATTATACTTTAAGTTCTGGGGTATGTATGCAGAACATGCAGGTTTGTTACATAGGTATGCATGTGCCATGGTGGTTTGCTGCATCTACATTAGGCATTTCTCCTAATGCTATCCCTCCCCAATCCCCTCACCCCCTGCTATTCCTCTCTTAGCCTCCCCCACCCCCAAAAGGCCCCAGTGTGTGATGTTCCCCTCCCTTCGTCCATGTGTTCTCACTGTTCAACACCCACTTATGAGTGAGAACATGTGGTGTTTGGTTTTCTGTTCTTGTGTTAGTTTGCTGAGAATGATGGTTTCCAGCGTCATCCATGTCCCTGCAAAGGACATGAACCCATCTTTTTTATGGCTGCATAGTATTCCATGGTGTATATATGCCACATTTTCTTTATCCAGTCTATCATTGATGGGCATTTGGGTTGGTTCCAAGTCTTTGCTATTGTAAAGCAAATAAATATACATGTGCATGTGTCTTTATAATTTTTTGAAGTAGAAACATAGGCAAAACAAACAAAAACAAACATCCTGAGCTTTTAAATCTTAAGCTAATAATCTCCCAAAGGCCTTTAGTATACCTGCTAACATCACGCAGTACCACATGTTAGAAACTTCCACAACTTAGATTTGGGAGAGAGAAAGGAAAGCTTGTAAATGGTTTCTTAGGAAAGCCATGAAAGCTGCCTGTCAGTTTACAGATGAAACATAAAGGCTATTGGCCTCCAAAAGTCCTCATTTGCTTTTGTTGTTATATGTTTGTTCTTAATATATATATTACCTTATACTAAAACTCTGCATTATTTTAGCTCCTTAATCGACTTATTATTCTGTGCTCTACTGTGCTTTTTGTAGATAAGGAGATAAAAATTTCTTTTGGGAATTGAAACATATACTGGACAAAAAATAATATTTTAGAACTCTAGGGAAAAATTTTTGTGATGAAAGCTTCCTTCTAGGCTACATTGACCCATGTGCCTTAACCTTTCTCAAATAAGTTACAGCCAGCAAAGTCACAATAATTCTATATTGTACATAAAAACTGGTTTCTCAATTGGTGAGGTCACAGTAAATCAAAACAAAATAGCTAAGGTCACTGGATTATTTCCACTGTACTCTTATTCCATCCATCAGCCATAGATTTGTACCTTACTCTTGGAATGTAGTTCTGAAAATGGGAATATTTGTTTTCTTATATTTGGGGAATGGGGTAAGAGAGTGTAAATGGAAATGTAAAAATAAATTACTAGTCTTTCACTAAAAAAAGGAAAAGGAAAAAGAGAAATAAGGAACTGCAATATCTACAGAGAATATCAATGAGTATCACCCAAAGGACTCTGTACAAAGGTATTTACAAAAAAGCTCATCCTTTACTTGAAACACACAATACAATTTCAGTTAGAAAGTGCCTTAGCCCCAAAAAATAGGGGATTCAGTGTGCTTCTCATCCTGGGACAGCATGAACAAGAATAAATGAATGTTTATGCATGCAGTTGTTTGACAGGGATCCCAATTTTGCTAAAATTGACATTTTGCATGGATCAATAATTAATATTTTTCTGACTCAGTTTACTCAACTCTCAAACAATTATTTTGGAGAAGTTTATTTTCAAGGTTCCAATGAGACCTAAGGTATGATTTTTTTTTAGTTTGTATTTATTTATTTATATTTTATCTTACTTTTCTTTATTTTGCAGGTTGTATCATATTGTTTATTTTTTATTAATTTTTATTATGCTTTAAGTTCTGGGGTACATGTGCATAACACGAACAACAACCACATGATTATCTCAATAGATTCAGAGCAGGCCTTCGACAAAATTCAACAGCCTTTATGCTAAAAACCCTCGGTAAACTAGGTATCAATGGAACGTATCTCAAAATAATACAAGCTATTTACAACAAATCCACAGCCAAAATCATACTGAATGGGCAAGAACTGGAAGCATTCTGTTTGAAAACTGACACAAGACAAAGATGCCCTCTCTCACCATTCCTAGTCAACATAGTATTAGAAGTTCTGGCCAGGGCAATCAAGCAAGAAAAAGAAATAAAGGATATTCAATTAGGAAAAGAGGAAGTCAAATTGTCTATATTTGCAGACAACATGATTGCATATTTAGAAGATCCCATCTTCTCAGCCTAAAATCTCCTTAAGCTAATAAGCAACTTCAGCAAAGTCTCAGGATACAAAATCAATGTGCAAAAATCACAAGCATTCTGATACAGCCATAACAGACAAATAGAGAGCCAAATCATGAGTGAACTACCATTTGGAATTGCTACAAAGAGAATAAAATACCTAGGAATACAACTAACGAGGGACGTGAAGGACCTCTTCAAGGAGAAGTGCAAACCATTGCTCAAGGAAATAAGAAAGGACACAAGCAAATGGGAAAATATTCCATGCTCATGGTTAGGAAGAATAAATAAATGGCCATACTGCCCAAAGTAATTTAGAGATTCAATGCTATCTCCATCAAGCTACCATTAACCTGCTTCACAAAATTGGGAAAAAAAAAAAAAAAAAAACACCTTAAACTTCATATGGAAACAAAAGAAAGCCCACATAGCCAAGAAAATTCTAAGCCAAAAAGCCAAAGCTGGAAGCATTATGCTACCTGACTTCAAACTATACTACAAGGCTACAGTAATCAAAACAGTATGGAACAGGTACCAAAACAGAGACGTAGACCAATGGAACAGGACAGAGGCCTCACAAGTAACACCACACATCTACAACCATGTGATCTTTGACAAACCTGACAAAAACAAGCAATGGAAAAAGGATTCCCTATTTAATAAATGGTGTTGGGAAGCTGGCTAGCCATATGCAGAAAGCTGAAACTGGGTCCCTTCCTTACAACTTATACAAAAATTAACTCCAGATGCATTAAAGATTTAATCATAAGACCTAACACCATATAAACCCTAGAATAAAACCTAGGCAATACCATTCAGGACATAGGCATAGGCAAGGACTTCATGACTAAAACATCAAAGTCATGGCAGCAAAAGTCAAAGTAGACAAATGGGATCTAATTACACTTAAAAGCTTCTGCACAGCTAAAGAAACTATCATTAGAGTAAACCAGCAACCAACAAAATGGGAAAAAAAAAAATTGCAATCTACCCATCAGACAAAGGGCTAAGAACCAGAATCTATGAAGAATTTAAACAAATTTGCAAGAAAAAAACAAACAACCCCTTCAAAAACTGGGCAAATGACATGAAAAGATACTTCTCAAAATAAGACATTTATGCTGCCCACAAAGGTGAAAAAAAGCTTATCATTCCTGATCATTAGAGGAACGCAAATGACAACCACATTGAGATACCATCTCACACCAGTTAGAATGGCAATCATTAAAAAATTAGGAGACAACAGATGCTGGACAGAATGTGGAGAAATAGTAACACTTTCACACTGTAAAATTCCTTGATTTCTTTTGTTGAGGAAAAACAAGACTTCTACAGAACTAAATTATTATGTCAACTAAATATTTGGAAAGCAAAACTGCATATTTTTATATTGACACCTCTAAATTTTTTGTACTAGGAAAAGAAAAAAATTTGTTGATCAATGATGATCTTAACACAGATAATACTCCAGTCTCCTTTGCTTGGCTACTGATCATATCACACAGTAATTTTTTTTATGAGTTTAAAAGAAGCTATTCTGCATCAGATTTTTAGATAATTTCAATACATGAACAAGATCCTAATTTAATACTCTCTATCAAAAATATCTGAATTTTGCAAAATGTCTATATTTTTGTGAAATATAGAATGAGGTATATTTCTGGAATAAATTATATTTTTATGCATAGACAATTAGTAAGTATATCTTATTATATTATTAATTCAGCAACTAGGTCATAATTTGGCTGATACTAATACTTATTAACTATTTTATATTTTAAAAATATTCTTTGTTTTCAATCTACGTGACATTCTCCACACAATATGCTTACAAAAATTTACCTAGATATGGATTCATGATATCACCAAAAGTTAGGATTAATGCAATGAATCATATGAAAACATAAATTAGCCTGTAGAAAGCTAACATGTCCTGACAAAAAATGTTATTTGTTCTTTAAGAATTTATAAACCCAAAAAATAATTTAAAAAAAAGGAGACTTCATAACACTTAATAATACTTGTGGTATTTGGTAATAATCCATAAAATATATAATCAAAATAAGTATATTAAAATCATTCTTACAGTCAGTGATTTAATGGGAGTTTATCAGAAAATGTTTGAAAATACTATTTTGCTATAATAAAATGTGAGACATCATTTCAGTTGTATTAAACTAATTATTTTATATACAATTAAAATTTTTATATTTATATATGGCAACTTCATATAGTCGGGAGATAGTTTATTATTTAGTTTTACTTTTCATCAAAGTGGCAATTGCTATAAACATTTTGTTTAAATTACCTTTGATTTTATTTTAACTTATTTTTTTAATTTAATATTAATCACGCGAACTTAAGCCTCAATCCTAGTATGGTATATTTCTAATATATAATGCTGACATTTTAAAATAATTCAAATTATAGTAGTTATGCTTAATGTTCAAAACCTACCATCTAACAAGCCAAAATTGCTCATTCCCACATAACATTACCTAGGAGCCAACTACCATTGCTAAGAATCCAAGCACAGAACTTTCTCATCTCAATGAATTTGCATATAACTTCAAATATTCTTATTTAAATTTTCAAATTAGGTTTTAGCTAAAAAAACATTGACTAGAAAGTACTCAAGTGAAAAATGTATAGTTTGCAAAGCGCTTAGGAAGACAGGCAGAAAACTCTGAAGATACAAACTTCTGAGTGAGCAGCACAGCAGTGGTGATTTAAGCATGAAAATGTGAATGGCCTCTTCTAAAGTAGTATTGTGTAATATCTGAATTAATGAAACAGTCATATGCACTGTTGAAAGTAAAGTAAAAGATAAATTCAACATATGTGCAGTTTGAAAAAATAAGAAGTGTTTTAAAGTCATAACATTTATAAATATTTTGGTTATCCCCAAACTAATTCTATCCTTACCTGGGATTTAGTAGAGCAACTCCATTTTGCAGTAGGAATTATTCTCCCCTTTTTCCCTATAACACAAATGTATAATCCATTAGTAAATCTTCTTACATCTAGCTCCAAAATATATCTGTCTATTTCTGATCAACTCATCCAAATGCCATCTTCTATTTGGACAAACCTCTTGGTTGATCTTCTAGATTGCTCTCTCTCACTCCCGCCTTTCCTACAGCCTGATATCCACTGGGTAACCACAATAATCTTTTTCAAGTGATGTGTTTCCTCTACCCAGACCTCCAAGAGCTTCCCACCTCAATCAGAATAAACTGCCAGGACACACGAGGCCCCAGAAAGCCTGTCTTCTTGATGCTGGTACTCACCTCATTGCCTGACTCTCTGTCACTGATTTACTCATTTTCAGTCATTATGTTAATAGTCCTTGCTATTTCTCAAACAACTAAGCATATTTCTATCTCAGGACATTTTTCACTTGCTACTTCCTCTGCCCATGTGGCGCTTCCTATGTGTCTGCAGATGGCTGACTTTGTCATTTCATTCAGTTCTGCTCAAGCATCACCCCGTTAAGGACTCCTTCCCTGACCATGCTATACAAAATAGCATATACCTGCCGGTCTCTCTTGATCTCCTGTATGCATTTCCTATGGCTGCTGTAACAAAATACCTCAAATTTGGTGGCTTCAATAACCCAGATTTATTATCTGCCACTTTGTGGGCCAGAAGTCCTACATGGGGTGGGAGTGTGGTTCTCTGGGCTAAAATCAAGTGTCACAAAAGACTGCATTCCTTTCTGTGGACTCTAAGGGAGAATGTATTCTCTTGCATTTTGCAGCTTTTAGAAACTGGCCACAGTTCTTGACCCCTCCATCGAAAAGCCCGCAGTAATGTGCTGAGAGTCCTTCTTATGCTATTGTCACTCTGGTTCTCTTCTCCTGTCTTTATTTTCTGAGCTGAGAAACATTCTTTGTTTTAAAGACTCCTGTGATTATATTGGGCCTTCCAGAATTATGCAAAATAAAACAACAACAACAACAAAAACTCATTGGAGCTCAAGTTTGTTTTTTTTTTGTTTGTTTGTTTGTTTTTTGATATGGAGTCTCACCCTGTTGCCCAGGTTGGAGTGCAGTGGCATGATCTCGGTTCACTGCAACCTCTGCCTCCCAGATTTCAGCGATTCTCCTGCCTCAGCCTCCCCAGTAGCTGGGACTACAGGCATGAGCCACCACACGCAGCTAATTTTTGTATTTTTAGTAGAGATGGGGTTTCACCATGTTGACCAAGCTGATCTCGAACTCCTGACCTCGTGATCCTCCAGCCTCGGCCTCTCAAAGTGCTGGTATTACTGGTGTGAGCCACCGCACCAGGCTAAGATTTTTAACTTAAATCTGCAACATCACTTTTGCTATGTAAGTTACTATATTCACAGTTTTCAGGGATTAGGATGTGGATATCTTGGGGGCCACTATTCTGCCTACCTTCCCCTGCTTCAGTTTAACTTATCGCTCAGATCACCATCTGTTGTATTATATGCTTCTTTGCTTGCTCTCTGTCTCTCCTTAGTCAAAAGCAATTTTCTCAAGAACAGAATCTTTGCATATTGTATTTATTGATGCATACTCAAGGCCTGTAATAGTACTTGAGTTCTAGGAGGCATTAAAGAAATATTTGAGCAGTGAAGAAATGTCAGGTGTATTTAATAACTGAAACATATTTGTGATCAGGGATAGTAGATTCAATATTGTAAACAGTAAATAGTACTCAAGGAATGTGTGATTTTGTTTGGTATAAGAACAGAATTAAAACAGGTGTAGTAAAATAATTTATATCATCTGTTTCTTAGTATAGCAATCTGTCTGCAAACCACATCTTCCATATTCACACAAGGAAGGATAGGTTAAGTAAAGAAAAGAAAAACAAATATTTTACTGAAAGTTTAGAGCCAGAAGAAATTTACATTTTTTATAAAAAGAGAAAACTGGCCAGGCATGGTGGCTCACACCTGTAATCCCAGCACTTTGAGAGGCTGAGGTGGGAGGACTGCTTGCAGTGAGGGGTTCCAGATCAGCTTGGGCAATATAGCTGGACCCTCACCTCTCAAAAAAAAAAAAAAAAATCAGAAACCACAATAGTATATTAGCTTTAAACTAGATTAACCTCTTGACAAATATTTCAAAGTATGTATGGAGAAAAGGGGTTATAAAATGCAAACATTTCTTACTAAGAGCATTGTACATCAATGCCGTCAGCTGAAAAGTGTTAACATTCATTCAAATAATTATCTGAATGCATTCCCTTCTGTATTGTCTTAAATTTAACCTGATTGTTATTTAACTTTTGGCTCAACATTATATTTTTGAGGGATTGCACATAAACATTTTTTTTTCTATTGATCAGCTTCAAAGAGGCACTAGCAATCTTGCCTGTACTATAGACTGTAAGCATGAAGGTGAACACAAAGGATAAAAGGTGATCATCATTATAGAGATTTTCAAAGCTCTAGTGATAATTACCTGCAATTCACTTCCCTTCATGATACCACATAGCTGTTTATGTGTGACTATATATTGTACTAAATTTAAAAAGATCCACATATGATGTATGATTTATATTGCTGTATCAACACTACTGAAACAAGAAACATTCCCACTTTCTGATCTGTGTTTGGCTACATTATTAATCTCTTTATTTTGTCAATGTCTTTGTCAATTATTCACATATAATTTTCTTGTTGAAGAAAATTTAGAAAAAAAAAGTTAATTAAAAGATTATGCTGATTTTAAAGACAAAGATCGAGGCACTTAAGAATGTATGTGGGGGCCAGGCACCCTGGCTCAGGCCTGTAATCCCAGCTCTTTGGGAGGCCGAGGTGGGCAGATCACAAGGTCAGGAGTTCGAGACCAGCCTGGCCAACATGGTGAAATCCTGTCCCTACTAAAAATATAAAAATTAGCTAGGTGTGGTGGCGTATGCCTACAATCCCAGTTACATGGGAGGCTGACTCAGGAGAATCGCTTGAAACCAGAAGACAGAGGTTGCAGTGAGCTGAGACGGCACCACTGCACTCCAGCCTAGGAGGCCGGAGCGAAACACCATCCCAGCACTTTGGGAGACCGCAGTGGGTGGATCACCTGAGGTCGGGAGTTCCAGACCAGCCTGACCACATGGAGAAACCCTATCTCTACTAAAAATACAATATTAGTCTGGTATGGTCACACATGCCCGTAATCTCAGCTACTGGGGAGGCTGAGGCAGAAGAATCACTTGAACCCAGAAGGCACAGGTTGCAGTGAGCTGAGATCGCACCACTGCACTCCAGCCTGGACAACAAGAGTGAAACTCCGTCTTAGAAAAAAAATAAAATAAAATAAAAAGAAAAATAAAGAAAAATATATATGGGGCTTTAGGATCAAATGGTGGTGTAGATGACCATAAATGCCTATTTTTATAGTCTACTTTATTCTCCAATCTAGTGTTAGGAAGAAAGTAGTCCCTGATTATGGTGACAACCATCTGTGCCAAACCAGGACTTAAAGTTTCCAGTGATGAGCCCAAATTCGGAGACCGCTTTATCCTGGCCCTCCAGTTCAAACTCAGTTCCTTCCCACTATTTTCTAGGGCACGGCAGCATACCCCCGGAATTCAGGTCATCTCTGTTTGCTAACCTCTCCTCTCATCCCTAGTGCAAGATGGGAGCAACCAAATGGATTAACATCAGAGTAGTCATGAACTTATTCAAAAAGTAGCAAATATATCTAAAAGGCCTAGAAAGGGAGATGTGAGCAGGAAAGTTCAGCTCAGAGTGGAGATGCAGAAGGGGATTTTTTTTTTTTTTTTGAGAAATAGAAAAGTAATAATAGTAATGATATTTAACATACTTTAGTAGTTAAAATGCTCTATCATGTCTGTACAAACACTTTGATAAGTTTTATGGTTATCACGTTATTTGATATAACCATTAAGATTAAAAGTCACTGACAGTTTTGCATCTTAAATTTATCCCACTGTTCGGAATTCTATGTTTATCTCTTAGTCATTTGGTTAAATGATGCTGTTCTCTTGCTTTTCTTAAATATTGGTCATTTTCTTTTTAGTTTGGAGAAAGAAAATTTTGCTATACTGCAATGATGTCCACTAACAAAAATGAAATTGATAAAATGCACACTTTGAAAAATTCCACCTCTGGAGCAGTATTTACAGAAACCAGCTCAGGATTTTCACAAGTGATCCTTATGATTTATTTATTTTGCTCTTAATTTTTTGTTTGTTTGGTTGGGTTTTTTTTGTTTTTTTTTTTTGAGATGGAGTCTCACACTGTCGCCCAGGCTGTAGTGCAGTGGCAGGATCTCGGCTCACTGCAATCTCCGCCTCCTGGTTCAAGCAATTCTCCTGCCTCAGCCTCCCCAGTAGCTGGGACTACAGGTGTGCACTACCATGCCCTGCTAATTTTTTTGTATTTTTAGTAGAGGCAGGGTTTCACCATGTTGGCCAAGATGGTCTCAATCTCCTGACATCATGATCCGCCCACCTTGGCCTCCCAAAGTGCTGGGATTACATGCGTGAGTCACCACGCCGAGCCAGCTCTTTATTTTTAATTTAGTATTTTATAAAAGGCGGCAATGGAAGTGCTACTGATTTTGACAAATCACCCGAAGTTTGCTTTTGATTGGGTAATTTTTGTAAAGTCTTTTAATTCATTTGTTTTAATTGAGTTAGGATAAGAAATGAAAAATGTTAAGCAACTATACTTAGCTTGAGATCTTGTATCTAGTTGAATAGTTACTGTATCAATTAACTAATGAAATTTATTTAAGATAAATTTTTATCTAAAAATAAAATCCTTCTAAATCAGAATATTTATTTTGCATCTCAGTTTAACTGTGAGCTGAATCAAATTATGTTAAAAAATCAAAATACTTAATTAATCTTGGTGACTTTTCAGCCAGAGTATTTTGATGCAGAGACCATGGTATTAAAAAAGAATAAGCCTGCTAAAAATTAAAGAAACAATGGCATAATTCTTTGTATAAATGAACTGTTTAAACACAGATATTTTTCTCCCTATGGTTTTCCTGAAAGATGGTTTGATACCAAATAACAAACATACATAGTTCAATAATTGTTTTGTTTTTATTTCATTTTGCTAGTGCTAAAAATTGGACAAAAAGATGGCAAAGATTAAAGTACTTTCAGAGGGGCCCTGTAGATATAACCCTTGGTGCATTGTAATAACTGAGGTCTGTTATGTACTTTTCTTTTCTTTTTTCTTGAGACTGAGTCTCACTGTCACCCAGGCTGTAGTGCAATGGCGGGATCTCGGCTCACTGCAACCTCCGCCTTCCAGGTTCAAGCAATTCTCCTGCCTCAGTCTCCTGAGTAGCTGGGATTACTGGCCTGTGCCACCATGCCTGGCTAATTTTTGTATTTTTCAGTAGAGATGGGGTTTCACCATGTTGGCCAGGCTGATCTCGAACTCCTGACCTCGTGATCCACCCATCTCAGCCTCCCAAAGTGCTGGGATTACAGAATGAGCCACTGTGCCCAGCCTTGTTATTCTCTTTTCTAATGTGTGACAGGATGAGTAAGATCTTCTAGGACAACTAGAAGAGTATGTATATGCACGGTACATCTAATTTGGTTATCCATCATGTAGTGGTTACAGATATTTGCACCAATGAAATCTCTTGGCCAATTAGGTGTTGGGAGAGTAGGAGTGAAGTGTTACCAGTCAATACACAGAATGATTTCTTCTAAAAGTCAGTGGGGTAAGTGGCATTCTACTATGTTTCCGATTTTACCCTAGGCCTCATTTAATCAAAGAAACTTCTCTGACCATCTTTTCAGCTTCTCCGTCTGTGTTGTTCCCATTTAGGCCAAGACCTTCATAAGCTGTGAAAGAATCAAGTGCCTTCCTTTAGGGCACATAGAACGATATACAATTATATAATCATTTATACGATTAAATGATTCTTTTCTTTTGCTCAAGTGTGAGCTTTGTGAGGGTGAGAACTGAATAAGATACTGATTTCCATTATATCCCCATTGCTAAGCAGAATATCTGGCATATTCAGTAAATAGCTGGAGACTAAATAGCTGAATACATAGAAGAACAAAATTTTACCTGCTGATTACATGGAAACCTTAGGCCACTGCCTTGACACAAGAGATCAAATGATACATAGAGGCAAGTCCAGCTTAATAGGAGTCAAGTACACTTTATTGTCGTTGTTCACTAATGACAAACGGGTTTATCAATGTTGTTTGTCTGTTAAATGTCAACATTGATTACTGTGCAAACATTCACCTGTGAAGAACCTTTTTGGTCCATGGGGCCATCCTACAGCATTGACATTATCAGCCAGTGCATAAGCAGATGATAGGCTACAAAATGCTGTGTCCCAATGCAAAATGAAAACATGGAGCCCTTTGTTAAAAAATTTAGGAAATTCTAGAATGTGATATCAGTGCACTAAGCCAAGAAAGGGCCTTTTGGAGCACGAGGCCCTATACAATTATACAAGATGCACATTTCTGAAGCTAAACCTGTCAATACAGAAGATGACATTTTTAGTTTCCTTTAGTTTTAGAATCTGACTTTATAAAACCCCTTTTCTCTTCTGTTTCCTCTCTTTGTCTTAATTCCCTCTGCTTTTTCTTCTGTAATGTCACACTAAGGATTACACAGGGGAGGTATTGTTACAAGAGGGACTGGGGAAAGGGCAGATATTTGTATGCAAAGCAAGCTACCATCATCAATTGGAGAGTACTAGAAAGGAGTAAAGAGCCCCTCCTCCTTCTGGTCTGTTCTCTTGGCAACTCCTGTGGGACTCTGTATTATCAACATACTGCTAGGATGGAACATCGCAACCCAGGAGTTTTCACTGCCTCCTTCCCCCAGGATGCTGACTGCTGAAATGAAAACCAAAGCAGCTGACATTTATTGGAGTTATAATACTCTGTTTTGAAACCTCAGAGTAACTACATCTACATTCATCACACATGGCAAATTTCTTCCTTCCTTTCTTTCCTTTCATTTACTTTTGTGTATCACTTGTCTTCATTCGTCTCTCTCATCACATGGTTCAATCCTTATTTAGCCAGGACCATGATTATAGCTGTCCTCCACAATCTCATAAATAGCATAATGCTTTGCAGTGATTCTGCATATGATATATATGCATAAAAATAAGTGATTGTATAAACATATCTCTCATATATGAACCGGTAGTTTTAATTCAGAGGTGCTTTCTTTTCTAAATTGAAGCAATCATTGTAGGGCAAGGGTTCTCAAATTTTTGTTCCCAGAATCATCTTGAGACTTTTGAAAGCACAGAATGTTGATCACTCACGGTATGAATGAAAAGTCTCAGACCTACTAAATCAGAAACTGTGAGAGTGGTTCAACTTCCAGGTGAGGCAAATGCTTTTTTTCCCCGAACTGCATTTCTACAACCATTGTTCCAGGTCATAAAATTGATTCTGAAGGTAGAATTTTCACGCTCTTTTGAATTTTCCTAAGGATTGGGGTGGCCACATGCTGAGTACAGGTGAGCTTCCAAGCAGACACATTGAGGCAAGATTAACAACTGACTGTGAATGACAGAGTTGGAGATTGACTGATTGACTGCCTAGAGCGGGAAGGTGAGCGGTATTCCACTGAGCTTACGTATTCTTGGTGGGATATTTCTTTCTGCCTGAGCTCCAGGTTAAAAGCAAAAGGGTCGTCAAAGACATTTAGACAGGAGGAAATGAGAGAGGTAAGGCTAGGAAGGGTACAAAGTGATTAAAGAATAGAACTTTGAAAACTAAAATTTCATTTCACCCTCTTTCTCACCATTTAAATAACAAAATGGGAAGAGCAATAAATTAAGTAGTTTAAAGAGCAAAGATTGGCCAGGCGCAGTGGCTCACACCTGTAATCCCAGCACTTGGGAGGCTGAGGCAGGCAGATCACTTGAGATCAGGAGTTCGAGACCAGTCTGGCCAACATGGTGAAACCCCATCTCTACTAAAAATACGAAAAAATTAGCTGGGCGTGGTAGCCTGCGAATGTAACCCCAGCTACTCAGGAGGCTGAGGCAGGAGAATCGTTTGAACTGGGAGGGAGAAGCAGTGGTGAGTCATCATGTCACTGCACACCAGCCTGGACGTCAGAGCGAGACTCCATCAAAAAACCACAAAAAACAAAAGACAAAGATTACTGTGTGGGAACAAAAGCTTAATTTCATAATTGCTTTTTCTTTGATGTAAGATTATAAAAAGAAATGAATCTACTTTGTGCCTTTGTCCCGAGTGAAAGTGAATTGAGAGTTAAATATGAGAAAGATGATAGTTTTATTAAACATACTTCCAGCTCTATTTGATAGTCTGACTGAACAGATACTTTGAAATCTGAATTTCTTATCTAATATTCTCACCCTCAGCCTCCCGTTACCTATGGAACCTATAGCCTGTCCAGCCATGCATTGCTGTGGGGATCAGTGTGGTTGTAGTATTTTGAGACAATTAGTGACCTTTTTAATGTTAAGTCCATGTCAAGATCAATTTCTGGCTGGAGGAATGGTCAAATATAAACTCTTCGTGGTCTAGGTATTTGACATACAGTCAGAAGAGGAGAAGGAGATACACTTTCTAATAAGGAATGTGGAACACACATTGCATAAAATGAAGTGGGATTCTGTGAGACAACTTTCCATGTTTCTGTATTACATCATTTTTTTTTCTGACCTATATTAAGGACATTGACATAAGAACAGTCTTGGATAATATAGTGTCACCATTAGAACAGATAAAAGGTTTGCATATTGTACTGTGAATTTTGCAGATACCAAGATAAAATCTCTTTTGTCAGACCCAGACAAAATAGAACCAGTAGGACCCAAAGGAGAGGAGGTGTTTGCTTACATGTCTGAGAGAATATATGGTACATATACACTGTGGAATACTATTAAGCCATAAAAAAGAATGAGATTATGTCCTTGGCAGGGATGTGGATGGAGCTGGAGACATCATCCTTAGAAAACTTACACAGGGACAGAAAACCAAAGACTGCGTGTTTTCACTTATAAGTGGGAGCTAAACAATGAGAACACATGGGCACATAGAGAGGAATAATACACACTGGGGCCTTTTGGTGGCAGAAGGAAGGAAGAAGGAGGATCAGGAAAAACAACTAATGGATACTAGGTTTAATATTGGGATGATGAAATACTTTGTACAACAAACACCCATGACACAAGTTTACCTAGGTAACACACCTACACTTGTACCACTGAACTTAAAAGTAAAAAAAACAAAACAACAACAGAAAAAAAACTGTTGACAAGGACTTTCTGAAACAAACAACCTTCACAAGAAACTCTTCATGCATCTCCTGCTTTGCTGGGGTTATCACTAGACTAGGACTGCGGTAATTCAGATAAGACGTTCTGGGAAGGAGACCTGCCCAGTTTCCAACAGCATTTCACTATATGAACTGACATCTCTGGGCATGAACCTCGAGAACCAATGAACTCTGTTTCTAAGCAGCTTACATAAATCTCTTTTATTAAAAAGCCCCGTTCACCCTTCCTTCACCCTCACTTACTGTACCAGGGGCTTGCTAGTCCATGCATTCTGGATTGTAATCTTTATAACTTAATCCTGAGTAAACCAAACAAATTTAAAGATAATTTCCTCTGGAGTCTTTTTTTTTTTTTTTTAAGTTGACAGCATAATAAAATAGAGACAAGGGCTTCCTAGGGAAAATAATTCAGACAGTATTGCTCATAAACCATTATAGCAAAATGCTGGGTTTCCCTAGCTGTGGTCTCTCAGCTAACATGCAGACCCATTCTATATGCAATATCTACTTGTGCTCATCTCAGCTGTGGCCCCTATGGGATATTGTGGGGGGAAAGAAAACTGTCACAGATATGATAGTCATGCTGCTTCCTGTGTCCTCTGTCTCTTACTTAGAAGTTTCCTAACTTCTGTCAGCATCCATGAAACTGGCAAGGTGATTTGTTGGTTTACTTGTAGGTAAGAATCTCATACAATTAATAGTTCTTAACAAATAATAAGAAATGAAAAGGCATAGAAGTAATAAAATAATATTTTAAGAGTGAAGAAATAAAAATTATAATTATGGTTTGGTGTTTTATAATATGTATTTTATTTATTTAAAAATATTGCCTTTTATTAAGAAACTGCTAAGAATTCTTAGAATGGCTTTTCAAAATGACAATATTGATTAAAACACGACTTTTAGCACCAAAGCCTAGTTTCTTCATTAAAATTACAGCCTAAATACAGTATAAAATGATTGTATCTATGTTCACTAAATGCAATTACAAATACACTAGGTTATGATTTATTTGTCACTATTTTTTATATCAAAGATTTTAATAAAATTCACTTCATCAGGCATTATATCACAGCCAAACAATGTACAATTCATCCCTGATTATTTTCACTTCACCAATGTTTCAAAATTTAAACTAGGCCATTGACCTTATTTAGGTATGGATCGAAGTAGTCAGTTTGAGTAAGAATTTAATTTTCAATCAATGTAAGAATTATTCAATCTACTTTTTATCAGTTTTTCTATGAAAATAGCATTCAATTTACTTGTAAATCGTTTCACATGTAATTAAAATTTTTTAACATTAAAAATAGGAAAGAAGTCATGCAATGTGATTTAGGTTTTATCTAAGAAAGTATAGGGGTAAAGATAATTTTTCTTCCCCCTCTGAAGGTTTGAATCTGCTGCAATAACTAGCAATGGACAGATTAACAGGAGAAAGACATAAAAATTTATTAACCTGCATAAGCACAGGAGCCATATAAAATATGAGACTCAAAGAAGGTCCAGATGGTTGAGGCTTAAATAGCATAGGGGAGAAAGAACTGAGAGATGAAGGCATTTGTGAGGGGTAGCAAATGACTTTCAGGGGAAATGAATGAGCACAAAGAACAGACAATGGACTGGGACAAAGCTCCTCTGAGTTCTGGGAGAAGTAGTGAAAAAGCAAGAGGCAGAACTTCTCTGTTCTCAAAGGCTGTACTTTATGCAGATAAAGTGTCCCAGGTAATCTTTCTGAGAGGCTCTCAGAAACACAGAGGAAGATTCTGTCTGGGCATAGCGACAACTTTCAGTCTTTTCTCTTCTCTGGTGGGGTGGTTCATCTTTCTTGGAAATTTGATGAGATTCCTAGGGAAGGGATCTTAAGACAATTGCATTTCTGATGGAAGAAGCTTTCCTCAGTTAAATAAAGAAAGTTTCAGAGAGAACTCTTGGGGAAAAACAAGAGAAGGTTAAGAAGTCTTTGGTTCTGAGGCAGTTTCTAAGACCTTCTAATTTGCTTTCATTGAAACATGCTCAGTATACTAAAGCACCGCACTTTGGGGTACTGTTCTCTGCATTCTCCAAAAAGCCAAGAAAGCAAGCAGTAACTTTTAAACCAAAAGCACACAGAGCATAGTGACTTATAAAGAGGAGGGGGCATGAGGTCAAACTTAAATTCAAGATCACATGTTCTTTAATTAACTCTTGATTGTTTGTCAGAATGATTACATTTTTAGAAACACTATCTGGCACTTCATTTGTTTCCCGGGATTCATTCTCCCTTTTCCCACCCTCAAGTTACAGGACATAAGAAATGTTGAGATATGATTAAGAAGAAAACTATCAGTAACAGTTCAGTTGCAGATAACAGAAACCACTCTAACTATTTTAGACAAATAATAACAGTTTAGTTTTGAATGATGTGTGTTTAACAACCTAAGTTGAAACAGAACAACTAGATGAAGACAAAGGTGCTTCTAGCTCCCAGAATCACACATTCATTGTCTTGGTTCAAAAAGCTCCCAGTACTGCCCCAGATAATGGTAACTGCAAAACCATGCTTTCTTAGCTGCTACCAATGGTAGCAAAATGAATATATTGCATCTTGCCTTTCTTCTTATTTAACTCTGTTTCTTTCTTTTCTTTTCTTTCTTTCTTTTTTTTTTTTTTTTTTTTTTTTTTTTTTAAGATGGAGTTTCACTCTTTTTGCGCAGGCTGGAGTGCAATGGCTCAATCTTGGCTCACCACAACCTCTGCCTCCTGGGTTCAAACTGTTCTCCTGCCTCAGTTTCCTGAGTAGCTGGGATTGTAGGCATGCCCCATCATGCCTGGGTAACTTTTGTAGTTTTGGTAGAAACGGGGTTTCTACATGTTGGTCAGGTTGGTCTCGAACTCCTGACCCAAAGTTATCTGCCTCCCTCGCCTCCCAAAGTGGGATTAGGTGTGAGCCACTGGGCCCAGCCAACTCTGTTTCCAATTAAACAAGACGAAGTCACCTGAAAAATTGAATATGAATCACCCTCCACTCCTACCCCAAACACTAACTGTAAGGAAAATGTGATTTTTAATTTTCCATGCCTATACAGTCCTGTAATGCAGACTCAAAGGAGTTTAGCAAAAATGTCATCAAACTATGACAAATTATTTTTCTGCCAACAAATTGATGGAGAGTGAAGCAATGTGGACACTCTTTGCTTTTGTTTCATAGACTTAGTGAGAGGACTAGGTTTCAGTAACTCCCCAACAGAAAATGGAAACTGATATTATCTTTCATAACACTCAAGGAAACCGAGGAAAGGGTGGCTAAGAAGCTAGTGTTTTAAAATAAGCATGTAGCTGTTCAGTAAGTGACACCTTATGCAGTTAAGCCTATTGTTTAATAATAGCATAACTTCTAGGCACGTAATAGTTTCATATAAAATGGAAGATTGTTTTATTTAATTGACGTTACTCAAATTGGATCTTTCACATTTGCAGTGAAGGGATCAGCCTTCTTAGAGTTCCACCCATTATTATATTAATACTAGAATACTTTGAAATTTTCTTAGTGTTTTATGATGGTAGTAAGGTATCTTCTGGGAAATTTCCTATTTAGTTTTAAAAGTTATGTATAGAAATATATTTGCAAAAGTTTTCATCAACTTTTATTGGCTTATAGTTGATATGCGGCCTCTCCTCACATTGAAGGACACTTTTGTAAGGTGCTGATCAATTCATTTCATTGAGAACTTACTGTCCCTTTTACATTTTGTTTATTCATTTCACTTCCCATGTGCAAACAATTTCCTGATATTGGTGACGACAGGAAAACCCTATCTAATTCACAAGGCTATTTCACGTAAGAATTGGAGGGAAAATTAAAAAGAAATAGAAAAAAATTCAGGATCCCAAGTTAACTCATTTATATTACACAATAAAGAAAAGGAAAAATAATATTGTTTAATAGAACAAAACCCATTGTTAGAAGTTTTACATTTTAGCCAATGTTCTGTTTATTCTTAATTGTAATTTTAACTACTAGGGCATATATTCGATAGGACGGCATATGATCTCAGATATAGAGTCTTCCTTTTAAAAGATGAGCATTAAGAAAAATGTGAATGGGTTTAATGCATTTATTGCTCAAATGTTTTCCTTTTCATTCTCTCATATCTATAACTATATCCCCTGAACTTTGGAATAGATGGATGCTTTGTCTGTTATTTGTTAATTATATTACCTGATCAAAAACAGAAAAAATGTAATAACTGACCGGTTGCTTCATACTTCAAAACGTATTACAATTATTTTGTATAGATATCTTTCACTAACATTATGACACAATTTTAATTTTAAACTAGAATAAAAATTTGCTTTTCTCCAAAAAAGTACATTATACAAAATATACTAGTCTATAATACATGGACGTAATAGACAATCCGGCTCTTTGTACCCAATTCTGTCACCACCGTCATAGTCCCAGTGACTCTAGCTCGGCAAATAGTGAGAGTAAATACCACATCTCCAGCCTCCCTAGCAACAACGTGTGACCAAGTTTCTAAATTCCACCCAATGAGATCATCGAAGTGACATCTATGTCTTCAGGGTCACATTTTTCAAGGGAAGGAAACAACTTTCCCTTGTTCATTTTATTCCTTTTTCTAGAAGGTAAATGTGAGGTGATCATACAAATGAGTTCAATTCCTTAAAAACATTGAGCATCAGGACAGAAGGAACCTGAGTTTCTGATGACTAGATAGGGTAGAATAATCATACCAACTCAAAAACTTATGTAAGAGAAGCATAAACTTCTGTATAATTCTGAAAATGTTATTTTGGGAATACATCGTTGCAACATGTATTCTAAATAATGTAACAATTTACCTCAGATATTAGCCTTTGGTTATTTTTTCAACTTATTTAAATGTAACCCCCAAATCCCACACATTATGTAGCCATATATTTTGAAATTAGCACTAAACAAACATAAAAAAATAATCTAATAAAAGAACCGTGTGTGTGTGTGTGTGTGTGTGTGTGTGTGCACCTAACCTACTGCATTTAATTAAATATTATAAATTTCTCTTGACAGCTAATTTTAGCATGTCAATAACAGGATTATATTGAATGCACGCATATACCAGGTTAACACAAATACACACAAATATATATATCACAGAAAAAAATTGAATACTTATTTTCACTTGACTGAAATTAAGGCATCCTGTTGAAAATAAAACAAACAAAACATAACAAAAACTATGGGCAATTGATACTGTGATAATTCAGAATTCTAGCTCTGATATTGCCAAACTTTAGAGAGGCCACAGAATTTTCCTCATCTTAATGCTATTATCTGTAAAATTAAGAGTTTCAAAAGTCCATTTCTGCTGTAAATATCATTTAGCTGTTTAGCTCAGTGGAAGTGTTTGGCATTTTCAAATAGAAGACTAATTGGTAACATTCATCATATAATAACACTGTGAAACATTAAAACTAAAAAGTTTTCATTCCAAAAATGGAATCTAATTTAGGATCCATCTCTCTCTTCTTCCCACTCCTCCCCTTGAGTTTCCTTCCTTTTTCATTATGCTTATTTTATAAGGGACCTGCTGACTGTTATAATGATCAAATAGGTACCCAGAAGGCAGTACGGCATACCAGAAACAATACTAAACCACAAGAAGAGTGTGGTATTACAGTATTACAGTTTTAACCCCGCCTCCAGTTAGTCCTGTGACCATTTAACATTCTGGGCATTATTATCTGCTAAAAAAAGAAAAAAATCATAACTGGAAAAAACGATCTTCATAATTTCTCCTCTAGCTTTAAAATTATAATTGACACATTATGCATTTATGTGTATATGTGTGTGTGTGTGTATATATATATATCTATATATATATATAATTTATTTATGGATGGCACCTTAAAAAGAATCTACCTGTAGCCGGAAAAATGCAAATATGTTAATTACTCTGTGGAGCTATACTGACATCCTTTGGTAAGGTTTTGGTTGATTGCAGTTTGATGTGGAGAGAGATACATGGGGAGACAGTTAGATGTTTGATAAGTAGATAGAACAATCCAAATGTTTTTACATCTGTCCACACACTCTTTTGGGTATGAAACTCATGAGGGGAAAAAGAAAACGTTAAAAAAAAAAAAAAAGACTGTGTCCAGTTCAAAGTGTAAATATTTTAACAGTAATTATATATTTACATTTTTAATAAAATATTTTATCTATAAAGTATGAAAATGCAAAGATAAGGCAGAGAAGACTGGCTCGCGGACATTCCAAAAGGAGGAGCGCGGTATGCACTCCTTTGACAATAAGCAACAAGAGAAGGGATTTGGAAAATCAAGCCGACAAAGTTCCCTGAAAGCAAAAAATGACATAAACATTTAAAACCACCACACACACACACACAAATCACTCTGGTAACATGTCAGATCTGGTTGCAATTTGACTTGGCGCTCCGATCATTCTTGGATTTCGGTAGTCTGGTGGGAGGATGGTGCAGGAATATACATGCCAGAAGAACTATCGGTTTAAAAAAAAAAAAAAAAAATGCAAGAAGCAGTCCTGTTCCTGAGATTGTGTTACGGACACAGGCGGATTAGATTGGGCTGATTACCTTAGCCTTGAAACAGAGAGTCTTTCTGCCCTGCGGGGGAGGGGATGCCTTTCAAGCAAAGCCCTCCTCTCGGATGCGCCCTCCCCTCGCATTCACTTGCAAATCGCTGTGTGCTCGCAGAAGCCAGCACTTCCCCAGTCTCTAACCTTCCCATGGCGAGTGCTGTGGCTCTATCAGCAGAACCTTTCTCTCCGCGTGAGGAAGAGCTTTTCTCCCTCTTTCCTTTTTTTTTTTTTTTTTTTTTTTCCTTTCCCCTTAATCAGAAGCACTGAATGAAAGCCAATCAGAGAGAGAGAGCTCGCCCCCGTTTTCTTCGGTTCCCTGCTGTCCAGAGTTAAAAGTGATGCTGAGAAAGAGGTTGAGTTAGATTGAAGTAGAATCAGTGCTAGAAAATAACAGCCGAAAACAAACAAAAAGGGGACATAGTGACAATTTCTCCGGGGTTATTTTGGCTGGAACCAACTTCCATTATCCAGGAGCCGTTGAAAAAGGTAGGAAGACTTCCCCTCTTTTCTTTTAACTCCCTTAAGATCTTTTATTTTCTTCCACTTGGGGGGTAGGGGAGAAAGGGAGGAGAGAAATGTTTGTTTTTGTGTTCAGCAATTATTTCAAAATAATTATCTTTAGGAGCTAAATAAGCATGCAACTCTCTATATTTAATTCTAGAAACAACTGCTTCGAATATCTATATAGGCAATGTAAAGCTGGATAAATTATATATGATACGCAACAGTGGGTCATGATATTAGAGTTTGTGAATTCATTCACTTGGAGCAAATGCTAAAAAATATGTTACAAAGTGTAATTTGTCATGCTCAGACTTGTTCGTCTTTATTTTAAAAATCAGTTGAAGAGATAACGTTGTTGCTGTGAACTCTAACATCTAACATTACTTTGCATTCCATATGAATGGATTCACTCTGCACTTATTCATAGTCATAGTTCATTGCACATTCAATAGAAAGAGAAATGACAGGCAGAAGACAGGTTCCTTGAAACTGTCAATGGTCACTAAGCATCTACATAAATACAGTAGATTGACATTCATCAGAAATGGAATAGGCAGAATTCTTATTTTCAATTGTATATCTGAGTCAGAAGTATGGGGGGGAGAGGTAAGAGAGGAAGAGTAAATGCATGTAGTCAGCAGTTGCAGCATTTATTGTTTCTGCTGCAATAAAATCCATATTTTATGTGGTGTTAAATTAATGCAGCATATTGCAAGTATAAATGCACGTCCCCAACAAGTAACTATTGATAGCACTGTAAGTATGGGCAAAAGCAGTAGTCTGAAATTGTTTTTATGCCACTACAATAAAAACCTACTATCTTCTTATTAATAAAAAAAGGGGAGTCTACAGGTACAAAGACAAACATTGTTTTAAAAATGCACATCGTCTTTTGCTTTGAAAAAACAGATCTGTTTCCTGTAATTGTGGTCCTTCATTCCAGTAAAAGCCTCTATTATCCAAAACTGCATATCCATTACTTCTCAGCTCTTTGGAGATACATTATTTTTTCTCCTCTTTTTTTTTTCTTTAAGGATCTATATTAAAAATAATCTGTCCTTCTGATGTTGACAACTGTTATACTTCAATGCATATGTTAGACTTTCTCCCTCCACACCATCCCCCTCTCTATCTCCTTTAAAACGTAGCTACAAGAGCTTCTCTGTGGTGAATAACACTTGGCAAGAGTGTGCTCATTTTTTAGGTCTGGTATGGTGAGGATTTTTAATTAGTAGAACTTTCATGAAAACATTATGTCATTGACAGAGCCGTATGTTCATTTTTAGTTAAAGTGATGAAGAAGAAGGAAGAGGTTATGTCCTAGAAACATAGGTAAATGCTAAGTTGCATGGAAAATCTGACCCCCGCTCCCCCTAGGGTACTAAATGTGGCACATATGTATTCAATGTGCAATGCATAAGGAAGTAATGGTTTATTTGGGAAGGGATGTGGTGAGGCGAATGGAGAGTCCACAAATATAAACAGTGTGGATCTGTGCCTTAGGGATACATCAGATACAAACCCATTCTGATGTTAAAAATATAAAGAAATGCTTCTTTCACTTTTTTTTTTTTTTTGGCTGTGTTATTAAAGTATGAGTCAATGTCTGCTTTCATTAAATCAGATACTTCTTGGGTTTCAAATACTTGATGCTAACAAATTGACTTCCCTGGTGAATTCATATGCCTTCCCTGACTCCAATCAAAGAACAGAATTCTATACACTTAGAGGTTTGGGGCAAAAAAGCAAACAAACAAAATCCGAATCTCTGGGAAATGGGAAAAGGGAATGTAAACTCTATGAGCATCCACCTATATACGGGTATGTGTGAAGTCAATGGTTAAATTTTTTGGTACCTGATTAATGCCTTAGGAGATGTTCCTTGATGTTTGTGGAAACTATTTATTGATAAGAACAGTACCATACAGGTAATCAATTTAATATTTCATTGTTAGATTTTTACTTACACTGGGGTTTTCTTTAAAAAAGAAAAAAAAAAGATAAAAAATTGATTTTAGTTGAGGGTAATATTTCTGACACATTATTTACAAAGTTAGTTTATCTGAAAGAGGTATTTTTTTTTTTTTCTTGTTGAAAAATAGACTATTTGAAACTGGAAAGGTTAATTCCAAAATACATGAATCCTGTATAAAATCCTGTAAAAAAAATCGTGTAGGGTGAATTTCTTGACCTTTACTTAATTTTCTATATAAGCAAATAACTGAGGCAAAGTATATACTATCTGGGGGATTTCTGTGCTTATGACTGATTTCCTGTGTTTCTTAACCTACTTTGCAGCAAGTGATAACACGTCTTACCGGAATATGTCATTTTTATACCAAATCATTCCACTAGGCTGCAGCACAAGAACAGTATTGGTGCTGATGATGCTGATTCAGCAGCAAAGTGAACCATATTTTTGTTAAGTGTTATTATCAGTAATAGTGTTTCATAGTAAGCAATTAATATAAATCAGTGATGTAAACCCTACTACCTCTAGTGGAGGCCTTGGGCATTAAAAGCATTAGCCACAATATATTCTTATTTCTATTATGCAAATTCCATTCTATTACTGTTGTCATATTAGAAATACTTGTAAAATACTGAAATTATAAATAGAAAAACATAAAAAATATTTATGCCAATTATCAGTAATTTTATGCTCCAAATTTCAGGTCTATGTTGGAAAACTCTACTTTTGATTAACCCAACATATTATCTAGGAGAGTTTCAAAGGAGACAATTTGCTAACCTTTTTCTGTTTAACAATTATGTCTGGAATAGATTGAAATAAAAAACCAAATAGCAAGAAAAATTTTCTCATCTTTTTTAGACTTATACTGGCCAATGGTAAAATCGATTAAGCATTATACTAAATGCAATATATGGCCCCTATTATGATATTTTAAGCAGTGAAAAGAAGAGTACTTGGAATGACACTAGAGACGCATATTTGAAAAACTGAAAGTTAACACAGACAAATCTAATTTTTTTTCTTGACACTTATACAGACCAATGGTTTCACAAAAAGATATTGTTTTGCCATAATTAAATAATCTGAAATATACAGAAAAAATACAAGTCCTAAATTTTTAAAAGTCTTTCTCTTTTTGTTCTAGTTAAAACCTTGGGATGATATTCACAGAGCATTCATATGATTTTCTGCATTTACCCCAATAAGGTCAACCTTCAAAATTAGAGATTTTTTTCTCATGCATAAGAACAAGAGACAATTTCAAACAATTACCAAGCAATGCCTGTTTTCTAAGATAACAATATCAGCTCTGGGTCGCCTCTGCCCTCTTCTTTTCTGACTGTAGAGCAGTCTCACCTCACTTGACATTGTAGCATGAGCCCTTGAGCCCTTTTGCAATCCAGTCGTCCTGTCTTTCTTGAACAGAAGGGCACCTAAAGCATATAAGGCTATTTTGCTTTTCTCATACCTTTCTGTCACCACTCAGTTGAACTAACTCTAGATATTGTCAAAATATAAGACCCATCACATTACATTTGCAGATTTCTGGGAATGTTTTATTCTTAATGAAATATTAACAATGATAAGTTGAAATAATCTGACAGGTTTAAAAAATTTTAATACAACTTTTGCTTAACTCTATTATCAATGCAACTTCTTACAAAAAAGTAACTTTTGATTTTTTTAAGAATGAAAGTACTTTATTTTCATCAGTTTCTTTATATTTTTTTCCTATTTCTTTCTTGCAATGTATATGATGCCCTATATGCTACATGACTAAGAGACATTTGTTAAACATTAACCATAGTGGAGTTGGACCTAAAGAAAGGGAAAGCTGCAAACTGAGTAGGAAGGAATAAAATAAAATCACATTTTACATCATTTTAGGAAATAAAATGTACCATTCCTTCAAAATAATGCCTGCCTGTGGGAGGTTGAAATGCCTTCATATAAAAATCCCTTTCAGGAAAGGGATTCATATCCTTAGAGAGTTTGTCAGAAACATTATACGCACTTTACCAAATCATGTGATTTCAATATTCAGTCTTTTTTTGTTCAAGAAAGCCGCCTTGATTCAACAACTTTATATGATGCAGTGATATAAATTAAAGTTAAATGACACTTCAAGCTTCAGGACAGAATTAAACAATAGACTATAAGAAATAATACAATATTGCTTCACAATAGGAAATCAGCATTAAATGACATGTCTAAACACTTCAGAGCCATGCTGATCCCCATAAATTTCTCAGGTCATCTCTCTCTCTCTCTTCCACCCCATCTCTCTTTCTGTAAACCTGTATTTATTTCCATCCCTCTCTCTTCTTTTCTCTCCTTCCTCATTTAAAACAATTATAAAACACTTCGAATACATTTCCCATGTGCTTTTAAAAAATATTATCCTATTGTAAAGTTATATTTCTGTAAATCTTGTGATTTTTATGGCCAGTATTCTATCATCTGCCACATTATACTTTACATTTATTACATTATCCTTTGCATTATAGCACAAAGTGTATGACAGTTCAGTTGGCTAGAATCTATTCTTTTAAATGAAAGCAACTCTTACAAATTTTGTAACTGTGAGGCTTCTAAGGAGTTGAAATTGGCACCAGTGTGGTTTACTGCACTAGCAAGCCAAGTATGGGAATTCAGCATTTATTATTGAAATGACTTCTCCAAATTATCAGAATGTAGAATGCATAGACATAAATTATTATGCTCAATGCATAAGTTATTGATTTGGAATCTTTATTGATTTACTGTGAGAGGATATTGAAATGGTTTGACAGAATTTTTAAAATAAACATGAATTACATGTTTCCAGAAAGCACTGTTTCACTAGACATGTTGATTCTTCTTTGCTGCAAGAAGCAAATATTACCAGTTTGTAATCTAAAAATAAAAACCGGTATATAATGAGCAAATGTCTGTTCTAGAGATTGTGGAGTAAAGAACTACCACTGCTTTTCTTTCCAGTTGGAAATTCCGGAAACAGAAACTGTAACAATAATCAAGTTAGGCATCATGTGTGACAAAATGAAATAATCAATAAACTGAATACAGTAAATATTCCACCTTGAGTTACTCTGGGAATTCTCTCCGTGGTTAATTTAATATGTATAAATGCATGCATTAATGTTGAAATCTGGATAGATCAAAGGCAACCAATACGTTTGTCCCAGTAATTGGAATATTTGGAGTAAATTTTGTACATCATATTAATGTAAGCTTTTAAAATGTAAATTTTTCTCCTTTCTTAAAAATATAGCTCCACTCTCAATAAAATTAGGTCAAATAACTTCCTTGAATCCATGTAAATTCTGGGATTTCTGAATTTATGAATATTTTCATAATTATTGAAGCAAACATCAAATATAAATGAAGCACCATAATGTTTCCAAATAATTTGACTTCTAAAGGTAAATTTTAAATTCATAGGCTTATTTTTTGGTAGATTTGAAAATATTTGAACTACCTGAGGAATTTGACAAGTTTTGTATTCCCATGTAATTCTTCAACCTATAAAGTGTATTTATCAATTGTTTTATTAAAATTATTTTCCTGAAATAAACCAAAACATTAAAATTTTTATACTTCTAACTCAAGTGGCTTAAATCTATTGCTAATAAGATAAAAAAAACATGAATTACATACTTTCAAAACCAACAATGTGGTATTGATTTGCTTTAGTGATGACCTGAAGAAAAGAAGCTATTGGCGTAAAATATATGTCAACTTATTACATCAAATAAGAAACTGAATATCCAATGACTATTAGCTTAGCCATCTATCATATTTTTTCTTTTCTTTTTTGACTTCTTCTTAAAACAGTATACATTGGGGGTTATTCTTGCTCTGTAGTCTTGAACCATATTTTGTCACCAGAGTGATTTTTCAATATGTAGTCCCTGAAGAGTGAAAACCAGCAACGTGCAGATTTATTCTGTCTGCATTTAGCTTCCTAAATTTGAATATTTCCCCATGAGTAGGAACTTACAGAAAATCTTTATTTATCTACCCCCTCAACCAAGACTTTAGTTATTCTTTTAGAGATTAGTTAAAAAATGAATCCTAAGCACAGGCATAGACTTAGAGGCACTGTCACTTTGTGTCTTTTTCCTTTTTTTTTTTTTTTCTTTAACTGCTGAGTGAAGAGTAGAAGTTTTCTACAGAATTTCTACACTAAAATGATTCCCCATCCCTCCCTCCACTGGCTATATGCAACTGAAAATGATAAAGGAGAACTCTACTTTTTCTGAGATTTTCTTCTCTTCTAGGTACTATCTTTCAAAATATACGTCCGAATTTCAGCAGTTAATAGTAGATAGCTCTACATAATATTTTAAAAATTAATTTATAAACCTTCACTGACTTGAGAATAGACATAAGTACTGCCATCAATACTTAAAAAAGTGACAGGAATGAAATTAAATCTAAGATTTTAAATCCTAAAGCCTAAATTGAGAAAAATATTTTCTTTCCTAATGATTCCCACCTCCGCCCCTTGGAGTTAGATTAGCCATCATGATAGAATATGAATCTGAAATCTGGCCCAGTGGAGATGTGAACATAGACAAATGATGACAACCATGATCTTGACTTCAGAGCAAAGAAATTAATCACTTCACTTCATAGGTAGAGGCTAGATCAAGCCTGTTGCTAGGGAGGTCTAAGAAGAAAAAAGCGTGGATGAGGCGAGCCTTGTCCTTCACTGAAGCAAAATGAAACTTTGCGTAGGAATCGCAGTTCCCAGAAACACTCTCATGGAAATTTGAAATCTTTGATAGTACTTAGGGGTTCAGTACTATGAATTCAAAATTCACAATCATTAAATAACTGTCTTTTGATTTTAGGCTGTTATATGCTGCTATTTACTCTTTTACATGTGTTAGTTACACATTTTATTTTGCAGTTTCCATGAGCAATTTAACTGGTAACCTGGTATCTATACTATAATTTGCTCAGTTTTTCTTTAGCTCCTAATTAATTTCACTCATTTTGGGGGAAGTTACTGTGAGGCATTTCCTTCTGTCACACGTGGAGATATAAGGATGAATTTAGTACAAATTTTGTCCTTAAGAAGAGGCTAGTTCTAATGTGAGATAGTCACAATTAAATATCATATAATTTACAATAGGAATGTCAATAGTTATGTTCTACATGTTTCCATTTTTATGAAATAGTAAAATTAGATTGTAGAACATAATTGGGCAGTCATGTGTTCCTCCTCCTAACACAGTCTTAAGTTTTCATCTTCCAATAGATATACTGCCGAAGAAACCCCTCACTAGAATTTCATTCATCCGTTCTTTCATCCCTTCATTTGCCAAGTATTATTTAAGTGCCTACCATAAGCCAGACACTGTGCAAGCATCCAGAAATACAAACTTGGGAAGAGAGAGAGAGAAACTAACCAACAAAAGCCTCTGCTATTGTGAGCCATTGAATGAATAATCACATGACTTGTTATATTCCAGCTTTGATAACTACAAGAAAGATAACTACTAGGTGCTTTTAAAGTGACTAATACAAGGATCTAACTTTATCTATATTTTTAAAGTTGCATTGTTGTATTTATAGCCATACCACATCACTAAAGAAAATATCAGAGTTAGCAGTTTGGTTCGAGATAGATACATTTTTGTATAGCCTGAGATTTCTTCAGCCATGTCCTGAGAATGCATTTTGATTTGGTGCTTCCATTAGGAGCAGCCTTCTGGTTGGTGGTCTGTGGTGCACTTCAAATTTGCGGCAGCCAATGATCATCTTGCAAACACAGACAACTCTATGGGATAAAGCAAGGACCCAAATTTGAGACTAATATACCCATGGCCGTCAAGAAGCCTACAGAAAAAATTATGTACCAGGAGGCCAAATGTAACGCAAATTCTTATTGCTATTTTTTTTTTGTTTTGTTTTGTTTTCTTTCTTTTTTTAACTTTTATTTTAGGTTCAGTGGTACACGTGCAGGTTTGTTATATAGGTATATTATGTGTCACAGGAGTTTGGCATACAGAAATATTTTATGAACAGCAGCTTTCTTACTTCTAAAGTAATGAAAATAAGCACTTCATAGAAGCCACTGAGTTTTAAACGTGGTCACTCGGTGAAAAAGACTCTTCTATATAATAGTCTGTTTTTGTGAGGACATCAGATGAAGGTCGTGCCTAATAGGGGACTACACAGCGATAAACCTACATCCTAGAGGCACTGAGATTTCCTTTCTTAGAAAGTGTAATGACCCTAACCTAAGTGCTCTCACAAGGCCCTTTGATGGATGAAAGCATGGATCGTGGCACCAGACTGTCTGGATTGAAATCCTGGCTCTGCCACTCACCATATATTGAATATTTAATGTCACTGGTAGTTTTTTTTAATCTGTAAAATGGGGTTAATAATTATACTTACATCATAGGGCAATTGTCATGTTTATAATAAGCAACTACTATAAAGTCTAAGAAAATACCTAATACACAATAGGTGTTCTATTCTACCTGTTACTGTCATTGGTATTATTATATGTTAATTCATGTGACCTATGCTTTTCCATTAATATTGAGTGTGTTGTATTTTTACCACAGCATTTAATATCACTTTGGCTACAACTTTAAAATACTTAAATATTTTAACTTGTGTTATGTAATAATGTTGTACTTGAAGTGAGAAATTCTTGATGTTTTAAGTCTGATTCCCTTATTAATTCTAGTGACAACATAATAAATTTTTCACTCTGAATTTTATTTTTGGAGAAATGGGAGTTTGAACCATACCATTTCCAAGGACACAGTTGATTTATCTATTATTATAATTGGAAAGGGCTCATAAGTCTATGATTGTAACTGGAGAGAGCTCAATATATAACTTTTATAAATGTATTCATTCTCTAATGATCGTGAAAATGTCAGTTATATAAAGACTTGAACGTAACCTGAAAACTTAAATTGCATTCTCAGGGAGGCATTGCATGAACTAGGGAATTGATGGATATGAAATTTGAAAATGATAGGAAAGACCCAAAACAGAAAGAGAGGAGGAAGAACACATCAGAGAGAGTGAGACGAACCGTTGTGAGGTCCATGAGCCACATAAACTCACTCAGCTGAAACATGAGCCATTTCCAAATACACTGCAGTAATGTTTCCTTTCACAGATTCTCCTTCTTGAGGTCAGAGTAATGAGAATTAGAAAAAAAATGATGAACAGAGGCAGTGCATTACAGAAATTATCCCATTAAAGTTTTGATACCTATAAATCTCAAGAATAATTCTGCAGTCTATATTACAAGCTGAAAGGTCAGTGGACGACTGGTTCCCTAGACAAGGTCCCTGAAACTGTCTGATGAAGACATAGAACCTGCTGCAAAATGTGAAAAATTTAACAGGTTTTATTTAGATCATTCATTCTTTTCATTCATCACATTCAAGGTGATATGAAGATCAATTTGAAACCACTGTTTCCGTTTTTTTTTTTTTTTTTTTCATTTTTGTGGCTCTATCTGTATGTTAATTTAAAAAGCACCTGGAATGGTTTCTATGGATTACATAAACAAATGAAAACTTTGAGGTCATAAAATATACATTTATATGGGTTCATAAATTTTTTAAAAAGCTTTATTTTAAAAATCCAGAATTATATCACAGTATTTTTCTTTTCAGTTTTATTTATAGCTCAGGGATAATTAATATATTATTTATACATTCACATACTGGAAGGACATACTTAGCACTCCGTCTTATCCACTAACTTGTAAAGATGAGGTAACCTATAATAGAGACTCCTAACCTTAGCTGACAGATATACTTTAGTGAGCACAGTAAAGATAATATTCATATTTGCCATAGCTATATATTTACATTCATTATTTATTTAATCATGTATTATCTGTTTAATCAAAGTCATGGTTATTTTTTTCTTATCATCTTCATTTAATGCTGTGGCCATTTCATAGCATTCTTTTTTTTTTTTTTTCACAACTTCACTATAATATTTGGCAAAATAATTTAACCTCATGGCTTATTCATCAGGCTGGCTAATTTAAAATATTCTATCAATATTACACACATTGTAAATTTAGTAGAATGGATCATTTAAATGTATATACTTTTAGAATTAGACTTTACAAGGGCTAAAAACTTTGACATACTTTCTCTTTAATTTTCACATTCTTTAATCATGCTAGAGACAGTTTGTTAACTTGCATCTATTTTGCTTTCATTTAGTTGGAAGTAAAGTGAGAATAAAATCGTGCAAAATTAGAGGGGAAATTAATTTTTAAAACCCAGGAAATGGTTATTGGATAATTAATTATGCAGACTACTGAAATAATCATTTCTTTTTAAAATCCTTCAAACTCTTTAAAGGTTTTCAACCATTTGATGTGTTGTTTTGAATGTCTGAAGTTTAAAACAATATAAATTAGGATTCACAACATGATCAGAAGGTTGAGATGAATTTATGTTTTTGAAGTATTGATCCATTTATAGGGCAAATTGCTGCTAATATTTCTGGTAAAATTCTATTCACTTGTCCAGAGGGAAAATAACATATTTTGGTGTTTAGTGCCACCTTGTGGTCATGTTTAGAATTATCATTCTGTATTACAGAAAGTTTTCTGGCTTTAGATGTTTTTCCAAGTGAACGTTGCACTTGGAAGCATTGAAACAGATGTGAATTTACATTAAAGATTATAAAATGACATTGAAAATGAATCATGTATAAATGAATGCTATTTAATGTTTCCATATTGACATGAATTATAGCAAATATCGTTTTACAAAATAGACATAAAATCTTGTAATCAATATTTTTGAGGCAAGATATCATTTTTAAACTAAAATATATACTGTGCAGCTACAAGTAAACTCTAATAACTCCTCATAGGCTTAACCTTCTCAAGGAAAATTTTTTTTCAGAATCCTCTGATGGGCAACTCAAGGAAACCCCGGGCTGAATTAATGTTATTTTTGCATTTTGTAAAACTTAAATGTGAATATGCTTCCTAAAGAAAAGCAGAGAACTAATAGCAGCAAACTCTGGTCATTGACTGCATTTTTTCAGTAGGTTCATTGGAAGTTCAAAGAAAAAATTATGTTTACTTCTTTTGATAAATTCTAAAACAATTTATATTTATATATTATATTTATATATAATATGTTATGTATTATATTATACATATTATATTTTATAAATTCTAAAACTTTTTTTATGAATTCTAAAACAATTTATAATATAGGTATTCACCAAATATCAAGGCTTTTTGACTAGGTTTTTTATAATATTGTAACATACTTACACAGGAGTAAGGCCTATAATTACTGTTGTAATTTTACTAGAATGTACCTATACTTAAAAATAAAATATTACAATTATTTTCTATAAAATGAAAATAAAAAGTCTAGAACAGTAGTCATTGCTTATGTGGTCTTACTCCTCATTATTTCCTTTATTATCTGAAGGTAAAAATGAATAAATTTGAACAAAGTAAATTTTCTTTGTATATAGCTCATAGGAATATCTGAGCACAAAATTTTCCCATACTTTATTTCCATATGGATAACTATATAGTGATATCTCTTTATCAGTCAATCTGGATACATTTCTGTTACATCCTAAATTATCAACATTGTCCTCCTCCTCCTCCTCCTCCTCATCATCATCATGGAAACCTGAGTAAAACTTCAATTGTGAGGCTGGACATGGAATAGCTTAACCACAATTACAGGACACAATGTGAATTACAGGACACAATGTAAATTGCAGGACACAATGTGAATAAGTCCTGTATTGCCTATCACTGGGGCACTGGGATGATTTGTTTAATTAACAGAATAGACCTCAATAGGAATGAAAGACAAATTTATAAAATTGAATACAAATCTTATAACAAATATCTTTATGTTATGTGTTAAAGCTATGAGTTGTCCATTGCTATTAGGCAAATTATTTTCTCTATTTTGAACCTGCCATACTGCTCTTTAATGTGGAACCAGTGGTCAGAGCATGGCATTTCTCATGCACAGCCCAATAGTCTGACTGAAAACGAAGATTACGTTGCTTCCCATTAAACCATGCTCCTTCTGTCAACAAAAGTGCTTCTATTCTGAGAGATATTACTATTGATTTGCTTTTATTCTCAAAAGACTGATGGAGTTTTTTCCTCTGCAGTGCTGCACACCAGGTATTATTTCAAATGAATATATAAAGCATTTATTTCAAATCCAAAGGGGAGACAGAAGTTGAAATGATTTATATAAGAGTATAGAAATGTTTCAAATTTGCATGCAACCTTTTGATGATGTCATAGTCATATTTAGTGCTATATTTTAGGGCAAAGCCTTTTTTTTTTTAACAGAATAGATAGTAAATGGATCATAAATATAGAAAGAAGCATATGAAAGCACCTCTCAAAGTAAGTAAAAAACAAGAAATAACCCAAAATAATTTTAGCTAGAAATATCTACTTCCTTCTCAATTTTTATCTAAAATATAAAATATAGTACACTTGTTTATACAAGATAATTATCCTCAAGCGATAAGGTAGTTTTGTCTGTTTGGTTTTGAGTTGGAGTCTTACTCTGTCTCCCAGGCTGGAGTGCGGTGGCATGATCTCAGCTCAATGCAACCTCCGCCTCCCCGGGGGGATTCTCCTGCCTCAGCCTCCTGAGTAGCTGGGATTACAGGCATGTGCCACCACGCCCGGCTAATTTTTGTATTTTTAGTAGAAACAGGGTTTCACAATGTTGGTCAGGCTGGTCTTGAGCTCCTGACCTCGTGATGCACCTGCCTCGGCCTCCCAAAGAGCTGGGATTACAGGCATGAGCCACCGTGCCTGGTCATAAGGGAGATTTTCATAGTCAGCCATCACCCTGGGACCATTTTTGAACTGCTTTTCATTTTTCACTAACTTAAGGCAAAAAAATGTATTTTCAATAAATCTCAATTTTTTTCTCTCAAATATAATTATTTGATAAATGATTTTATTTCTATCTGTATTTTAAAAATGACCCTTTCCTTTTGATTCCAATTCCACACTACAGAATAGATTCAAATTACATCTTTCCTTCACCAGTCAACAACATTTTAGAGTTCTACATGTATATATCGTAAAGTGTGGTAGGAGCTAGAGAAATGGATGTAGATGAGATTTTTTGTCCCCTTTCTCACTGAAATGGAAATATAGTAGGAGAGAGTCACGTTTAAAAGTAAATACATTGTCAATTATTTAGTGTTCTGCTTTAGGATACTAATGGATTTTCAGAAAAATGTGGAGGAGGGAACATGGTCATTTAAATACAGGGGAGCGGAAGAGGGACTTGAAAGGTGAGGACTCTTTCAGTGGGTGTTAAAAGATGAAGCTGGCCGGGCGCGGTGGCTCAAGCCTGTAATCCCAGCACTTTGGGAGGCCGAGGCGGGTGGATCACGAGGTAAAGAGATCGAGACCATCCTGGTCAACATGGTGAAACCCCGTCTCTACCAAAAATACAAAAAATTAGCTGGGCATGGTGGTGCGTGCCTGTAATCCCAGCTACTCAGGAGGCTGAGGCAGGAGAATTGCCTGAACCCAGGAGGCGGAGGTTGAGGTGAGCCGAGATTGCGCCATTGCACTCCAGCCTGGGTAACAAGAGTGAAACCCCGTCTCAAAAAAAAAAAAAAAGATGAAGCTGATGAGCCAGGACACATGGCTGTCTGCACATCCAAAGACCTAGCTGATCTTCACGCCTGTATCTCTTCCTCTTCTAATTCTTCCTAAAATATATTTTTCATAATTGATTTTTCCCCACAATTATCCATTCAGTAATATGTACCGATTTTTCATTATGAAGAAGGCAACATTTTAGGCAATAAGATATGATAAAAAATAAACCATATTCAGACCTCCTGCCCTCAAATGACTTCTGGTGTTTTCCGGGGCTCAGGAATTACAATATACTGTGAAAATTTCACAGAACACTACAAATATAGGATATCGTAAGATTTAAAGGTGACGGCATACAGTGTTAGGGTTCCTTCAGGGATGAGATTAACCTGAGTCCTTAAGGCAGTGACAGTGTCAGTCACGAACTCAGTATTTACCCTGGTTACAATCCCATGTCCAGAGGCAGTACAGCATGGTGGTAAACTGCTCTCACTCCAGACCTAGGGCACATCTACCAAGAGTTTTACCACTTCCACCAAGGAAGGAGTTTGAAAATTTGGCCCAAGTATTCAATCTAGCTAAAACTCAGTTCCCTTTGTCTAGAAGATGGAACAGTAATGTTGATGTCGCCTAACTGTGCTGAAAGGATTAAATGAAACTGTACTTAGCACTTAGCAGCTTTTGTTTTTTTTTTTTTTTTGCAATTATAAATGCCTAGTAAATATTATCAGCATGGACCAGTTGCTGTGGCTCATGCTTGTAATCCCTGCAACCTTGGGAGGCCGAGACAGGCAGATCACAAGGTCAGGAGTTCGAGATCAGCTTGGCCAACATGGCAAAACCCCATCTCTATTAAAAATACAAAAATTAGCCGGGTGTGGTGGCATGCACCTGTAGTCCCAGCTACTTGGGAGGCTGAGGCAGGAGAATTGCTTGAACCCAGGAGGTGGAGATTGCAGTGAACAGAGACCATGCCATTACACTGCATCCTGGGTGACAGAGCGAGACTCTGTCTCAAAAAAAAAAAAAAAAATTATCAGCATGTATTACTGCTTACTGGGTAATGGCCAAATTTTTAAATCTGTTCTAATACTTTCTTCACTGTAGTTTCTCTGTCTCCCTTGTAATTTGCCTCATAATATTGACAGATAGACTAGTTTTTATTTCTAGGAGTTCTGTTTATTTATTTTATTATTACTATTTTAATATCTCGAATTTTGTTTCTATTGGTCAGTCTGCCGTCAGGCTCTGGCTGCTAAAACTCACACTTAAGTCATTTACAAATGTTACTTTCTCCTTAAGATTTTCTTTCTCTCTCTCTCTTTCCTTCCTTCCTACCTTCCTTCCTTCTTTCTTTTCTTTTCTTTTTTTTTCTTTTCTTCGACAGGGTCGCTCTTTGTCACCACGGCTGGAGTGCCGCGGTGCAAGCTCTTCTCACTGCAACCTTCATCTCCCAGGTTCAAGCGATTCTCATGCCTCAGTCTCTCGGTAGCTGGGACTACAGGCAGATGCCACCATGCTTGGCTATTTTTGTATTGTTAGTAGAGACGAGGTTTCCCCATGTTGGCCAGGCTGGTTTCTAGCTCCTGGCCTTAAGTGATCTCCCTGCCTCAGCCTTCCAAAGTGCTGGGATTACAGGTGTGAGCCCCCGTGTGTGGCCTCCTTAAGATAGTCCCTGAGCTCTCCAGGCAGGAGGGCTCTCTAGCTTTGGAAAACTCATATCTCTTAATTTATGCCTCTCTTTACTGTGGAACATTTTCTTCCCTGAGTTATTTTGTATGCACTATTCCTTTCGTGTATTTTTACTTTCTTAAAACCATCCCCAACTCATAGCCTAGTACCTCCCACATAGTAGCAAATGTTTGGTGAGGAAACTCATGCATCACATAAGTAGAACATATATTATGGTTTGCATTTTACAGACAAGTATACTATCACTGAGTAATTGTAAGATCAAATGACCCATGAGAGACACAAAAGGTGTTTTTCTTTTGACTGGAAAATATTCCTGTATTAGTTCATTCTCACACTGCTATAAAGAACTGCCCATGACTGGGTATTTTATAAAGAAAAGAGATTTAATTGACATAGTTCTTCATGGCTGGGGAGGCCTCAGTAATTCTACAATTATGGCAGAAGAGGAAGCAGGCAAATCTTCCTCTTGCAGCATGCAAGAGAGCCTGTGAAGGAAGCAAAGAGGGAAGAACCCCTTATAAAACCATCAGATCTCGTGAGACTCACACACCATCATGAGAACAACATGGGGGTTGAAACTGCTCTCCCCCATCCAATCACTTCCCACCAGGCTCCTCCCTCAACACCTGGGGGATTACAATTTGAGATAAGATTTGGGTGGGGACATAGAGCCAAGCCGTATTAATTTCTTCTTTAAGCTAAAGCAGTTTTCTTTTTAAGAGGAGAAACTTTAAAGCACTTTTTTCTTCACCTGTTGAGTTTGCTTTCTATTTATTTCTTTGTTATCCTTTTCACTTAAGATGTACAACTGGCCTCACCCTAAGACCTACTGAATCAGAATTTTTGAAGTTATGGTATGGTGAAATATATTTTTAAATTCTTACTGGGTGATTTGAGTAAATTCATAATTGTAACTAGAAGATACTGAGATGTTTTTATGTCCAAGCATATAAACTGATTCTAACATCAGTTTTAAAAGAGAAAGTTTCCTAAATACATTGAAAATGAGAAGTATTTATTCCTAAAAGTAGGCTTATTGAAAGGGACATTACTCATTTTGTGATATACAAATTATTTGATTTTTGTTAAATTGATACTTCCTTTATAGCCATTTATTGTTTTAAACACATATTCTGTACAGAACTTTGCCTTAGTGAGGTGAATATAATGGAAAAACTAAGAGACACATTATATCTTTGAGAAATAAAATAATTCATAGAAGTACTTGGTGGCATATAATTAAGCACCAAAATGACTCTAAGAAACCAGTAAAGTACTAGGAATCATCAGTATAAGTAAGAAAACTGTGGTAATGGAGGGCATGGAATTTTTACCTGACCTTGGCTTGGAGAATGTATAGATTGTGTGTGTTTGTGTGTGTGTGTGTGTGTGTGTGTGTGTGTGTGCACGTGCGCCAGGGATTGGGGGTCAAGGGGCAACAAGCATTCCAGAATTTGTATTTCTGTGAACAAAGAAAGGAATGAATATGGAAGTTTAGTTGGTTACTAAGACACCAACCTGGGTTTATGCTAAGAAAATACATTTGTAAAGAAACTTGAATACAAGCTTAACGAGTTCAGACATAATGAAAATGTTTATAAAAGAGGTATTATTTAAAAAAAAATGGTTTAAAAAAAGCTCAAAGAGACAAATGGGGTAAACAAGTATCAACCTCTGTTCTTGGCATTTTATATGCATGGCTGTTGGTGCTAATATACACCCAAATGCTTTGAAAGTTAACCAGAAGCTTTTATTTCAGGTAAGCCAACCTGTGGGTGGCAATGGAATTAAACAAAGAGTGTGCATGTGGTTCTCTACTCCTAGCAATTTTCTCATATGTGCTCACATTCATATGTATATTGAATTACCATTTGGTATCCGCAGTTTATCTCCACTAGTATCTAGTTGCTCATGGTTTCAGTTTTATTGCTGTATAGCAACTTCTCCCACTGATGAAAGTATAATTGTCTCTAGGCTATGCTTGCCATTGTTGTTCTGGTGTTTTGTAGCCATTAAAACTACTGATGGTCACACTGATGAGTTAGTGTCTTTGATGTGCAAGATAGTTTTGTTTAAATCCTACCTCAGTTTACGCTCATCTGCGTAGCCAGTGATGGACTGTGTTAAGTTCACTTCCCGGGTCCACAAGGGGTGTGGTTCAAAGACAAGAACTTCCGAGTGACATGCCCACCCTGCTTTCATTCACGTCCCCATCCGGGGACTAGAGTTCTTTGTCTAACTTTTGCCTGCACAGGCCAGATAGACTGCCCAGGTGAGCTTCCTTTGTTTAGAAAGTCCTCAAAAACCTCTGGGAGAACTGTGGGCCAGGCAGCCAATCGGATATCAAAGTCGGAGATCAGTTGCTCCAGTGGAAGTTTGAAGGAGCTCCTCTCAGGGAAGTTCCTCTCCTGGGACAGCGGGAATGGGGAGGGAGTAACTCCCAGATTGAAAGTGCCCCGGCCGGCGCGGTGGCTCAAGCCTGTAATCCCAGCACTGTGGGAGGCCGAGGCGGGTGGATCATGAGGTCAAGAGATCGAGACCATCCTGGTCAACATGGTGAAACCCCGTCTCTACTAAAAATACAAAAAATTAGCTGGGCATGGTGGCTCATGCCTGTAATCCCAGCTACTGAGGAGGCTGAGGCAGGAGAATTGCCTGAACCCGGGAGGCGGAGGTTGCGGTGAGCCGAGATCGTGCCATTACACTCCAGCCTGGGTAACAAGAGCGAAACTCTGTCTCAAAAAAAAAA
>NW_022436951.1:17622230-17624172 GCF_009761245.1 Sapajus apella
CACTCCAGCCTGGGTAACAAGAGCCAAACTCTGTCAAAAAAAAAAAAAAAAAAAAAAAAAGAAGTGCCCCTGCCCTTTACCTGTGCGTACTCCATCTCTAGATGCTCTCCCACGACAGCGTGGGAGCGTGCTCTCTCTCTCTCTCCCCCCCAACCCACTCTCTCTCTCTCTTCTTCTCTATCTCTCTCTTTTTGCCTAATAAATCACTTTCTGCAAAACCCTTTGGGTCTGTTATTTACTTGAATGAGCCCACCACACCTCCAGGGCCTCTTCTTCCATTCCTTGGGCAGGGGAGGCCAAGAACCTAGGACACCCAGTTACACCATTGGAGGCATTATCTGTTTAAAACTCTATGTTGTTGTTTTCCTGGAAAAACAATTTGCTCTTAATCTTGTAGCTGGTCATCAGCAAAATATGATGTAGAGCTTATCCTTAAAGTTCCCATTCCTGTGTTATTACCATGATACCATAAGAGTAATCAAAGTTTTCTTCACTATAGAATAAAAACTTGGACAATAACAACTTAATGAGTTTATTTTTTAACGATTAACTGAGATAATACATATACTATATTAATGTGTGTGTGTGATGTGCGTGTGTGCTGTGCAGGACATACTGTTCGTATATTTAAAGCTGTGATGGTATTTCCCCTAATACTAATTATATGTAGATGTTTTTTCTGCTATTAAAATGTGTTAAAGCAAATCATTAAATATTGATAATATCTTTAAAAATGATAGCTATCATTTATTGAGCACTTTCTACATACCAGACAATGTGCAGTGATTTGACTCTAGTATTTCCTTTCATCATCAGATTGAAGGAGGCAGGTGATATTATAATCTCCATTTTACAAATGAGGAAACTGAAGCAGAAAGCTTAGATGACTTTCACAAATCACAAAGCTAGTAAGCAAGACAGCCAGAATGAAACTCTTATAATATGGTCCCTACCCCTTCATTCTAACCCGCTACTGCGTATTTAAATATATATGTCTGCATTCCTGAGAAGAAAAAAATATGTGATCTCTTATTCCGCACTATATATTTTTAATAAAATTTCTAGCTATTGGTGACTTATTTTTTTCTTTTTCAATGAGAGAAAATTGCTCTAAAATTAGGAAGGATTTAAGCATTTAAGAGTACACCAAATGTGTCATATTTTAAACACTATTTTATTAATATGTAAAATCGAGTTGTCAAAATATATTCACAATAGGGAGAAGATTAGTATTATGTGTAAGAAAATGTCACTAAAACTAACTTAAAAGTAGCCATAAATTTCTCAGTGAACTTCATGTCATTCTTTTAGCATTATATAATAGTTTACTTTTTTAGATATTCCCAGTAGGGCAAATAAGGCATATGGTGATGTTATTTAATGTGCATAGAATATTTTTAAGTATATACAGGAAAATAGTCACAATGGTCTGGGTAGAAGGGTAAGGGATTTGCATGTCTGCATTTAGAGGATTGTTTTTCACTGTGTATAATTTTTTTTAGAAAATTTTTTATGAGTATGGATTAATTTTTCAATAAAAACTGTTAAAAACTTGAGAATCATTATGAAATCTGTTGTGCAGGAGAAAGGTGAAAGATTCTGAACTCCAAATTCATCTTTATAACATAAGTTGACCACTCTTTGTCTCCATACATAAAATAGCACACCACACACACACTACTACACAAACACATACACACCTCACACACAGATACACATCAAAGCACACACATCATACACACAGACACACCACACACACCCTACTACACACATACATAACACACCTCACACAGATACACATCATACCACACATACCATCCACATCACACACACCTTACTACACACACCCTACTACACACACACACACCTCTCATTGAGTTTTAGCAATCTGAACAGCTATTACCAGAAAAATATTCAGCAGCAATTTTTTTCTTCATGTGGC
>NW_022436951.1:17624272-17655325 GCF_009761245.1 Sapajus apella
TTACTCTGTTGCCCAGGCTGGAGTGCAGTGGCATGATCTCAGCTCACTGAAACCTCTGCCTCCCAGATTTAAGCAATTCATGCCTCAGCCTCCTGAGTATCTGGGATTACAGGCGTACACCGGTAAACCCAGCTAGGTTATGTTTTTTAATAGAAATTTACTATTAGAAATCTACATTGAAGTTAAGATATAAAATAGCGTTTTTCAAACCTGATTCAAGTTGTATGACTTCTGAAAATTGTGGGCTTTCATGTGATACTAGGAATGTAATGAATATAATCATGCTTAAGACGAGTGACTCTCTTTTGTCAAATTACTTACGTGTTATTTCAGGACCCACTTTTCCATTGTGATTATTGTCCCTTTCATTGCCTCCTTCAGGTTTCTGAAAAAGGAACAGAGAAAGACATACTATTTGATCAATTTTTACCAAATAAGCTTCAAATTATGTAAATGTGAATTATATGAATTATGTAAAAATTTTTGCCATATAGAGAAAAATGAATCAAGAGTTTACTTCAAGCCTACCAATCTCTGAAATTCTCCATGTTAGTTCCCAGTGTCATTTTTACATAGGCACCAACCACAATGTTTTGGGAACCAAAAGAATCTGATCCATTAAATCAACATGAATTTGAATGGCCATTGGTTGTGTGATTTGTATTTACAGTTATTTTTATTTTTGGTGATGACTTTGTAAATATTATAAGCACAAATGTTTATATGATAAGCTTTTATGCCTAATTTACATGTGTTCCAGCAACATTATTCTACAAATTATTCATGTTAATGTAGCAGCAAGAATCATGATAAGAGAACATGATTCAACCTAAGAGCCCAAGATAAATCTGAATTTTCTCTTAAAGGTTAGTAAACATTTTTCAGATCATAATTACTAAATGAGAGACATATATAATTAAAGTATTTTATTCTACAGCAAAGATTAATACTTAAAAATGTAATGAATTTTGGCCAGCACTGTGGCTTATGTCTATAGTCCCAGCACTTTGGGAGGCCAAAAAGGACAGATCACCAGAGGCCAGGAGTTCAAGACCAGCCTGGCCAATATGATGAAACCCTATCTATGCTAAAAATAATAATAATAAAAATATCTGGATGTGGTGGCACACGCCTGTAGTCCCAGCTACTTAGGAGGCAGAGGCTGGAGAATCACTTGAACCCAGGAGGCAGAGGTTGCAGTGAGCCGAGATCACACCACTGCACTCTAGCCTGGGCGACAGAGTGAGACTCTGTCTCAAAAGAAAACAAAAAGAGTAATGAATTTTGTGATGTAAGAGAAGAGCCTAAGATTTTTCAAAGTGATGCCCTATACCAAAACCTAAAGCTATGTACCAAAATCTAAACTACATGTTTAGAAGATACCAAACCATGTACCAAATTCCAAAGTGCACCTCTAGAAGGGAAATAGCCTTTGGTACATTTTGATATTTGTGAATTTGTGAATATATATATCTATACACAGACAGAGAACTCAGTCAGATCTTGCTTCTAAATTTAAAATGTATGCACGGTGATGCACACACCTGAGAAAAATGCGTATTCAGAGAGAGTTTAGTATAGCCAATCACGGTGCTGTATGGTCATTTGAAAATTTTACCTTGGCCTTAAGTGTAGAGTATCCCACCGCATCTCCTCTTGCTATTGAGTTCATATTACTAAGACACCTGGTTTTTTAACATCAGCGCAACAATGTTGAAGCTCAGGCACTTCCAGTATAACTAAAGAGCAAGGAGAGTTCTGTACTTTGACAAAGATAAAAGCCGTAGTAACAATATATTGGGCCAATTCCCTTTAATAGTCTAAAATTGATTTATTGCATGTTTTTTATCTAAACCTTTTATGAACCTATTATATTTTCAGCCTGTGTTACTTCCATGAGCACTCTACCTACTAAATAAAGTAGTATGGCACTTCCCATTATTTTCCTATATTTATCTCTTTTAAACTTCAAAGGGTACCCTACGACCTAGTATAATTGAAGTTTGTGGATAGCTTGGCTTTTACACTATCCACCTTCTTCATGATTTAATAGATGTCAGAGTTTCCAGATTGAAGATTCTAATCTTTAAGGTCTTTCTTTACAAAGCTACTTCTTTTCTTTAATGATTGTTTAGTTGTCTTCCTGTTAGCATTTTCCAGCTCTATTGTATTTCTTTGAGGTAATGCAGTTCTTTGTGTGAGAACATGCAGGCACGTGGCTGAAAGAAGTAATGATAGAAAGAAAGGCCATTTCAGCATATGGAGTCCAGTCTTGCCTTTTTCACCAGTCAAGGGACCTTCAATACAGGCCTTACAACCTCTTGATTTTAGTTTGCTTTCATCAAACACTGGCACTTAGAAGAATTGGTTCTAAATTTTATTCTAAACCTGGAATCTCAGAAATGAAACTACTACAAAATTACTTTAAGAAATACTTTGGGGGTGGTTAATGAGACAAGACACAAAATAAAGTGATTTAGATTTTGGCCATGCAATTTCATATTCTGACATTGAAACGTTCTAGGACCTAGAGATCACCAAACCCAGCGTGTCACCTCATCACGACTCTCTTTACATGTCTCAGAGGGGATTAAATATTCCTATCTCTTTGTATATGTTGTTTGCCCATAATTTGTAGAATTAACAGGAATATTGGATCATTATTCTCTTGATTTATTTAAATATTGATTGAGGCATTGAGGAAAAAATCCATCTATAAAATAAACTAACAACTGTGACCTCATAGAGTTTACTTTCATGGGTGGCATCAGACAATAAAATGTGAATAACAAAAACATTTCGTATGGCTTATTTGTAATAAGGGCTATGGAGGAAACAGTGCAGAGAAAGGGAGTGTTATTGGTTTACAAGTTGTTTCTCTTTGCAACAGGACGCCGCTCCTTGATGACACAGCCTTTTTCTCAGATCCCCTTCTGAGCTCTCAAAAAAACAAAAAAAGGCAAAAAACAGTTGCTGTGTGGGTATCTGGCCATGTTCTGTTTTACCTTCAACGTGCTGTTATGCTTTGATAGTGTAGAAATGTTACAGGAATGTATTTCTTAGGGAAAAAGAGAGAAAGAGAGAGAACTTTCATTTCTCACTAGATAAGGTACAGTTCAGAAAACACAAAAAAAGTTTTGAGTGATACATTTTTCATTTTCATCACTGATACAGTTGACAGTTATGTGGGAAAAAAAAAAGGCACATGCTGCAAGGCAAATCCCTAAAAACACATACGCTGTTATTTAAAAACAGCTCACCCTGCAATTGCACTTGGAATTCAGCACTGCCTTCTACTTGCTTTGTTTCTGATAGCTTTCCTTTTCTGCAAGGTAAGAGATATTCAGAACTTAGTGTTGTTTCAATTCATAAATATTTTCGTTCACATGATGCTTAAATGCCATTGAAAATCTGCTGGATCTGGAAATCTCTCTTTTGGGAATTTTCTTATTTCTCTATTCCTAACGTTGCATCGTTTTCCAATTACGTATGTCTGAGGCGATTGAAAATAAAATTTCTCTGATTGTTTATTTCTGATTGGAAAGAAATAGTCCACTCTAAGAAGGCACATTTCGATGACTTAAAATTTGTTGTGCGATTTACACATTTTGGCCTGGCACTGTACATTTGTTCTGTGGTATATTGTTATGACCCTTTTACCTCATTGCATGTCATATTTTATATGCAATCATCAGACACTTTCATGCTCAAGTGGTCATTAGCATTGTGCTCTCCAGCTGTTCAAGACTGTTAAATAAAACTAGTACCCCCACCAGGAGTGTGCCTGACGAGCTTCCCTGCATCTGCAGGACTGCTGGCTTGGAATTGGCTGCAGAATGAGCGCTGTGAGGCTGCTCTGATCCAGGGCCTCTGGTTCCCAGTCACATCTTCCTGTGTGACACAAAGGAAAGGTGAAATCATTCTCATTTCTGGCAGAGGCCTACCATTTCTCCCCTTTTCCCTACAATTGGCATTATCAGAACAATACTTTTTGAAGCTATCTCACAGTTTTTTATGTCCTAGAAAGTGCTACCACTAAGGTCAGATATGCTGGTCACATAACGTTATGTGGTTTCAGAATTCTCCACTTGGAAATAAAAGCATTAAACTAAATGGTTTCTAACTTTTTAAAGGTACAAAATGGAATGATACTAAGTAAAAATTTTATTTTTTAAAATATGGGAGTAAAGCCGGGCATGGTGGCTCACACCTGTAATCCCAGCACTTTGGGAGGCTGAGGCAGGGGGATTATGAGGTCAGGAGTTGAGACCAGTCTGGCCAATGTGGTGAAACCCCATCTGTACTAACAAAAACACAAAAATTAACCAGGCATGGTGTAGTTCCAGCTACTTGGGAGGCTGAAGCAGGACAATCGCTGGAATGTTGGAGGCGGAGGTTGCAATGAGCTGAGATCATGGCACTGCACTCCAGCCTGGGCAACAGAGTGAGACTCTGCCTCAAAAAAAAAAAAAAAAAAAAAAAAAAGAAAAAGAAAAGAAAAATGGGAGTAAAATAGAAACCTGACATTAGAGGGTTGTTTTTTTTCCCCTAACTATCTATATTTTTATTTCTTCGTGATGAAAATACATGAAGCAATGCTTGTTGTCTCTTGAATTTTGAGAGCCTCCCTGCTACCCACCACGAATAAACACTTCATCTGTCCTAGGATTTTCTTAAGTCCTGGGGACCTGAAGAAGAGGTAGAGTCTAATTTCAAAAATTTCTATTAGCAGATTTTAATTGCCTCATGATTATCACTGTCAAAACTGGCTGGGCTTTAGAATGGTAATCTATTCTCTAGTCAGAAAACTACAGTGAACTGAATAAGGTATGCAACTGATCTACAGATTTTCATCCATGCTAATGCATTCCAATTTCTGCAGCCTGCTAAAACGGATCCTGCAATATCAACAGAGCTAATGAATTTGCTGTGGCTAGCCAGGAAAATGCCCCTTCTTCCCCCAGGCCCTTTCTTCTCCCTCCTTGCAAATTGTGATCAAATATATTCTGGATTCATCATGCATACTCTTTCCCATAACATTTGGAAGATGAAAAATTTTGTCAACAATCATTCGCACATCAAATTATTATGTTTTGTCAAAGGTCAGCTGTGACTTGTGAGTTTGAGTTTGTGCTGACATTTTCTGAAGTCTTCGTTGTAACTGAATTGAGTAGCCTTCAAGCAGCTCTCCTTGTTTCTGTGCTTGCTGTACCTCAATCTCTCTCAACCCAAGTAAATGAGATCATGTTAGTCTTCTGTGTAAATGCCTCACTTGATGTAAAAGCCAGACGTTCCAAGAGCTGGCAAGAAGCCAATGCAGTTGGATCTGGATTTCCTCTCTAACCTCGTCTTCCTTACTTCTCTTAAGACTCACACTATTCCAATCATCCTGATTTTAGGCTCGTCATATAATATTCTGTCATGTCTCTGCATTGGGTGGGACCTTTACATGTTGCTGTGTCTTATGCATGAAAGATTATTATATCTGTGTGTGTGTGATATATAAACACATGAATATCATGTATATAATACAAATAAATGGATAATATGTATGCATGTAAATGGATTACATGTGTGTATACACACACACATAAACACGTCTATCTATCTCTCTTAGAGAGAGAGAGAAATAAACTAGGCTTTTTCTCATCCTTCAGTTCTTTAGTCAAAATGACTCTGTCAGGAAGGTTTCCCTTGACTTTCTAATTTAAAATAGAAATCTCTCCACATTCTCTATGCCTTTTTCCTGTTTTGATGTTTTCTGAACACTTATTACATGCAACATACTATCTATTTTACTTTTTCCATGTGATTATTGTTGATGTCCTCTCAATGAAATTGAGCTTCTTGCAAACAGTGAGTTTGCTGGTTTTGTTCTGTTGTGTTTCTTATTTTTTGTATTTGCTGTCTGCATTTTTCCACTAAAATAGTAGTAAGCCTTTTGAGGCTGAGAGGGCTGCTTGATTTGTTTAGCTCTGTGTCCTCTTAGTAGATGTGCCTTGGTCAAATGCGTGAATAAATAAACGGATAGGGGGATTCTGTGGGATTTCTAGATAGCGGCCACTCCCAGAGATCTCAGAGAAACTAGGTTTCTTCTTTGGGTCTCCTTGTCCACACTGCTTTTCTGACACTCATCAGCACTCTAGGTGAGAGACAGAGTGAGGGCTCTTGGAGACACGCTAAGGGCTCTCATGACCTGGCAGTTCTGACGTCCTTGAGGAGACAGCTGATGGAGGCTCCCTCCTGAATTAAACTACATCAGGCCTATCCATATTTGCTGCATGCTGGCAGATATATCCCCGTTTCAATCTCAAAATATTAAGTCAAAAGCTGAGAAGTCCAAGTGTCTTGTATATTATGCTGGCAGTTAGACCTTGACGATAAAATGGAACTAAAAAGAGTTTTCCATAAACCTTCAAAAGTTGAAGCACGCTGCCCAGAGCTAGTCAGTCAGCGAAATTGATTGCTGCTTTATGGGATTTGTATATTTTGTTTGTGCCTCTTCTGTCAACATACTTTATGTCTAATATGAATACAGACTGGTACGGGCACCACTTACAAAACAGTGGCAATGAGAAGAGGATGAAAAAAATCTGTTCTCCCCTATAACCGTGGTAATATATAACTGGCATATTCAAAGTTGATTGCCTAAAGCAATTCTAAGCAATACGTAAAAGTCAGAAAAGTACAACTTTAACAAGTATATCTACTGTCCTTAGTATATATGTGGAAAAATAGTTGAACCTGTATGATTCTAAATCAAACACAGAATTAATGTGTTATTTTCCCATTTAGAGATCTCTCTTTATTCAATAACCAGATTTTGAAGAGAAAAAGGGCCCAATCACATTTGATATACCTCATTCAAGGTCTTATCTTAATTTACTAACAATTAAGCCTCATTCATTTTAGGCAAAAATGAATAACTTTGCTTTTTAATAATTTTTTTCTCAGCCTATTTGGAGATGTAATTACTGAGGAAGCTTATATACATGTTAGAAAGATGTGCAATCTTCTTTTAATGTATATTATTTGTCAAACTATACTAGATGTAAATAACTATTGCATTTTGAGCTGTCAGACCAAAGAATGCCTGAAAATAAGTTAAGTTTAGAAAAACTATTGATGTGTTTAACAAAAAAGAAAAATACCTATTAACATGTGAGAGGAGATAAGAGCTTTATTATCTGAAGTTAGTAAGGTAGAACTAAAAAGTAGAAAATTTAAGGTAGATTTTTGGAGAAGTATTTATTCTGATATGTGCAAATCTATATCATTCATTTTACTGCTGTAAACTCTCTTTTTGTGAACAAACCTCAATGGTGACTTTCGTAGTCCCTTCTGGTTGCAATGACAACCTACCATAAAGTGGGTAGCTTATAAACATCAAAAAATTATTTCTCACAGTTCTGAAGCCTGGAAACTCCATGATCAAGGTGAGCAGAGTCAGTATATGGTGGGGCCCATTTTCGGGTACAGAGATGGCTCCCCCTCCTTGTGACCTCACATGGTAGTGGGAGTTAGCTAAGTTCTGGGGTTACTTTTATGAGTACTAATCCCCATCATGACCTACTCATCTCCTAGACTCATTCTTGTAATATCATTGTTTTAGAGGTTAGGATTCCAACATACAGATTTTTTTAGGAACATAAATATTAAGACAATTAATGTTTATAAATATTCAGCATTTTGCATCTGGCCTTCCAAAATCCATGTCCTTCTTGCAGGCAGAATACATTTGTTTTATCCAATAGCCTTGCAAATCTTAACTGGTTCCACCATCAACTTAAAATCTAAGTCCAGTATCTCATCTAAATATCGTCTAAATCAGATATAGATGAGACTCGAGGTACCCTTCATCTTGAAGCAGATTGCTCTCCAACTATGCATCTGTGAAATCAAACACGTTATGTACTTCCAACACACAGTGGTGGGGTAGGTACAGGATACACATTCCCATTTCAAAAGTAAAGAAATAGGAGAGAAGAAAGGAGTGTCATGTTTTGGGTTATTTTATGATTGATTAGTATATTATTCAACAACCCTATGGAACGAGCACACTAAGTTAAAAATAATTATTAAAATCAGATGTTTCACATAGAGGCCTTTACAGTTTGTAAATAATTCAAAATTAAATAATATGCAATGCCTCTAGGTGCTTCTTAATCTGTCATTTAATTCCAGTATAAAATAAGCTCTACAGAGACCAGGAAGTCAAATTAAAGAAAAGGAAATGTGCTTATATGATGATAAATGAACTTTTAATTAAACTGTTGTGGAGAGTTCAAACATTATTTAGACAATTACACAATATAGCTTTTTCTTTCTTTATGATTCTTTAAAAGGACCAGTGCCAGTAACTGGACTATTTGTTTAATCAGTTAGATAGAACGAGTACTTGCTTGAAATCTCTATGCCAAGTAAAATTCAGGAGGCAGAGTTTAAAAGAAATAGCAGATACAAATTTAGAACTTAAACAAAAATATAAAAGACAGAAAAGAAAAAGATTTCATGCTTATCCACTTACTATCTGTGGAAGGCAGTAGAATAACCACGAGTTTTAAGAGTGCTATGTAAATTATTAAGTAAATATCTTGTTAATTGAAAGGATTTAAAAAACAAATGGCAATGAAACACTCAGCAATCACCTCTACAGAATTTACTCTTCAGCAGCACTGTCTCTTCAAATGATTTCAACTTTTGCTTCATAACAAGTTATCCTTCAGTCATATTCATGAGAGTGCAGTTTCCAGAGACTCAGAAATTTTGCAATCACTTCCATGTTAAATGATTTCACATCAGTTTTATTCATAATTATGCTAATAATAATGGCCCATTCTTTGAGTTGGGTTTCTGAACAAACAGACGATGAACTATCTCCTGTTTTACATTTAATGGTGAAAAAACTCTAAAAACCAAAGAATGAACACCTAACGAAACACACATTGAGACTGAACACTCATGAATTGAGAAGTGTAATCTACCCTATTAGCAACTCCACATGATACAGATAAAATCACATAACATGTTGACACTGGTATGTGAATAAAAGGGTGGACAGCAGACTGATAGCTGAGATTCCTTGCAGTTCTAAAACTGTATGGCTTTATAAACAGCAACCTTCCACAAGGTGACCAATTAGGTTTACAGGTATATTGATAATGACAGAGTAATCCGAGTTAGTCAGGTGGGGAGCGGGGTATTATCTCTTCTACAAGGATGATCTGGGAGGCACATAGCAAAGGAGTATGGATATGTAATCCCAAAGAGGGACAAATGAAGAGTTAGAAACTGCTGTTTGATTATTCCTTTATTACAACTCCCCTTAATTAGTGGTCAGATATTTCTATTTCTTTTGTTGTGTTTTTATCCTAAAAGCTAAATAATATTAAATGGTATTTTCTTAGAGCTTTTTAAAAAAATATTATCACTTTTACATTGGATCTTAGAGTCATTTAGGATTTATGTTGACATTCATAGGCTGCAGGGAGCCAATTCTTTTTCAAATAGTCAACTAATTTTATCAGCAAATTTTACCAATTTTCAGCAAATGATAAATCAGAAATTATTATTTCCGTAATGTAAATGAGTAGCAGCTGTTTCTTTTTTAATACGGGAAAGTGTTGTAAGTATTGAAAAAGATGGAACCAAAGATTGCTAAGCTGCTAACAATTGCACAAATGACGTTTCTTTTTCACAACTTGCCCCATACATAAAATTGGAGACATTATTTCAGAAAGAATGTTGAGTTAACTCATTCCAATGAAAATCAAACTGAATATTAAGGTAGACAGACTTTTAAGGTAAAATCTCTAAAAATTATATATTTTGTCTGCTATTGCTTACAGAAATTGACTTTTTGAGCTCCACTGAACCTAAGCATTCTGCCCTCTACCTTCTCTCTCATACCTCATGTGCCAGTTTTTCTAGCTAGTCTCTTTGTCAGTTATTGCAAAATAGAACTTACTAAGCCTAAATGAGCTTGTTGATCTTTTCCCGAGTTTCAGTGCATTGTGGAAGAGAGCCTATGTGTGTATTTGAGAGCATACAGAATGTTTTAGGGAATTTTGTGAGACTAAAGACTGGCAATTAGGGTTTTTGGATCACCTATGCTAGTAAGAACCCTTAAAGAAATAATTTACCTCTCTGAAGACTAATTTTTTGCATTTATACAATTACTAATTTGGATTTCATTAATTAGTTTTGAGCTTTAAGCTTTTACAAAAATAGCTTAGAATTGAGAAAACACAACAGTATCCTATAAATACTTGGCTTACATTGTAAGTTTGGTTGCAAATTAATTAACAAACATATGCTTAATGCCTACTTCAGACTTTAGCCCATTCCTACTTTCAGTCTTATTTTTTTCTTTAAACTTGTACATTTTGTTTAAAGTTTGCTTTCGATTCTTAAATTATTGATTTCAATGTAAGTATTCTTGGCGATATAACAATTTTGTGGTTTTCAATTTGGGGTAATTTTTCTCCCTTGCCTCCAGATAGTATTTGGCAATATGTGGAGACATGTTTTTGTCTGCCATGATCCAGGCAAAGGCAGGAGGATGCATTGCTACCGGCATTGTGTAGGCAGAGGCTGGGGCTGCTGCCAAACCTCCTACAATGCGTTAAGATTCACCTCCCCAGCAAAGAATTGTTTAGCCCTAAATATCAAGAGTGCCACTCTCGGTAAACTCTGAAATAAACTCATTTTGAATACAACTTGATGCACTTTCAGGGGCTGGATTTACCACCATTCCTTTTCATAATAACTGCTGCAGATTTTTGACTAAATAAATGTGTGTTTTCAAAAGATGAGGTGTTGAATTCAATGAAATTATAACAATGAGAGATATCTGCTTTTCTAAAATTACTTCTTGCTTAAATGTCCTTGATTCTTAAAAAAAAAAAAAAAAGATATATTGATAAGGTAACTGTTAGAGGAAAAATAGTGTATGCACTCTGAGGACCAGTATAATTTATGGTCATGCCACAGATTGAACTTAGCTGACATACAAATTGATAAACACAAGACTTTGGCCTTAGTCCAGTGGTCTAATAGAAATATGAATTTGATACGCCTGCTCATCTGGAATCAATGAAAGCATCTGAGTGCCAGAGAATGTTTATTCTGGAGATTAAGTTTTATTTTGCTCCATGTCCAAGTACTCACAGAAAGAGAACAATTGATTGTAGATTTTTTTTTTAAATATAGAAAGCATGAGGTATGTGCACATTTTGAAAAATATAATTGCAATCTAGTAATAGCCTTTTCTTTGTATGAGCTTCATTCACATTTATCAATGCTGTCATTTATTTCTATCATTCATTTTTCTATATATTTTATGCCTTCATTTCTTTTTTTACCTTTTAACCTAAACCTACCCCCATGTATAAATCCTATATTCAGTGTTCTTTCCTACAATGTAAAAAAAAACTTAAAAAATTACAGTGTTACCCATAATCCAAATTTGTTGCTTAAAAAACAAATTCTTGGTTCTTGTCAGCCTTGGGAAACACAAAAATTATTCATGCAGTTCCTTAATTAATGAACATTTAAATATTACTTTGTCTTTGCAACAGAAAAATGAGAAAATGGAAATTTCCTTTGTTTACCAAGGCTAGATACCTCTTCCTAAAAATTACTTCACATAGACCCTCCTCTTTCTTTTTTTTTTAACTTGCAGAAAGAACTAAATTCATGTAATGTAATGGAACATTACATTTTTTTTTGAAAGAACGTAAAGAAAATAATTACAGTCAACATTTCAAAGAATATGGCTGTAATTTATATCACATGGAGTAATTAAAACACAAGACATGCTAACACCTTGGCAATGAGAAGGGATAAATGAAAAACACTGAAACGCTATGGTCAGGCTTATGACTTCTAATTGCCAAGGAATTTGGGAAATGAACACCTGCTAAGATTGAACACAATAAGGACCTCTTCATGCCTTTAAGCAGAATTTCCAAAATATATGGTGTGCTCAGCTTTGGTCACTTTGTTAAGTTGCACATATGATTTAATTTATATGAAGAGGGCCAGTCTAATAAGTAAGGATGGCAGTGAGAATCCAATGGAACCTAGAAATTAAGTGAAGGTTAGAGAGCTCTGTTGATATTATTTGGGAATTATATTCACCAAAAGTTCAAGTTTCAGAGAGCAAAAACCATCCATGAAAGACGAGGAGTTTCTAGGGAAGCTCTATAGTCTTAGAACTGAAGTTATTCACTTATTATCTGTTTTATTCCATTCGTTCCACTGCAGTATGCTCAGCACTGTTTTGTGCAGTGTGGCTCCCAAGGGAACAATCAAAACTAGTTTCCTGTACTTGTATAGAACGCATTTCAATGACAGGTGATTTACTGTTAAATACTTTTATAAAATAACATCACATTGTGATAACACAAATAAAATAAACAAGATAAAGTGAACAAGAATATCTTTGAAGGTCAGCTTTTAGTGCCAAAGAGGTGATATTTGAGACTTGAGAAATGTGTACGGTAATATAAAATATTTAAAATATGTGAAAAGTGAAATCTCAAAAGAGATTTTCGTGCAAGAAGAATAGCAAGTGCAAAAATTCTGATGCAGAAAGCACCTTGGTGTATTGGTAAAAATGCATGGAGGCTATTGTGCCGGAAGAGAATTGATTAAGAGAAATCAGTGAGAAAGGCATTTGGAGAAATAGGCAGGAACAATGTTATCATGGATTGTGGGTAACATGGACAAGTTGAGAAGAAAGCATGATTGAGAGTAGATGTTTACGTGTTGGGGAGGTGGCCACACTCACCAGAGACACCAGAATATGTAGATTCCCCTGGTGCTTGACTCCTGCAGCTGAAGATGGCACAATGGGTAAAACCAGAGTCTAGGCCGGGCGCGGTGGTTCACGCCTGTAATCCCAGCACTTTAAGAGGCCAAGGCAGGCCGATCACGAGGTCAGGAGATCAAGACCATCCTGGCAAACATGGCGAAACCCTGTCTCTACTAAAATACAAAACAAAATAGCCAGACATGGTTGCGCGCACCTGTAATTCCAGCTACTCAGGCGGCTGAGGTAGGAGAATCACTTGAACCCGGGAGACGGAGGTTGCGGTGAGCCAAGATTGCCCCACTGCTTTCCAGCCTGGGCGACACAGCAAGACTCCCTCTCCAAAAAAAAAAAAAAAAAAAAAAAAAAAAAAAATGCATATTGTCATCTTTTATTGCTTTGACCAATAGGACTGCAGGGGGAAACGACACACAAAAATAAGCCCTGCCACCTTGGATTTTTACAGAATAATTAGATGGCAAAAGGAATAAGTAAAGGCGAGATAAACGTGATTCTTGTACTGTGCCCCAGTTTACATGGGTACCTAGAAAATACCCCCAAATATCAAATTTTAATCTAATTGGCAAAGATAATTATTGCAGGCACGAGGACCCTAATAATTGTGACTGGTTCTATGTTTACTTAGTCTGGAAACCAAAACTAAATTCTAACTTCATCAAGTGGCGGCCCCAACAATGAGAAGTTGTAGAAGACAGTGAGAGAGAGAAAAAAAAAATGGAGAGATTCATCCCTGACCCATTTTCTTGGCTTCTGCAATGTCATGCTAGTCATTTCCTCAAATACTGAATTTATCAGCCATTATTTAATATTCACATCATCCATTACACTGAGATCTACACCCACTTAGTGTTTTCCAAATTCTGTAACATTGGGTCAGGAGGTAGCAGGGATGACACTGAAAGGGTGCAAGCCCTGGAGATATGTTTCTATTCATGTATGGTCTTAGAAGTAATTAAGGGATATATTGCAGCTGCATAATGCCAGATTCTATTATTCAAGCATAACTTTAGCCATACTTGTTTGCATTTTTCTACTCCATAAATGTTCATTGCAAGAATATAGCCTATCTTTAGAACGTACCGAGTTTTTCCTCTCAATAGAGAGTAATTATTTTTTAACATTTTGGACCCACTGCGATTGTATTATAGATATATAACAACACTGACCATACAATAGAGCCACAAAGTACCCTTATCAAAATTATTGTCAGACTATGTTCTTTATCTGTCTGCTTTGACTTTAGTTATACTGTTCTGGAATGTGTATTTTTAACTCACAAAATGAAGTGTTAGTTTTGATGTTTGAGTATCTCTCTAGGTAATTCTTCAGATTCAAAGTTGAATTTGTCCTTTTCCCATTCAAAATTTATTTTTTGAGTAAATACATACAACATAGAATACTGAATAAACACACAAAAACATAGAAGGTGTTTTTAGTGAGGTAAGGGAGCAATAAATACCCAGCTCAAAAAAAAACTAGTGAAAATGTTTCATCTGTATCACAGAATGTATGTTCATGAGAAACGAATTCTTTAGTGACCAATAATTCATGTGCCCCAAAGTTTATTTAAAGTTTGAGACAATTGCCACAGTGTCCTATGTAGCAACACTGTCCCCATTTGCACTTCCTGAGACTCCTCTCCAGCTGCCCCAAATACTTCCAAGGACATTCTTTCATGTTAATGGTAAATAAAAGCTGTCATTTCCTTTTTTTTTTTTTTTCCCCAGCAAAGAGGATGCTTGCAAGCCAAACACTAGAGAGAAAAATACAGTGAAAACAATGAATGAAAATTTGAAAACTATTACACAGGAAAGAAAGAGAATGCATAGAAAATAAAGATGATTTAATCTTCCTTTTCTTTTTCTAGGAAGGCTGTAAAGCTGTGAAAATGAGCCTTATCTAACCACGTGTTATTTATACTTGCTCATAGATACATTAACAGCAGAAAATATAAATGCACTGTTTTTCCTGAGTTTTTTAAAGGGGTTTTTACTCACCACAACTACAGCTGAATAAAACATGAAATAGCTACAGGCATTGCTGATACCTTAGACACTCTCCACGTATTCTCTATGGCTGATTTGCACTGCAGTTTTCCATTTTTTTTTTTCTTTTAAGAAAGAGATACTTTCGGTAGGAATGGAATGAAAATTGTTATATTGCATTCTTTAACATTTTTTTTTCTATATGGAAGTACTCTAGATTTAGTCTACATAATGACAATGATACTCAAATCAGTTACTAGTAGTTTGTTTCCGAAGCAGTCGATGTGGATTACCTCTCTCTGCAAGCTGTGTCATTATGTGTTGCAAGTAGCATACTGCACAATCTTGATAGGAAGTCTAATCATCTTTAAAATAATTGAAAGTACAATAGTAATATTTCATCAGGGGTTCTGATTACCACAAACATTTTATGATGGATTGAAAAACTACCTTACATTTCAAAAGTTCCATTTATGTCTGTTATTCTTACTGTATTGATTAAATAGGAGCACACCGGTAAATGTGAACAAAAAAAATAACTTTTTAAAAAGTTATTTTTTGCCATAAGAAGTATGTGTATAAACCTGAGAGCTGTACATTTCATTGGTTGACCTCTGACTTTCTAATGGCCAGGGTGTTTGTGTAGCTTTTATCCCCGATAATAAATAAAAAAAGCATTAAATAATTTATACCATTAACACGTTGATCAATTATTGAGGTTTCTCAATTGTAGAAGCTCCATTATTTTGTGAAATTAAGTGAGTAAACTATTTTTAATACAACTGTGCTGTCAGTTGAAGTACGTTTTCTATATTCACAGTCATAAATATGCAAAAAAGAAGTATATCTGTGAGATAAGATGATAAGCAATAAAGTTTTCACCAAAAGAAAACTGTAGAACTTTATGAAACTTCCTTTTTGGGATATTGCATTGTAATTGAAACCACACTAATTATGGCATTTATTGTAGTTCAGGGAACTGTTCTTACTTCCAGTGGGCCACCAAGACTCTTTGTCCCTTCACAGATCTATGATCATAAGCAACTGATACCTTCTTCTAAAAAGTACAATATTTAATTCTTATTAAAATAATAAGATATATAATATTTACTTATTAATTTGTTTGATAGTGTATTAGGTATCTATTAATGTGTAACACACTATCACGAAATTTAGCTATTTAAAACAACATACATCCATTATCTCACAAGTTCTGTAGGTCAGCAATGCAGGCAGGCTTAGCTGGATCCACTGCTTTAAGGTTTCTTGCAGGTTGCAATGAAGGTTTCATCTGAGGGGTTGCTCAGTGAATGGTTGTTGACAGGCTCCAGTTTCTTATGAGTTGTTGGACTGAGGTTTTCAGTTTCTCAATGGCTGTTGGCCTTCAGCCAAACACAGTTCTTGGCCCCGTGATCCTATTCCACATGGTGGCATGTACATCAAAGCATGCACTCTGAGAAGGCAATAGAGAGTCTTCTAGCAAGATGTAGGTTACCGTCTTTTGTAACTGAATCATGGGAATAAACATACCTCTTCACCTTTGCTGTGTTCTACTGGTTAGTAGCAAGTCACTAGATCAGTGCACATGCAAGAAGATGGGATTACATAGGGTTTGCATACGAGGAGGAAGGTACCACTACTGGGGGACCCTCTTAAAAGTTCATTGTTAATAAAAATCTACTCTGACAAATAGGAGACAATACTTGTTTAATAATTTTTCTAATAATACTATTTTATTCTCTCTTTATAACTATGTTTTATGATATTTTATAAGTTATGAACAGTCTATTATTTGAAGACAACATAATAAGGGCAAAAGAGAAAGACTTTTCTTTTTTTAATTTGAATTTTATTTTTTATAGAAACGGAATTTCCCTGTGTGCTCCAGGCTGGTCTGAAACACTTGGTCTTCAACCATCTTCCCATCTCCCTAATTGTTGGTGTCACAAGCACGAGCCCCTACATCAGGCCAAGACTTTTAAAAATCCCAGTTTAACCAGTTAGAAGCATATTATGCTAATCACATTACTGAATTTATCAACCTTGTTAGGTGTATCAATTAAAGGGATTAATCCTTAATATGACCTAGTCATGGGCGCCCTATGAGGGAAGAATAACAAGATATTACTTTCCAGGGACTTATAGAGCAACTGTCTATACAAGGATCTATGTTAAGTCCTGGCTAGGAAACGGTAAGGAATAAATAGTCCTTTCTTCCAGCAACAAATCATATAGTATGAGAAACAACGTTTAAGCTATGCAGAAATGTGTTTGGCTCGTAATAACTGGTCAGCAAATGACGGTCCTAAAGAGGGATATTGTTCTTTTTCTGTTTTCTTTTTCTAAATACTGATTGCTGAGCCTCACTGCATATTGTACCTTGTAGCCTTCAGTGACTGCAAAGGAGCAGTTGTTACAGTCTTAGGAGGACATCAATTAAAGATGCATCTTCCCTACTTTCTCCAGCTCTAAGCTGTTTACATTTTTCTAACTTCTTCACATCTCCAAACTGTCTTCCCTGTCCCCTCAATGCACATGGGTACAAGGTACTTAAAATCTTCTTGAGTATTTGAACTGAGAAAAATAAAATCCTGAGGATGAGAATAATGCCAGGAAATATTTATTGATGTTAGTATGAAGATCTCACCATAAATAAATAAAATCAATATATAATCTCTATATTATAATCATAATTCCATTTGGTAGAGCAGTTTAACATTGCCATTCAGAGGAAACCTAATGTTTTATTCATGTGTATTTTGAAATAGAGGCCAAACATTCATATTTATAATATGAAAAAAACACCATTAATATTTAAATCTCTCTAAATTTAATCAAATACAATTAGCATAATGGAAGGAAAAATAAAGATGATCCTAGTCAATACAATTTTTTAATATACTCTAAAATGACTGTTTATTGAAACTAAGAATAAAAATTAAGTTTGTATTTAAGAAGCTATTTAATGTTATTTTCTATAGTCCAACACATGATGTTTAGGACTCTTTGCCTCATTTTCCCACTTAGGTCATTAGAAATCTATTTCACAATATTTAAAATATTCATTTAGCATTTGTGAAAGTACATTGCTAAGCAGTTGACATTTAATAATTGGCAATATAAGGAAGTTTATTTTGCAGAACCGCCTCAGTATAAAGTTAGGCCCTCCAAACAATGATCAGCTAGCTAAATACCTCTCAGGTATGAGTAATAATATGGAACATTTCTGGACCCAGGGTCTCCTTACCATATGTGAGGGAGTGATTTTTATTGTGTTTCCCCTCCTGCTTTTCTACTCTGGACTTTGGCTTGCGCATTGTAATGGTGACCAGATGCTGTAGCTTGAGTTCTGTGAATGGTAGGGGAAGACTTGGATGAACATCCAACAGGCAGTGAGCAGCACCATTAGTCATTCCGATGGGTGCCTAGTCATCAATGCGAAGCCAGCTAGCAGGGAGTTAGGAAACCATCAGCAGGTGTGAGGATGACGGAGTCAGGCTGGAAAAGGTGCACTAGAAAGAGATCTAAGAAGAAAGAGCAGAAATCCAAACATTGTAGGGAAGCTTGCACAGCCTTGCAGTGGTGGCACACAGTCTCCTGCATTCCTGCTGGTCTCTGCTGTAAAGTAGATAGTCCTTTTATACACTTACACTGTAATATTTTAAGGCATAATTATTTTGATAGATAGTCCCACAGTTGTGCTGGCATCTGATGCAGTGTCATTGTCTTAACATATCCTCATAGTGTCCTGTCATAATCTCCTGCTGAAGTCTGTGGTCAAAGCTTTCTTGTCATTTTTTCTCTCCCTTCCGAATTTTTGTTCTGTTTCACGAGTCACATCTTCAGCACATATTGGATTGTGTGGAGCTCTGTGAGGTTGTCCTCCAACTCATTTACCTAGACAGTTTCATCAGCCATTTCTTATTTACCACCCAGCCTGTGCCTCTAACTCCCGCCCAATCCACCATTGTTCTACCAAGCCTCAAGGATGTTGACTAGAGGCAAGGAAGGGGAAAAACCAACCAGTACCCAGTAGTCTGACCATCTTTGATAACAGATATTCTGTTTCTTTCCCTGAGAGCCGTTGTTCAAAATCCATAATTCTTTCCTCATTCCCAGTGGGGTGGGAATTCTCCTACATTTTATTCTTAGTTTTCTCTATACTGAAGTTTTGAGTAAAGCTTTAGAAATTCAACAGCTACTGATTTTCAAGCGTTAGTTCTGCAAATACACTGAAGAAAACACAATTTGAAACTCAGGACTATATAATCACTCCTTTATTCTATCCACACCCTTGGAGCCTTATATCCAGAACCTCCAGCTCAAAGAACAATGTTAAGTTAATCAGAGTGCAGCTATGCATAATATGTTATGGGAAATTTTTCAATGTACAAATGTTAATAACTTTGAAAATGCAGCTTATTCATTTTATATTGCCAATACATCTATTTCACGCTGTTGAAATTTAAGCTTTACTTAAACCAATGCTCTTACGCTGTTATATCCTCATTATACAGCAAAGTATCTGGTTCATGTGAAGTATTAAATAATTGTTCATTGAACAAATTAATTAAGTGATGGGATGATTAAAAATTTTTAAATATCTTTTCACTGAAATATTAGGACCATGTAATTTTCACTACTACTTTATAGTTTGAAATCTTTTGTTAAAAATTTCAGAATGTAAATAAATCAAACCACTGAGGAACACCACATGTGTTGACAAACAGAATAAGAAAAGTCACAGAGGATAGCTTGGTTTGCCAGCGGAACCCGTTAACTGTTCCATATTCTTTCTCATTTCTAGTGGTTTAAAATGGTATAATTCTGTTAGCATTTTTTTTCATAAGAATATGGCTATAATACTGTTTAAAAATATGAACTATTATCTTACATACACTATTGCTTTTTCTCCTAAGCTTAATATTTCTAGCCAATGACATTTCAGCAGCACGGAGTGAGGATTTGAACATGATCAATTAGCTGAAAATGTCTAGGTTGATGCTGTCAAATTAAACAAAAATAGAGGTCCTGCTTTAAAATATACAATTATCTACATAGCCATGCTTAGTTAATATTTTTTAATCACCAGATAATCTTTCATTTTTATATTAGGCTAGGAGATAAAATATTTAAAATATTAATGAAATACATATAAAATGGCACATATTTGCCTTTTCTCCAGTATGACAAAACTTTCATTGTCTGATCTGAGATAAAATAAATGATTAATACATCATTTAATTTTTTTGAGAAATCATTAATTTGACTTTTTCAGATAAAATTTTAAAAGTCATAAAACACTAATGGATAGCCCTAGACAATAAAGTGTATAATATAATACTTAAAATTCTAAGTCATATTGCTAAAATTTCTCTGAGATTTATAAGGGATTGTTAGAAAGCTTAGCATATAAGTCATAAAAATATTTTTCCTTATTTATAATTTATGTCAGACTTTCTGTGTGAATAAAATAGGAACAATAGACACCTGATGGTGTGTCTTTTTTAACTTTCCTTCTTATAAATAATGCAACTCTGTTAAGTTCATTTCTCTCTTTGGCTTTCCCTAAAGTGTGCCTTTCCCTATTTTTGTTCTGTTCCATCAGATGCTTGTAAATCTAAATCCCTTGGAGAGTAACTCTCCCACCCTTGTGCCTATCTCCAAGGGAAAATGTAATCTTACTTCAGTCATCTAATTAGGACCAGGAGTCTCTGTGCTGCAGGCATCAGCATCAACATGAGTCTGATGAGCCCGTGTGCTGACATCAATGAACACTTTATTAAATTACACACTCCCCTAAGCAGGCCCAGGCTTTCAGAGCCCTCATATTTTATGCACTATTGCACCGACTCCCTGTTTGCTGAAGCTGAGAGTGTCCAGGCCAACCTGAGGAAATACAGTTCTGATGAGGTTATAGAGATTGAAAAATATATATTTGGCATGCCATGAAGTGTTAGATTTACTCTGTTGTTTTGACAACTGATAACTAGCTATCATCAAAGAATAACAGAAAACAAAATGGAGCATTCAATTTAGGGCATCTTTTTCTTTGAAATGCCAATGTCTCAGAGTAGAATAAAGGAACCATTGATCTAAATAACACTTTTAAATGAATGCTTTTTTTCTGAATGCTGCATATTTCTGTGTAACTCATAAAATTACATACCCTTAAAAGCTTTCAAGTATTAAAATAACATTTGATAAGGAAAATAACAATGAAGGTAAATATCTTTTTTTTATAAGTTGCATTCATCCTTTTATATAAAAGCCAACCTTTTTTTTTTTTTTTTTTTTTTGAGACAGTCTCATTCTGTCATCCAGGCTGGAGTGCAGTGGCGTGATCTTAGCTCACTGCAACCTCCTCCTCCCAGGTTCAAGTGATTCTCCTGCGTCAGCCTCTCTAGTAGCTGGGATTACAGGCACACGCCATCACACCTGGCTAATTTTTTTATTTTTAGTAGAGGCAAGGTTTCACCTTGTTGGCCAGGCTGGTCTCGAACTCTTGACCTTGTTATCTGCCTGTCTCAGCCTCCCAAAGTGCTGGGATTGCATATGTGAGCCACTGCACCAGGCCTGTAATTGCCATCTTAACAGGTGTTCGATGATAGCTTATTGTGATTTTCATTTGCATTTCCCTGATTAATGATGCTGAGCATCATTTCATGTAACTTTTGGCCATTTGCAGGGAGGTGAAATTTACAGATAGTAAAATTCATCCTTTCTAGGCTAAAGTTCTCTGAATTTTAATAAATGCCTACAGTTTTATAACTGCCACTGTAGTCAAGATGGAGAACTTTTCCATCTCTCCAAGGAATTACGTCCTGTTACTTTGTGGTGATTAGACATTAACCATCACTGATCTCTCTTGTATCCCTATACTTTTGCTTTTGCAAGAATGCCATATAACTAGAATTACATTGTATATGATTCTGAGGCTGGCTTATTCTATTTAGCATAATGCATTTGAGATTCATCCACATAGCAATTGTTCATTCCATTTTATTAATAAGTAGTATGTCTCCTATGGGTGCACTAAAGTTTGTTTACCCCTTCACCTATTTGAGGACATTTGGGTTGTTCCCAATTGATGATTATAAATAAAGGAGATATCATCATTTGTATAAAGTTTTATGTGAACACATTTTCTTATTTTTCCTCAATAAATACCTAGGGGAGGAATTTTTTATCAAATGATTAGTACATACATAACATTTTCAGAACCACAGATTTAGGCTGGGCGCGGTGGCTCAAGCCTGTAATCCCAGCACTTTGGGAGGCCGAGGCGGGTGGATCACGAGGTCAAGAGATCGAGACCATCCTGGTCAACACGGTGAAACCCCGTCTCTACTAAAACTACAAAAAATTAGCTGGGCATGGTGGCGCGTGCCTGTAATCCCAGCTACTCAGGAGGCTGAGGCAGGAGAATTGCCTGATCCCAGGAGGCGGAGGTTGCGGTGAGCTGAGATCACGCCATTGCATTCTGGCCTGGGTAACAAGAGCGAAACTCCGTCTCAAAAAAAAAAAAAAAAAAAAAAGAACCACAGATTTGTTTTCTAAAGTGGCTATGGTATTTTGCATTCCCACCAGCAAGGTATAGAAGATACAATTACTCTGTATCAGTGGTCCCCAACATTTTTGGTGCCAACAACCCACTTTGTGGAAGATAGTTTTTCTCTCATCCAAGTACTAACCAGGCCCGACCCTGCTTAGCTTCCGAGATCAGACGAGATAGGGCGCGTTCAGGGTGGTATGGCCGTAGAGGGAAGATAGTTTTTCTATGGATGAGAGGAGGTGTCATGGGAATTGTTTCAGAATGACTGTTCTACCCCAGATTGTGAGGCAATCAGGCATTAGATTCTCATGAGGAGGGTGCAAACTAGATCCATTTCAAGTGCATTTCACAGGAGGGTTCCTGCTCCTATAAGAAGCTAATTGCCTCCCCCCCACCCACCATGGCTGATTGGATCTGACAGGAGGCGGAGCTCAGGTTGGTAATGCTTGCTCACAGGCTGCTCACCTCTTGCTGTGTGGCCCAGTTCCCAATAGGCCATAGGCCTGTACTATAACCCTGCCCTATATCCTTTCCAACACTTGGTAATGTCTTCTTAAAATTTTAGCTATTTTAATTTAATGTAGTGATATGCATTGTGGTCTTAGTTTTCAAACTTTTGTTCCATATGGATGAATAATGTGGAGGCACTCTTTATATGCTTATTTTCCATCCATACTTTTTCTTTGCCATCTGTATATTTTCTTTGCTAAAGATGTCTGTTCAAGTGTTTTGCCCATTTTCAATTGGGTTATTTGTTTTCATTTATGGACATCTGGCAATTCTTTATGTAGCGTGAAAAAAGGCTTTATCAGAGACACACTTTCAGTTATTTTCTAAAAGTTTCTAACTTGTCTTTCATTTTATTAATGGTGTCTTTGAAGAGAATTTTGCTTTTCACTTTCATCAAATGCAATTTGTCAATGTTTTCTTTCATGGATCATGATATAGGTATTGTCTCAAATAAATCTTTACCAATTACAAGACAAAAAAGTTTCGGCCTAGTGATCTTGCACATATTTTGTTTAATTTCTACCTAATTGTTTTGCACAATGATGAATGGTTTTTTACTGTATTGCATTTGTGAAGTCAGAATCTTGCTTCATCACTCAGGCTGGAGGGCAATTACACAATTATAGCTCACTGCAGCTTGGAACCTGGGCTCAAGCCATTCTCTCACCTCAGTCTCCAGAGCAGCTACTACAGGCATGTGCCACTACATCTGGCTCATTTTTAAATTTTTCTGTAGAGATGGGTTCTCACTATGTTGTGTAGGCTGGTCTTGAACTCCTGACCTCAAGTAGTCCTCCTGCCTCTGCCTCCCAAAGTGTTTGGAATACAGGAGAGAGCCACATGCCAGACACTTTTAATTTTTACTTTTATTTCAATATAAAATTATTCTTTGTATATAAAACTTTGTTTTGTTTTGATTATATATTTTTTGATTAATTAATTAATTAATGTAATTATTAATGTGATTAAATAACAATTATTTAATTGTTTTGATTATATATTGCTGTCAACTTGCTGGACTCATTGATTAGATTGGTAGCTTTTAACTCCTCCGAGACGTTCTATGTTCAGGATCATGCCATTTACAAATGGAGGCAGTTTTATTTTTTTCTTTTCAATGTGTATGATTTCCATTTCTTTTTTTCTTGTCCTCACTGCTCTGGCTAGGACAGCCAGTTTAAAGTTGAATACAAATGGTAAATGTAGATATTTTTTCTACACTTTGTTTCTGAATATATAGGGGGAAACTTTAGGGTTTTTTTGTTTTGTTCTGTTTCACCATCAAGGGTGCTAGCTGTAGGATTTTGTGGGTCCTCTATATGAGACTTGAGAAAGTTAGTTTCAGTCCCACTTTGTGGAGAATTTTTATCATGAACGATGTCAAATTTTGTCAAATGTTTGTTCTTCATCTACTGAGATGGTCATAGTTTAAAAAAATCTGTTGATATGACTATTACAACAATTGGTATTTGAATGTCAAGCCAACATTATATCAAGGTAATGTCATGATGTATTATATGTTTTACATATTGATTCCACTTGCTAATATTTTGGTGAAGATTTCTGTATCTATCTTCACAAAAGTTGTTTTTCAATTTTGTTTTGTTTTTGATTTTCTCGTCTTGTAATAATATTTTATCACTTTGGTGTCAGAGTAATGATACCTACATAAAATGTGTTGACAAGTGTGTTTTATTCTTTATATTCTACATATAGAGTACCTGTTTGGATGGTGTTAGACTCCAAAGAGAAAATGTGCAGATTGAATTGAATGGTCTTTACAACTAAAGCTGATGAAGGCGGAAACTGACACCTCTAGTTATACAGAGACTTGTACTTCCTTATCATGCTGTGTTCTTTGTTCCTCTTGATATATCACAGATGTTTTATGTCTACCCTAGTGACTGTCTGATTCCTCTTATTTAAAACATTGTAATCTCCTGGTTTTTAAGAGTTTCATTGTCAAATGAAGCCACTGTATTCCCAAGATAAGTTACTAAAATGATCAATGGGTTATCTTGAAAAGAGTGAATACAGATTTCAGAAAAGAAACCAGGATAAATAGTGAATATATTCAGGAAGCAACTATTCTAGAAAATGAGACCCTGACACACATGTTCTTTTCTTATGACTTCATATTTTCATTCTATAGCTGAGTTAGGGGAGTCAGAAAGTGAGAAAACTCAATCTAAATAAACTCCTTTTTCCTTAATCTCTTTCCCATATCCTTATATCTAGCATCCACTACTGCATATTCCTAGATTGTGGTAGGAGACAGGAGAGTAAGTTAAAATAAACTCAAAAAAATGTTTTATTTGACTAACACAGTTCATTAAAGGTCATTAAGGGAACACACAAACACATAAACACACATGCAAAGCAATACAATGACACCTTTTCCCACGTTGTGGAATGTCTAATTGGGGAAATAGGTAAAAGGTGCTGTAATATCATGTAGTAAGTATCACCATGCAGAAATTCAGCAAGTATCATACAGAGGGGTATACACAGAAAGTATACCAGCTATCCAAGGGAGATAGGAAATTCTGAGCAGCACTCTGCTTGACATAGGATTTTGCAATTGAACTGAATGAATGGCACTTTAAAGATTGTGGTTTAATGGTCCAGAATGTAAATGCACTGCTTTGTTTCTGGCAGTGATCTTAACCCACTAAATACTTACTGAAATGATGAATCTCTCTAGTTCCCACAGTAATTGTTACTGAATATAGATCAAGTATATAATTGGTGTAAGGACCAATGCATAATCTCTTGTAATGTCTGGAAGCTTACAAATTTCACTGCCTTTAATAAGTGTGAATTTTTGTTGTAGTGATTAGTTTAGTATTATACTGGATTTGTGCACCAAATTATTCACTGAATCGGACTTACAATCTCTAATACTTTCTAATGGTTAAAAGCAATTAAAAGCAATGATTTCACCATTAGTGTGTGCACTACAAAAAAAGTCAGCCATGCATACACAAAAACCAAAATTTGTTAAAGTGGGTGGTCATAAAACCTACTGTATAAAAAACTGCAAAGTGTAATTTAGTTGGAATCGCAAGAGCTGTAGCAGAGGATGGTAATGGCACGGTTAGGGTCAGGGTGTGAATTTAACGAAGGTGGAAAAAGAAACCACTTAATGTTTCCACACTTTTAATGGTAATTTTTAAAATATCTTGTTATCAGCTAATTTACAACTTTAACCCATTCAAGCTTTTTTTCCACTGGCACAATTCTTAAAAAAAAAAAAAAAAAAAACCTATTAAATCTTCTTTCTTTTGAATAGCAAATGTATACTTAAAATTCAGCATATCAAGGATATGTTTGAAATCAAAGCAGTCTGTGGAATTTAGATATACCACACATTTTTAAGTGTTTTGAACTGATATTCTTTCCTTGGACCCTCACTTTGTGTGTCTAAGTACTTTCATAGTCTGTAACAGTTTATATGCTTCCCACTCCCAGTAGGTCCATCTTGTTTATGTTCAGCAAAGTGGAAGCTAGCTGGGATGTCTCCTAGATAAGGGCATTAGCATGTAAATTTTAATCATAGTAATATCTCTTCATTACTAAATTATGTAGGAGATTTCAGAACAGTGCAAAGGGAATCTGGTGACCGACGTTATATTTCTGGTTATGACGCTGTTTGAGACTGAGCAAATTACATAACATTACTTTTAAAACTGTTTCCTTGCCTGTCATTTTAACCCATGGGAGAAAAATTTGACTTCTGAAGCTGGGCACAGAAGTCCATGATGATATATTTGCTGCTAAGGACAGGATTGACTTTTCCATTAAGCTTGGTAGACACCGAGCTGAGTGCTCATGAAAATGATTTAATTTCTTTAAAAAAAAATTGAACTTTTAGATGAAAGAAATGCTGTAACATATTTATTAACGTATGAATCTTTGCTTAATTGCAGTTGTAAATATATATATATTTTTTTTTTCAAGAAAAAGAAAGTCCACGAATACAAACTGCCTAGAGCCCATCAAAGTCATAACCCAACTGTTGCTACAGTAGAGAAAATTGCGGCTGAAGGATTAGCTGCCTTGAACTCCACATTGTATGAGGCCTAGACCTAAATCTAATTTTGAACTTAGTCACCTTATAAGTGTCACACAAAAATAAATAATTTTATTTCTTTAATGCATATGTTTCCTTTTACCCCTGACCTTTCCACATTCTTTTTTTTTTTTTTTTTTTTTTTTTGAGACAGTCTTGCTCTGTTGCCCAGGTTGGAGTGGCACGATCTCAGCTCACTGTAACCTCTGCCTCCCAGGTTGAGGCAATTCTCCTGCCTCAGCCTCCCAAATAGCTGGGACTACTGGTGCCTGCCACCATGCGTAACTAATTTTTGTATTTTTAGTAAAGATGGGATTTCACCATGTTGGCCAGGCTGGTCTCGAGCTCCTGACCTTGTGATCCGCCCACTTCGGCCTCCCAAAGTGCTGGGATTACAGTTGTGAGCCACCGTGCCTGTCCTGCACATTCTTTTCTTTATTCATGACGCATTACATACTCATGACCCATTATGTCAATTCATGAAACATAATTTCTCTTTATTGTGATGCCACAAACTCATTTTAACTCCTGTCCTTGTTTGCAGAAATGTACATCTGCATGCGCATACAGAACACACACACACAAACACACAGACACACACACTGACACTCTGCTCTTTCCTTTGTGCCAGCTAGGATGTGGTTTCCTCCAGAAAGGTTTCTCAGAGCAACCATGTTTGGGTTAGGTGCTCTTTTCATGGATTCCCATAGTTAATTCTTAGATTGTGAGAACCATTTCAATTTTGTTTACATTTTACAGCTTCCACACAGCAGAATTCATGGCACAGAGACAGAGCTTCATAGACATTGCTGAAGGAATAATTCTCCACCTCAATGACCCTATTTATAGAAAGAAAATTCTAAACATACTCCGTTGAGATATGAAGAAAAAAAATACAGTGATTTCTTCAATAACTGGTTCATTGAGGTGCTCGCTATATTATAGCTCAGTAATTGATGTATTTACACAACTAATAAGTTTCAGATTCTATATTCTATATTTTGGCATTGGTCCCTTTAACAATCAAAAAATAGATATTAAAAAATGAGGAATAAGTCTTGCATTGTCTTTTTAGGTCTTTTTAGACCATATATGATCCCTTTCTGCCCTCGGGAAAATGAAATTTAACTAATGCAACATTATTCCAATTTTATATTTGAACTACAGATACATAATGTAGGAGATAATCCTTTTTTTACAAAATGGTACTACACAGAGAGATAAGACAGGCCATCTGAAAGTGGGTTTTTAGTATTGTGCAAATATTAAAGCATAATTAGAGTAAAAACTTAGCACTGATAAGCTTTTTTCTGCTTTTTTTCTTACACCTGACCGTCTCACAAATATGTGCCACAAAGATTTGTCTTATGATTACTGTGCTTATCTTTGTGTAAAGATCTATATTTATGCTTTTAATGAGATTTTTAATGGCCAGTCTTATGACTCCATATGTTTGTAATTTTGATTGCTTTTCACAAATGAGTGTCACGTGTATTTTTACACTTTCAGGTATGACAGCAGAAACACATTTTGCAGTACAGTTTATCCCAGTCAGATGCATATTCTACACATTCGCATAGTTGAACACACTAAAGTGCATAGTAATTTAGTTTACACACTATTTATTAGTACGTGCATAAATGGTCTTAGACGTAACTTAGAAGAAAAATAATCTTTAATGGATTCTTTCTCCCAGCCATGGCTAATTTTTTTGATGTCCTAATAGTAATGAATTCAGTGAAGAAGGATAAGCCATCTTGGGTAGTAAATCCTAATAATCTTCCAAACTCTTTCTTCCTATCTCTTCACTCATTGTTTTACAGAAGCAGTTCAAGTCCTGGATCAAGGAAAACTGGGTACCAGATGGCTTTTATCCGAACATCTTTTAGTTACCCTGAGAGCATTCTTGCTACCACTCTCCACATAATGAAATAAATCCTAGCTACAGTAAAATGAGACTTCCAGGAAGCAGCAGGTGCAATGTCACATCTGTATTAGCACTGCTAACTTGCTTGTGGATCAAGTTACATCTGGGACTGTCAAATTTGCTGCTGAGTTTAAAAGGTTTCTCAGAGAGTAGCAAGAACTCTTCGATGCTATTCTTTAGCCTATTAGCGGGAATCTTAGCAATAATGACCACATGAAGTTATTCCCTTCATTCAACAATCCTTCTCTTTATCCCTGCCATATGCTTTATCTACCCACTGACCCCAAATTTATATGGGTTATATCTGGCTTTGCAAATTGTCACAGGAAGATGTTAGCACGTAGTATATAGCTGGAGAGGTGTATTACCAGTTTGTGTGCAGATCACATTCCTGGAGAATAAAACTAATTTCAAACGGTTTTGCTTGAAGGGGAATTTTAATCTGAAAAGAATAGCAAGGACCAGAGCTTCTTGGGATTCTTTCTGCATTGATAACAATTCTAGCAATGTTTAATAACTTATCTAAGACTACCAAACCTTTGTGTTGCATATTTCATTCAACAGTGATGCATTGATTGCCTTTTTGGTTAACATCTTATGTGAGTTCTGTCTTGTTAAATACAAATAAGATATAGGCCTAAAATGGTCCTTGACTTTTTTTTTTTTTTAAGAAAAATGAAGCAAGTTTCTTTCTTATTGAAATGCTTTACAAAGAATTATGATATTCATTCAAAAATATTTAACACTTGGTATTAGTCTCTGTATTTCTAGCTTTGCATGGAAGACATAAAACCCTGCCTCAAACTTACAGTCTAAAGAGAAATACATATGCAGAATACTTAAAATAGAGTGATAAATATTCAATGTAGAATTATACATTTTCTATGACAAAGGAGCACAGTAGGTAATGTGTAATGAACTCTTGGATAATATGATCAAGCATATGGACTCATATTATTTGAGTCCTTAGTGTAATGCTTTGATTCAATTATCTCACATGGTGCTTTACACTAGATACATAAAATGGTATCAGCTGAATGAAAAGGAAGTATTTAATATGCACTGACTCATTTTAATTGTATAAACACATCTGAAAAGTGTTCTCTTATTTCTCAATGTTGAAATGTTATTAGACTGTATTCATTGTATGAAATTTTAAAAGGATCAAAGTTGTCCAACTAGAGGGACTTTTGTCTCAATAATCTTTAGCATTTTCTATTACTTTTATAAATGTTATATGTTTTTTAAGGCTGGTATATTAGGATCCTAATCAACATAATAAATTGCCTGAAGGGCTAATTATTTTTATTAATCAAGAATAGATTGTAGCTTAATTGATCAGCTGTGATGTGTGGAGACTTAATTAGCAATTGAGATGTGCCAAAATGCCCGTTATGTTACATTCTGTGATCAGCTGTTCTTCACTGCCTATATAATAAAATTACCATGTTATAGAGAAAATAATATTTGTGATAAATATTTCAGAAGAATGATGAAAATCCTATAATTGTAAAAATGAAATGAGACCCAGTGGGGCAAATGCTTTAAAATGCACATATAAAGAAAAACATAGTTTACAGCATGATTAGGAGAAAAATGATATTGTATATATTGATACAGTATATACAATACCTTGAAGCAAACAAACTCTTCTGGTTAAAAAAAATATGGAAAATGACTTAGAATATTTAGAAATAATGTGCTGATCTTCTGCCTGCAGTCACCGTATAGCTTATTTTCCCCTCATTGTAGCAGGCCATGTATCTGTGGGCTGAAGCACTAAATAGGAAAAAGTTAGAAACACATTCTAAGGATGTTGTTAGGTTTGAGGGAGGGCGACAGCTTTGCTAGTCAAAGCATGTGGTCCACCTGCATTGGCGTTATAGGTGAACATGTTAGAAATGTTGACTCTTATGCCCCACATCAGACCTACTGAATGAGAACATAGATATTTAACAAGTGACTCAGGAGTTCTAAACGTACATTAAATTTCGAGAAGCAGTGGCCTACAGGAAATATGGGATTGCAGAATGCCAAAGGAGGTTTTAATAATTCTTAAAGTTCATGTGATATTCATATTAAATGATTTTTAATATTAAAAGAAGGGAATGTAGTTTTGAAAATATTTTGTGAAAATAAAATAAACTGGAATTGAAATTATAGAATTCC
>NW_022436951.1:17655425-17693059 GCF_009761245.1 Sapajus apella
ATATATATATATATATATATATATACATACATATATATATATACACACACACTACTTTTTACTAGTGAGGAAAATTCAATACATTTCTAATCACATGGATATTATTCAGAATTGTATATTAGTGGCAAAATAGTTTATCCATATAAGAAATTACATATCAGGGTTGAAATGAACACAACTGGAAATATTACAAATTGATGTTTTAAAAATTATCTGGTTCCAGATATTCACATGAAATATAAAGTTTTGATGTTAATCTTCCCAATGGTAGACATGTTCAAAATTTTAATTGATTTGAGCCTTGGAGAAGTGAGTTTGAGAAAATTAATTCAGCCAACTCCCTGTAGGATATATTTTAAATAAGAAAGATTGAGGTTAAGGAAAACGGCTGTTGGTAGTTATTGTATGCTGTTTGCATGAAATGATGATCGTTTAAAATAGCGTGGTGGCACATTGACAAAAAAAAAAAAAAAAAAAAAAAGACAGCTGAGAGCCACGAGGGAGAAAAAAAGTAGCAGTGCAATGTATTGACTGACCATGTAAAAGGTACACTTGGTTAAATGGAAATGCCAAAGATATTCTGTACGTTGAGTTAGGTTACCGAAAGGATGATTATTTGTATTTATAATACATTCGCATGTTTTGAAATGTCTAATATGTAGGCTTCTAGTTACTTAGAACATGCCTAAGAAGAACTAACTACAGACAAATTAAATATTAGCTTTGTTTCATGTAATTTTCTTTTTTAATTTAATGTTTGTAGAAGAAAGCAGAAACCTTCATTTACACAAACTCTCACCTGCCTTTTGAGAATAGTGTATGTTTCTGGAGAATACCATCTCACACATTCTAACACATCTAAAAGCCACTATTTTGGTAAATGTTCCTATTACTTAGAATCCAATCAATTTGGGTTTCAGTGCTTTGTGATGTAATGCATCAGATAATTTCTAAACTCCAAGTAGAGTATTACATGTCATATTGCAATACAATTTACATCTATCATGCTGTATATCTTCAAGCATTGTGGAAGCCTCCAGTGTCATTTAATACACTCAAGGGACATACAGCTTCACTGTTAATCTTATTTCTTTGAAACATTTATATTAATTTTTAAATCTTCTTAATAATGAAACAAAATGTAGTGATTGCTAACCAATTACTGTGGATGTAAGCATAAATGTATATACAGGAGTACTTATAATTATAGAGTACTTTAGGAAACTCTATAATGCATTGCCATGTTAGAGAAGTGCAATCCTTTTGGTTCTCAAATCACTTTTTATGACAAATACTTTATCACATCTTGATTATAGTAAATACTTTATAATGTCCTGAAATAAAATCCATGTATATTAGGAAACGAAAGACAATCTACACATACAAAAAATAAAGCAAAATAAGTATATTAACACAATATAAGTGAAGAATAATATAAAAATCACTATAATTCAAAAATATGTATTTCTATACATAAATGCTTGGGCACAAAAACATATAGCAGGTAATGGTAGTCAGATATTTGCATTCACTTGCAATTTATTCATTCATTTATTCACACATTTAAACTGCTTATCTATTATGCCCAAGATTCTTTTCAAGGCACTGTGAATACAGTAATGAAAAAAGAGTAAAATGGGATTTCCTACATGGGTTTGTGGCAGGAAGACAGAAAATGTACAAAACAAATGAATAAATAAAATACATGTCGCATACTGGAACATATGAAATTTCAGCGGTGGCTTGAAAGAAAGACCTGAAGGAAACAGAGGATCTAGCTAGGTGAATATCTACAGGAAAATCATTCTAGGCGTAGGAAACAAGTAGGAAGTTGCTGGTTAAGGAAAGGAGCATGTAAAATGTATTACAGGGTGAGACAAGAAGGACCCAGTGGCTGGAAAAGAGTCTGTTTAGGAGGATGTGGTGGAGGGTTAAAGTGAAACATGGTCAGAGTGGTGGCCAGCAGTCATGATACTGAGTGCAGAATCCTTGGACAGATTTTTATCGAAGTGGTATAGGAAATCACTGGAGTGTTTTGTGCAGAGAAATGACATGACCTGACTTAAATTTTAATAAATTTCTAAGGAAATTTTGTTCAAAAATCGTGGCAGAGAGGGTGTAAAGAGCAGTCAGTAGGCTGTTGCCATAGTCAGCCTGGGGAGTGATGGAGTTCTAGACCAGGCCGTAGAGGTAATTAGAAGCAGACTATCTGCTAGATTTAATTATATTACAAATTGATTCACTGTAGTGGTGATTATTTTCTACTTTAGGAAACTCTAGGTGTTCCAAAGTCCAACCTAACAGGGAAGAGAGGAGAGGTCTTTAAAGGAAGGCATTTCTGGTTTTCTCATTTGTTTGTTTGGTTTTGTTTTTGCCTTTACTTTTGCCTCTGTTTAGGATTAAATTTAAAGAAACTATGCCACTGTTTAAAAATATTAAAATACAAAATCGCACAAGAAAAGGCATGATTCCTGGAGGTTATTTAAATCACAGTTTTGTTTTCAAAATTTTAATTTGTGTTAAATTACTCCAAAAAAAATTGACATGCAAAATGAACTATATCTCCAGAGTATATTGGAATGTAATTCCTAAAAACTGTTAAAGTGCCAAAAGAAAAAAGGAAGCCTAATAACGTCCTTTCTTTTGAATTTGGTGGAAATAAACATTTACAATTATCTTTTCATAAATTGTAGACATACTGCTAGACAAGTAATATTTCTCAAAACTCTTCATTATTGTATGAAAAATAAAGAAAATGAATGTTTTGGTTGTTATTAAACTATTGTCATTTTAAATTTAAAATGAAAAGTAATAATGTTGTCAACTGACATTTTTTGTTTATTTGTTTGTAGCTTTGGGAAACATGTATAAAGCATTGATGAAATGTTGGAAACCAGTTGAAACACAGTAAAATCAACCGGGTGAAATAGGACAACTTCTCTTCATCTACGTTGGGATTTGCCAAGAAGTGAGCTATGACAATATATCAATTTTTGCTACTGTTTCTACTCTGGGTATGCCTGCCACATTTTTGTTCTCCAGAAATAATGTTCAGAAGGACTCCTGTACCACAGCAAAGAATTTTAAGTTCACGTGTGCCAAGGAGTGATGGCAAAATTCTGCATCGTCAAAAACGTGGTTGGATGTGGAATCAATTTTTCTTACTGGAAGAATATACAGGATCTGATTATCAATACGTAGGCAAGGTAAGTCTATGGTAAAATCACATATTTACATTTGCTCTTTATATATTTTACTGATAGAAATTGGAAGGTCATCGAACCATCAATTTTATAAATATGATTCTCTAAATCTCCCTGAAGTATTTTTGTTTATGGAATACAAATTCTAATTTGATAAAAACTATGGAATGAATATATCATGATAAATGCATAAATTTATTTATTAGAATTAATTCTGCCTAATAACTTATGGATTAAAGGGGTACTCAAAACTGCAATTTTAGAATTTATGGTTAGAAAGTAAAGATAGTGAGAAAGCTGTGTGTAAATACAGTTATTTAAATGACAATGCATATGTGTATAAGTATATTTCACATTGCTATTGAGTTCAGTGAGGAAGCGAAAACATTTCAAAGTTGTTTAATCTACAGAATGAGAAAGCAAATGTCATAAAAATATGATTCAAGGACAAAAAAATGTTGCTTATTATGAGAAAATCTATTCCAGATATGAGTGTTATTTATTTTTCTTAGGTCACACTATGGGTGCTTTTGTATAAAGAAAATCAAATAGGAAGACAAGTAGGTAAAAACAGTTTAGTTATTGCAATATGAGGTGGACAGAGTTTTCGTCCTATAGAATTATAAAGTTAGTAAGGAAAATTAGTGGTGTTTGGGAATGAAATGAGAATCTTAACATAAAATTAATAATGAATGCTTTCATACACTAGGTTGTATTAAGTTCGAATTTTCTTTCATGACACTATTTGAATCTAATTCAAGTTAGATAATGCCTTAGTCGACTTGAGAGCTTAAGAAGAAATTCATTTAATAGTTAATATTTTAATTTTTATAGGTAATTTGTGAGAAAGTATCAAAGGAATAAAAGGAAATTAAGTACACTAACACAAATCCACTATACAATTATGATGTATATGTTACTGTATTCGAAACTTTTGCACTACCCTTACTTATGATGTCTTCATTCAAATAATTAAAATCATGCAAAAGGTTTTTTTTTCTAAAAACCCTATTTTTGAGACATTTTCATTGATTGTAAAACACTGAAATGTTTTATTATATTGCAGTCATTTCAGACCTTTTGAAATATCTAGTAAAATGAGAAAGATGATATTAAAGGTTAAATATCATATTGACTAGAAAGAAAAGGAAAAGAAACAGCAACTTAGGAATCTTAACCAGAAAGCACAAAATAGCAGGCTTATCACCGATCTCATTGATTGAAAGCCTGGGAATAGAGAGTGAAGCTTGCTCTCATAGACAACTTTTAGTTTATAAAACTAACTGCATAAAAATATAGTAACTGAAATCTGGGTCATAGAAACGATAAAGTAAATAGTTTTCTTTGGCTCTTCCTTTACATAGCAGTTAGCCTGCTTGTATCTATTTTCCTTCATGTAATCTTTATGATGACTTAATAAATGTTAGTAAATTGAATTAGCATTATATTATATACTCTCTCCTTATAGTGAAGCTACTTCTATTTAATTTTTATTTTTTATCATAAAATAACAACACCTTGAAATCAAGAACTGTACTTCATATCTCTTAGAGTAGTAAGAGACTATTAAACTCTTAGAGTAGATCTTAGTAAATACTTAGCTCATTGAATTAACCTATGTGATATTAAATTGAATTCTCAATGCCATCTGGTACCATTCAGCTCTTTGGCAGAGAAAACTAGTCTAGAATTTTTAATCACTGAAGACAAGTTGGTAAACTTAAGATATATGCATGTTGATATACAACACAAATTTTATGTTTACTACTCTGTTTTATAAAAACAAATTAGAAAACTCTTTGATGAGGATGGATGTAAGGAATTTATGAATGTGTTCATCAGTTTTTTTCCATCTAAGCTATGCTAAAGTACTTGGGTAACAGAAATGATTTAGTCTACTTTTTTTAATGGCCAGAGTGTCTGACTTTTAGCTCACATTTCAAATCAATTTTGTAGTTTCCGTGGCTTATTCACGCCATAATCTGTGAAACAGATGCTTTCACATTTTTCTCTATACCATAGTATTGTATTAATTACTGTATTATTTGTATTACATTAATTACTTATACAATTAAAATCTTATTTAAGAAATAAACACACAGATGAGGATATGCCAAAAAAGCAATTTTTAACATAGGATATTTTAATAAACAAACATTACGATAAATAGAAGTTGAGGCTGTTTTCCTTATGAAGTATAAAAATCTTAAAATCCCCCACATATTCTCCCCATCATTATTAATAAGGGATTTATCACATAGTCACATTTTCTTTCAGAAATTATTCTTTCAGTTTTTACATCCTTCAAAGTAGGCATGTGATACAGTGTTAAGTGTTTCAATGCCTCTAGGTTGGTTTAGATGTTGGAGCACTGTGTTTCAGTTACTAGACATATGGAAAGATGGTGACAGATAGCCCCCTGTAGTGGGGAATATTTTGGGAGCTCACAAAGTATGCTCCCACTAGCAATGGAGAGACTTACACTGGTTTGATGAGGACAAGACCAGAAAGCACCTGTGTGGAGATGGAGAAACGTTTTTTTAAATACCCAAACAATTAGCTAATCGGATCCCAGGAAGAATTGATGCCTACAATTTCTCAGATAGAAACCCTTTATTGCCATGTGGTTAAATCTTGGGAGGCTAAGGCAGGAGAATTGCTTCTACCCAGGAGGCGGAGGTTGCAGTGAGTTGAGATCGTGGCAGTGCACTCCAGTCTGGGTAACACGGTGAGACTCTATCTCAAATATTGTAATAATAATAGCAAAAATTAGCTGGGTGAGGTGGCATGCGCCTGTAATCCCAGCTCTTCAGGAGGCTGAGGCAGGAGAATCACTTGAACCTGGGAGCGGAGGTTGCAGTGAAACAAGATTGTGCCACTGCACTCCAGCCTGGGCAACAGAGTGAGACTCCATCTCAAAAAAAAAAAAAAAGCAAAAAGAAAAACCCATTTCTGCTTATTGGCTTAAAGTAGAGAGGAGCTTAAGAAAACATACAACTGTTGATCAGAAAACCTAGGATGTGACATTGTTTCTGCCACTGTTTCTCACCCCTTGGTTAACTTCTCTTGGCCTTCATTTTCTTATCCATGAAATCAAAGAGCATGATTATAATGTATCATATACACTAATACATTAATATAATATATAATATGCATACTATATGTAAATACTAAATCATTTCTGTTAGTATTGTGCTCATTTCTCATAATATTACAAATGTAAAGTATATGTAAATTAAAAAACTCATTTAGAAAAAAAGATTAAGAGGGGGAGAGAAAGAGTGAAAGGAGGGTAATTGGCTAATTGTCACTGCTGCAACTCCTTTTGTTCTGTAAGAGACAAATTCAACCACAATGAATTCAAAACATGTCTTTGTTGAGCTCTCCACAGCAAGAAGCATTTTCCTGTAAATCATTCTGTTAAATACATTCTAAACAAAAATACATTTGGTGTAAGATCTTTTTTTCCCCATTCTTTTTCCATGAGCTAATCATAACACTGACCTTTAAGAATCTTCCTATATACTGGATTGTATTGGAATATATAGGTATTTCCTATATACTCAGTCTCTGTCTTTATCTTCCAAGGCAAGAGCTTCACATGTTGAATGTCAAGGAATCTACTTTTGAAACATGTTATCTCCGTAGTGAAACCTTCTATACATAGCTTTCAATTTCCAAATTTAAATTCAAGGAACATTGTGATTATAAACTCCTATTTTTTATTAGTTTAATATTTTTATACATGTAGCTTCTAATCAGTTTCCTATTGCTCAATCCGGTTGCCTTGAGAAGATCATTTCAAATTCCTCAGCTTCTGTATCTTCAAATCTAAAGTAAATAAAGATATTAAACTGTAAAGCCTTGTATTTACTTTTAGTTGTAACAAATATGCAATTCTAAGCAAATTACTAATTTTATATTTACTGCACAAACTTTCTCTACATTTTATATGATAATTAGTCTTAGGTGGTAAAAAAACATGTGAAAAATAGATTTTAATCAACAACAAACATTGAGAAAAATCCCGAAACACCAAAAAAAAAAAGAAAAGAAAAGAAAAAAGTAATAACATGAAGGGACAACCATAAATCTGAATCCTAGTCAGTATAGTAAAACCTCTCTAGCCTTTTCCTAAACAACTCAATCTAATTTTATTTTTCACTGGTTCTTACTTCTAAATATGTTCTCACTAATTCTAAATATGTTCTCAATTATATTCTTCCCTTCAGAGTTACCATTACTGATTGTTTCTCATAGTGTAGACTTCTAACAAGCCCTGACCTCCTGTGTATGTCTGGTCTTAAAGCATGTATTTGTCTCCAGCCTCGTGGTCATCCTTCTCCGTAGACCTGTAGGCTCCAAACACCCACTATGCATGAAGTATGTATTCCTTCTTTCAGTAAATATGTAGAGGACCTTCTAGATACCACTCTGGTATTATGCACTCAGTGGTGATAATATAAGCTCTCTGCTCACAAAGTGTTGGCCTAGAAAGACAGCAAATAATACCTAAGAATAACAGCAAGTTATGGGTCTCTTTGGTATCAGATATAGCGCAGACTCCCCAAACCAAGAACAAAATGATAGTCGACAAATATTCCCATGTTCTTTCTTCAGTACTTGTAAATACAGAGAAAATAAAACAGTCTGGGTTTTTTTGCTGTATGAATCAATGCTATTAAATGCTAAGACTGAAGACTCAAAGAGCATGCTTTTATTGTTTTATTGATCTGTTTTTTCCTTGGGAATGTATATTTGATGTGAAATACCTCATAAAGAAATGATAATTGAGAATTTCTGGAGGATCTCTCTGAAACTGTAAAAAGTGATCCATGAGAGACTAATTCAAATTTAAATATCAATAAAGCCCAGAAATAACAACTGTTTCCACCATATTAGACTGTATCCCTTTAACTCTTGATAATATGGACACACTCATGTCAAATCTGGCCACAGCAGGAGGAGGAGTAGCTGGAACTAAGTCAGAGAAGAAGCTGTTCTGACCTTTACTACTGCAGACTTCCTAGGGTGAAATAAATCTCAAGTGCCCAGGTAGAAAATCTTTACATTAAATGAGAGTTCAGTATGTAGATAACACTCTTATTTGGTAACTGAAATGAGACTATTCTTGAGACTAAACATTCCCTGGTGATTAAAAAAAAAAAATCCAAACATAACCAAAATGACCCACATAAGAAACATCTAACTGTTTACTAAATATAAACCTGCTTTTAGTGGTTAGGTGGGGGTAGGGACGCATAGGGATATTGAGACACAGTTATTTTTTTATTTGAACCATGTCCATTGCAACCATGTAATGGATAGGACACGAAAAGATAAATGCATTAGGAAATTTTACTTAGAAAAAGTCCTGGAAAACATTAATCAGGTTGTTGTGATAGACATTGACAGAGACTTGTTTGGATTAAATGATTATAAATATCTTTCTGTGAGTGGACATTTGCATGAACACAGCCATTATTTCTGTTAATATGTAAAGACTACACACACACACAATATAAATCGTATTAAAATCTGTAGGGACTTCAAGTAAGAGGTAATAAAACATTTATAAATACAGGCATGCCTTGCAGAAAACCTTCATAATGTTTTCAGAGAAGACCACCTCTTTATTTTTAATTCTCAAAATGCATATAATGTATGTATCTCTCAATACAGTAATATTTTAGCTAGCAGTTATGTGGGGAAAATACATCTTCAAACCTCACTATAATATTTTAACAAAGTATTCAGGAAAATCCTAAATGCATAAATTTTTCAGTCAAAATTCTCCATCATAAATTTGGAAAACTTGATTCAATCAAAATATTCCAATTAAAATCAAACATTTATATCTATAATTTAGTAAATTATTTTTCAAATACAGAATTTAAAAAATATATAATCAAGAATGAAGATTATATGAAAATTGAGTCGGTGATTTTTAGTAAAAGCTCAAGAGAAAGCTCTGTAAATGAAAACTCTATTAAATCTCACATAAATTTTGCTCTGCAGAAGATATCTCAATATAATTTATTTATAACAAATACATGTGTACTAGCAATGAAGCATGGGTTATTTTTAATATGATATTATGAATGTCTACCAGAGCTCCCTCATTTTCTTTCTTGGTGACAATATATAATTATATATGTTCAATTAAATTTTGTACCCATTGTATTGAAGAATAATGCTCTTTTCTGTAAAGAAAATGAAAGAGAGGGATGTATGTTATTGTGTTTGCTCATCAGTGTCTCTTACTTGGCATATGTTCCTATATTCATATTCTGACTTGTTTCATATGAAAGCATGAATAGGAGGGTGCACTCTAGTAAATTTCCTAAAGTAAGTTCTTGAATATCCGCTTCACATAGCTAAATTTTTACATCAATTTTATTAAAGAATATAAGGCACCTATTGTTTTATTATTACCATATTATTATGTTACTAATCACTGAACTATGTTCCATTACTACTGGTAATTTTAATTGAGAGTTAGCATAGACTGGATGCCGTGGCTCTCTCCTGTAATCCCAGCACTTTGGGAGGCCGAGGCGGGTAGATCACCTGAAGTCAGGAGTTTGAGGCCAGCCTGACAACATGGTGAAACCTCGTTTCTACTAAAAATACAAAAAAGCTAGCCAGGTGTCATGGTGCATGCCTGTAATCCCGGCTACATGGGAGGCTGAGGCAGGAGACTTGCTTGAACTCGGGAGGCGGAGGTTGCAGTCAGCTGAGATTGGCCATTGCTCCACTCCAGCCTCGGCAACGAGAGCTAAACTATGTCTCAAAAAAAAAAAAAAAAAAAAAAGGAATTAAAATAAAGCATGTAAATTTTCAGATAGGTGGACTAAAATTGAGAAGAGAGAAGGAATTTTGTTGAACCATATCTTAAAACCTTTCTCTCCTTAAAGCTCTGATCCACAGTAGGCAAGGAAATTTAATGTAAATTTCAGATTCCCCCTTTAGCAAAATTCTCTCACTAATATCATGTTTAAAAATATACTATGCATTTACAGATTACATACAGCCATTAAATGTAGAACTTTAAATTAAAATGTTAAATCCCCGGATTAGAGGTACATTATCAAGTAAGAAATTGAGCTGTAAGAATGTATACTACTATACCACATTTTCTAAAGGAACATTTTATATTTGGCTGCAGTTTAGCTTAACTTACATCATCAATTTCTCAGCATTCAGTGGTTCATTTTCAAATACCACCCCAAAAAAAGCCCAAGACGACTGAGCATCTTTAATTTTCTTTGGCACTCCTCTGACACTATTTACAAGTCTGCATCATAGGCTTAGCACCAAATCTGGTTTATGTGTGTTTGGTTTTCCTGAATCCAGCAGAGGGACAGAATTGTGAATCATGAGTGGACTAGCTTCTGTCCCTGTGATAATTGAGCTTCCAAAGGGACACAATAAAGAGAAAAAAACAACTATCTAGGAAATGACCTTTGATTATGTTTATTCCTAGATGTAAAGGACATCCAAGAAAAAGTATTTTTGTCTGTTGGGGGAGGGAAGGAGACTGTAACCCTTCTAGAGGCCAAAGAAGCAAAACGTTCCAAGAATTGTTGGCTGATCTTGTTGAGTGATACAAACTCATCACATGGACAGAGGCAGCAATTTAGAGATCAGTGTGGACCCAGGAGAGAGTTGTTGTAATAATCTGGTCAAATGAGAATCAGATGGCTTTAGTTAGCCTGCAAGAAGGCTACATGCTAGATTTTCAGAGCTGTATTATTAAGACTAAAAAGTAAGTGGACTGGGCGCAGTGGCTCACAACTGTAATCTCAGCACTTTGGGAGACTGAAGCGAACAGATTGTTTGAGCCTGGGAGTTCGAGATCAGCCTGGGCTACATGGCAAAATCCCATCTCTACTAAAAATACAAAAAAATAGCTAAGCATGGTGGCATGTGCTTGTAGTCTCAGCTACCAGAAAGGCTGAGGTGAAAAGATCATCTGAGCCTGGGAGTTCGAGGCTGCAGTGAATGATGATCATATCAACTGCACTCCAGCCGGGATGACAGAGTGAGACCTTGTATCAAACCAAACAAGCAAACATAATTTGAAATGATGAACAACTAGACAACTAGAAATGTAAGATATATTATGATGTGGTTAATAAGAAAGGATGTGAATGTGAACATAAGGTGAGCTCACTCTTTTTGTTAGACATTGTGATTTAAAATATCTATATTAAGCTCACAGTCACCATTATATATAATCAGCAAATGAAAATGCATGCTAATTTAGGTCACCAGTTTTTAAAAAGATCCTTCTCATGACCAGTATTTAACATTCTTCTGGAGGCAAAATAGTGGTATAAATGCTATCACATAGGACAGGCACGGTGGCTCACACCTGTAATCCCAGCTTTTTGGGAGGCTGAGGCAGGTGGATCATGAGGTCAGGAGTTCAAAACCAGCCTGGCCCAGATGGTGAAACTTCGTCTCTACTAAAAATATAAAAAAAAAAAAAATTAGCCTATAATTCCAGCTACTTGGGAGGTTGAGACAGAGAATTGATTGAACCCCAGAGGAGGAGTTTACAGTGAGCCAGGATCGCACCACCACACTCCATCCTGGGCTACAGAGCAAGATTCCATCTCAAAAAAAAAATACTATCACATAAAATTTTGGGGGTACAAATGCAATAAAATAAATAAATGGAAAAAAAATTTGGGGGGTACAATTAAATGAGATATATAATATTTTGAAACTTGATGTAGCCTGATAGTGATAACTTTAAAGTTTATTTTATTATTTTAGGATTTCAACAACCTCATGAGGTAGTTTCAATTATCTTTCATTTACAAGAAAGGAAAAAAAATTGTGTCCTCATTGTCTAAGTTTTCTAATGGTATGAATTCAGAACGTTGTAAAGGTGGGCTTCTAACATTGAAGGTATGACTCCAGGATTAGAATCAACATTATACCTCATTGCACCATGATTAAGAATATTCTTCCATTTATTAATATATAACCACATCAAAAACAGTTAAATTTTTGTTTAAGTAGTGTACTAATTAATAAATCAGCAGATTTTTCCTAGCAAAGTACAAAACTAAGATTGCATATGTAATAGAGATATTTCAACTATTTCAAAGAAAAATCCAATTAATTTTTGTAGCCATTATGTGTTTATTATTTAATTTATATTTGGAATTGATGATGTATGCACTTTACACAGAAAAGGTATACAGTTAAAACTAAGATGTTCATCATGATTCTCAGACATCCCTAGTTTTCTTCTTTAAAAAAAATATTTTTTTCCAATTTTTTGTTACGTATTCTAAGAGAAACATGTAAAGGCATGTGTTATCTTGTTTTTAGAAACATGACAGTGTACTTTATGAGATGTGAGATGTTAATGTAACCCACTTTATTTTTTTTAGCTTAAAAATACATCCTGGAGACTCATTGCATTGCAGTACATAAAGACCTCTTTCTCTTTTTGAGTAGCCAAATAATAGTCTTTTTAATGGGTGCAGTGTAATTGCTTTACCATTTTTAAAGGACATTTAACTTTTTTAAAAAAATTGCTAACATAGCAGTATGACAGGTGCTCTTTGACACAGTGTTATATCTTTAGGAAATATGACTACAAGCAGTAATGCTGAAGAATAGTCTTGAAAAGTTTTCAACTTTGATAGGGATTTTATGTTGCTCTCCACTGAGATTGTTTTAACTTAAACCAATGACGGTCTATGAAAGTAACTATTTTTCCACAGCTGTAGCAAATCACTGTACCACCATGATCATTTTATTTTATCTTATAAATGAAAAGGTTTACGAGTGACATTTTATTGTTCATACTAAGTGAGCATGAGCATCTATGTGTATAAAGCATTTTGCATTTTGAAAATGTGTTCAGATTCTTTGCCAGACTTTCTACTGACATGGTAGTATTTTTTGTATCCATAATCTCTCTTTTTTTATCCATAATTGACCTTTATGTTTTTAAAATTTTAAACATAATGCACATTTCAATTTAAATCAAACATATATATACTTTAACAAATAAATACAAATCAAATGGAATGTCCACTACCCAGTCCAGGAAATGGAAAATTTCTAGCCCCCAAGAATGCTTCTCTGTGTATATGAATAGCAACACCATTTCTCCTTCTGAGAGATGCCAGTAAGCTTTATTTTGTGATAATAATGTCTGTTTTTTTTTATAGTTTGATTATCAACATAGGTCTTTCTAAATAATACTAGAATTTTGACTGTTTTTGAAATTTATGTGTAATCATAGTTCAGATAATCTTTTGCTTTCTTCTTTTGCCAAATACTGTAGTGCAGCGTATCTTTCTACATAAATCTATTTGAATTTAGTTCATTCCTGTTAATATGGGCCACATATCAATAAATATGTTATGCACATATCAATGGGTATGTGGAGTGGCCTCTTCCCCTAGTTTTGAGTGTTACTAACAATGTTCCTGTGGATTTTCTGTACGTGCATCCTGATACTCATGTACATTAGTGTATATTCTGAAGTAAATTTGCTGTTCTATAGCACGTACCTAACTTTAATCTTTTCAGAAATTGTCATAGTACCTTCCTAAGTTATAACCAACACAACTTCCACCAGCTGTAAGTGAGTTCCTGCTATTTCATTGTCAACATCTTAACTTCTTATTTTTAGAATTTTAAAAATATCATTTTTATTCACATTTTTCTAAATATCGAGAATCTTTCATCTTTGTAATGAAGTTTTTTTTAGATCAAAACATTTATTTTTTGTGTTTCCAAAAATAAATCCAAGCAGATAATGAAATACATGCATTTTTTAAGTGTTTCATCCTGGGTTCTCTGTTCTAGAGTTTAGTAAACAGTTCAAGTTTTGGTTACTTCAGCATTTCTTCTTGATGCTCATAACCATATATTGAAGTTTTTCAAAATGTTTTTCAGTAGTTTCTTCAAGATGTCTATTGTTTTCTGTGGATTCCTTGATTCACAAATTCTTAACAGGTGTGGAGCGCCAAGTATTTTCTGGGTAGTTTCTAGGTCACTCAGTCACATCACTGCATGGAAAACAACCATCCTGTCCTCAGGAAGCTTACATTTTTAGTGGGAAATGCAGAAAATTCAAAATAAACACGAGAAATATGTTATTCTTTTAGTTGTTAGAAATGATAATTGGAATCAGAAAAGAAGAGATGTAACAAGGTAAGGAATACTGGGAACAAGGCAGAACAGACGTGGTGATCAATGCTTCCTCATTGAGAAGGTAATATTTGAGCAAAGGACTGGAAGGAAGGGAATGAGGCAGGAAGTTATCAAGGGGATACTGTTTTCAGGAAGAAGAAATAGTTACTACAAATGCTTTACATTGGGAGGTTCTGGTGAATATTTGAGGAAGGCAAGGAGTCAAGTGTAGCTGAAGCAAAGGAAGCAAGAGGAAAGAGGTAGAAGAACAGGGAAAAGAGGTTATGGGGTGGTGGTGTGGTGCCCAGAATCCGTAGCGTGTGGTAGACAGAATAATGGCCCCCAAGGATGGCCACACCCTAACACAACTGTGAACGTGTCACTTCGTATGTCAGAAGAGTCTCTGCAAATGTGATCAAATTAAGAATCATGATGTGAAGCAAGTATCCTAGATTACATGGGTGATCCCGATATAACTCATGGGTCTCTAAGAGTGAAGCAAGAGAGTCAATGTGAGAAAAAAGAGATGTGACAATGGAACTACAGGTTGAAATGATGCACTTTGGATATAAAGGAAGGGGACACAAGCCATGGAATGCAGACAGCTGGAAAAGGCAAGGAAACAGAGTCTCCTTTGAAGCTTCCAGAAGGAATGCCATCCTATCATCACCTTGATTTTAGATTTCTGACATTTAGAGCTGTAAGAAAATGAATTTGTGTTGTTTTAATTCACTAGGTTTGTGGTCATTTCTTACGGTAGGAATAGAAAAGTAATATGTAGGGTCTTGTATAAATTCTAACTTTTACTCTAAGTTACATGGGAAGATACTGTAGAATTTTTAGCAGAAAACTGATCCTATACTAATTATGTTTTAAATAATGGATACTAGGCTTAAAACCTGGGTGATGAAATAATCTGTATAACAAATTAGTAGCTTATATTTTTCTACACCAAAACCATGGTATCATAGCATATCTTTGGTAAATTCTATCTACCATTCATGAAAGCAATAACTCCATCTCACACAAATTGTTTAAGAGAATGGAAAACATGTTGATACTGCCGATCTGATTTTATGTGGCTAAGTTTGCCATCTAAATCAAATAAGAATAGCTAAAGGAAAGACATTTTACAGAGGAATATCTTGTATAAAAAATGAATAATTTTCTAAAACTCAAAAATTACATATAATCTGTATAATAATCTGTATAACTAACCCCCATGACCCGGGTTTACTTTTGTAACAAACCTACATATGTACTCCTGAACTTAAAATGAAAGTAAAAAATAGAATTTTCACTCTGTCTTCTGGCTTTAAAGTTGAAACAATAGAATTTTCTGGGTATTATACAAGGAGTTTTAGGCAGCGTTGTTAGGGATGACTCCTAAGTCAAAGATTTTGGCCTGAGCAACTGGAAACTATAAACCTGCTTTTATTTGGAGTGACAGTGCTTTAGGGGGAAGAAAAAAACAGGTTTCAGCTTTGAATATGGGGAGATAGATCAAGTTTTGAATTCTAAATTGGGGACCTCTTACCAGGAATCAGCTTCTCTACGGTATTTAATGTCACAGGACTAGATAATATGTAAAAATATTAGTGTAGTGAGAGAACAAGTAAGTCCATTTTCAGGAGCAAGCCCTCATTAAGACAGGAGTATGGTAGAGGAGGTTATGGGGAGAGAGAAGATAAAACAATGAATGAAACTGAGTATCAGTATTTCCTGAGCTGCAGGAAAACCTGAGTGTCTTACAAGACAAAGAAAATGTATGGAGAAGAGAATGTGTCAACCTTGTCAAAACTGCTACTAAGTCAAGAATGATGAGAGGTTTGAATTGTTAACTTTAGTTGCGGTGAAATTATAGTTGTACTTGATGATTGTAATGTCAGTATTGTGGTGGGTCCAGAATTTTTTCTGCAGTAGATTTAAAAGGGAATGCAGTGAGAAAAATTGGAGAAAGTACATGCAAGCAAACTTTAGAAAATTTTGTTAGAAAGGAGCGAATATATGCAGCAGTATCTGCCAGGGAACAGTGTTAGTGTAATCAAGATTTTTTATATATAAAAGAAATAAAAATATATATATATATATATATGTTCCGGAAGTTCCTCTAACACATTCCCTCATTATGAGTTTGACTTATAACTTTTATATTTTTAAGAATTTACTATATGTAGTGAAAGAGAAACATTAACAGATCAGTTGGTTTATCTATTATTTCCTGCCAGAGTTAATTTTTTTGTCATATTTTCTTAAATGTATGCAGGCAAGGAAATGAGATGAATATTGTTGTAATAAAGAGTGATGGAAAATCTATGTAATTAAAAACTTTGAAAAACATATTAATGAACTATTTTAGTTTATGATACTTTTAGCTTTGTAGAAAAGTTACAGGATGATATGAAAGTCCCGTATATCCCACCACCCACTTTACCCACTTGTGATCATTTTCAGTTACTTTAGTGCTTTTGTTACAAATAATGCATCAATAAGTATATATTGTTATGAAATAAATTCAGCAGTTTATTCAGATTTTCATGTTTCTTCCCCAACGAACTTTTTCACTTCTAGAATTCCACCAGAAAACCACATGGCATTTAGCCATCAGGTATCCTTATGGTCTTGGATGCTGTGGAAGCTTCACATCTTTTGCTCGTTTTGATTACTCTGACATTGTTGAGGTGTACTTGAATGTTTTGTAGAATGTCTCTCAGTTTGGGATTTTAAAACCATTTTATATAATGGACAGACTATGATTATGGGCTTTGGGAGAAGGACTACAGAGGTTAAAATGCCATTCTCAGCACATCATATCACGGCGTGGGCATATGCTTTCAAAATTGCTTATTAATGATCATGTTAATCTTGAAACCTAGGTAAGGCCTCTACTAGAATGCAGCTTTCCATACTGTCCTTTTAGAAGCTAGTCACTAAGCATTGTCCACACTTGAGGGACTGCCAGTTATTCTCTAACTTTTTGAAGGGTAGATTTACAAAATTACCTGAAATTATTCTGCAGGATATTTGTCTCTTCTCCCCTGTTCCTTTCTTTAATAATTTATGTATGTTCATATTTACACCTGGATATTTACTTTTTACTTTGGGTTATAATCTAATACTATCTGACTGACTTTGTTATGCAGATTGACTCAGTTTTGGCCATTGGGGCTCTGCCCTAACATTCTGGATTTTGAGCACTTTCTTACTTTCATATTTTGGGCACTGCAAGGTGCCTCAGTCTCATCTTATATTTTCTGGCCCAGTGATGGAATAAGGCATTTCAAGAAGAAGACATTTTCCCAACAAAAAGATGATGAGGAGGTTTAACCTACCAGAATTTAAGTCAAGTTATAATCTTCTAAAGCACATGACTCTAGGTTAAAAAAAAATTAATATAATAAAAGAAATTCTAAAACATGATATAAAGTGTTATGAGATATCAATGTAATATACATCATAAACAACTTAGTAATGAAAAAGTCATCCTCACCTTAATCGCTATTGGAACTAGCAACGCGGAAATTTAATTTTGGTTTACAGCTGATATAATTGAGGAAATGCAGATGACAGATTATCACATAGAAGAGTCAAATTGTCTCTCCACGTGAGAAAAATAATGTCCTAAAAGTAATTAAAGTTATAAAAATAAGCAAAAATGTTATCGGCAGGTTTGTAAGAAACAGATATGCATGAATGATTGCTCTGTTGGTTAATTCAAATCATCAGGAGTCAATATTTCAGATAATAGGTAATGAACAGTAAGTTTTTATATCTTTGAGCCAATAACAGTATTTTAATTATTTTCAAAGTTATTAACCCCAAAGAGAAAAAAATGTTTATAGAAGTGCTATTTATAAAATGCACGATATAATTAACAGAATGATGGCTAAACATTAAGATATCTAAACACAGTATAATACTTGCACAGACCTTTAAATATTCAGAATATAAAAGCACATGGAAATATTATTGGGAAGGAGTATTTCCATCACTGGAAAGAATGTTACAAAAAATAAAGCAGGCACTTCCTACATTTAAGTGAACATATGTTTTTTCATTTATATTTATTCAATCATTCAATAGAAATGTTTATTTTAGAACCTAAAATATGTTCCATGCTGAGGAAGGACTATGACTAGCAATATCTAATTCTGGCTTTCAAAAAACTTATATTTAAGAAAAAAAAAGCATTTTAAAGCAATATAAGGGAGCCAAGTGTTCACTAAACTTTAAGTTGATTTTTAGGTAACATATTTTAATGTAAATCATAAAAAGATGGAAACAATAAACTACTCTAAAATTACAGACTGAAGATGCAGGAGACTTTTCTTTCTTTTTTTCTTTTTTCTTTTTTTCTCTTTGCCCAGGCTGGAATGCAGTAGCATGACTCCAGCTCACTGCAACCTCTGCCTCCCGGGTTCAAGCGATTCTCCTGCCTCAGCCTCCTGAGTAGCTAAGGTCACAGGTGCACACCACCATGCCTGGCTAATTTTTGCATATTTAATCGAGAGGGGTTTTTGCCCAGGCTGGTCTGGAGCTCCTGTCCTCAGGTGACCCACCCATCACAGTCTCCCAAAGCGCTGGGATTACAGGTGTGAGCCATGGTGCCAACGCAGGGCCAGGAGACATTTGGAATGTGAAATTTACCTCCTTGCTCAGATGGTTTGAGTGACTATGAAACATTTACCTGAAAACAGACTTTTGTAATGGTGATCAACTTCATTGCTAAATAACATATTGAGGTATTTGCAGTATTTACATTTACGATATCGTTCATGGGTCAGGTTTAAATCTATAATCTTACTATTTTTTTCTATTTGTAACACCTACTTTTGTTTTCTTTTTCTATCATCTTTTGAATGAAATAAAATTTTAAAAATATTATTATTATTACTTGTCCATTGACTCTAACTCTTATTTTGTTATCTTAGTGCAGAAGTTGGTGAATTATGACTAGTGGGCTAGATCTAGAAGGCAATGTCTTAGCCCTTGATCAAAGAATGATTTTTGCATCTTATTAGGCTGGGTTAAAAAAGAAAAGAAAAAAATGATATTATATGTGGCCTTCAAAGTCTAAAATATTTAGTATCTGCCTCTTAACAACAACAACAAAAAATTTGTTTATCCCTCTTAGCCGTTTCTTCACAAATCCTACTACAGAAAGTCCTCTTTGGCCTGGCATGGTGCCTCATGTCTGTAATCCCAGTACTTTGGAAAGCCAAGGTGGGTGGATCACGGGGTCAGGAGTTTGAGACCAGCATGGACAACATGGCCAAACCCCTCTCTACTAAAAATACAAAAAATAAGCCAGGCATGTTGGCACATGCCTGTAATCCCAGCTACTCAGGAGGCTGAGGCAGGAGAATTTCTTGGACTGGGGAGGCAGAGGTTGCAGTGAGCTGAGATCGCACCACTGCACTCCATCCAGCCTGGGCCACAGAGAGAGTCTTAAAAAAAAAAAAAAAAGAAAGTCCTCTTTTTGTATTGCAGTGTGAGACCATAAAAGTACCTTTGCACACTGAAGCCCACACAAAGTGATCTATCTTAACAATTAATTGAGAAAATCGTAAGTGTTCTACTACCTTAACTTTTTTAGTCAAAGCTCTAAAACTCTTCTACTATTTGTCATAAATGTATAGAAAATGAAAGAAACACAGTAAGCAACTATTATTGAGTAAGCTATAATTTGACACACTAGAAACATTGAGAATTAAAATGTTTTGTTTCTTTATTAAAAAAAAAAAATCTTGGCTGTGGGTGGTGTTTTATGCCTGTAATCCCAACATTTTGGGAAGTCAAAACAGAAGGATTGCTTGAGCCCAGAAGTTTGAGACCACCCTGGCAATATTGTGAGACATCGTCTCTACAAAAGAGATAAAGAGAGGAAAGAAGGAAAAGAAGGGAGAAAGGAAGAGAGAAAGGAGGGGAGGAAGGAAGGAAGGGAGGAAGGGAGGGAGGGAAGAAGGAAGGAAGGAGAAGGGGAGAAGGGGAGGAAAGGAGGAAGAGGAGGAGGAGGAATGGAAAAAGGGGAGGAGAGGGGAGGGGAGAAATATCTGGTGGTATTGTTGTGTGTGTACCTGTAGTCCACTTGGGAGACTGAGGTGGGAGGATCACTTGAGCTGCATTCCAGTTTGGGCAACAAATGGAGGCACTGTCTCAAGACAAAAACTAAAACAAAACTTAAGCATAGTTTAAATAGTGCTTGCCTTCTCATCATGAAACATAATACAGAGTAAGCCTCAGTTTTTGGCCTTGGCAAATTGTCAAACTCCTTTCTGAGTTTGTTGTAAAACATCTCTGAAGTTCCTTCAATAGGATATTTTGTGCTGGTGTTACTTCCTCTGTGACATTTCATTCTTTTCTTTACATCCACGTTCTTCAATATGTACTGTTCACTGTTCAGTTGATGTCAGATCTGGAGTGGCATCAGATCTCAAGTGGTGACACTGTGTCAGTAGTCCCATTCTGCACTTGTGTTTGATTCTTATTTTACTTTCAAGAATGTCATATTTTGTTTGCTGCACTTTCATCTGTGTTGGCTAATATCCTCTTCCAATTATCCATTTTTGTAAAATGTTATGTGAGTTTACCACTGAGAACCAACCAGGCAATGTAACTACACGTTTTAGTATCTGTGAATGAACTGAATAATGATCAGTTACCTAAGGATATTGAAAAAAGTGACATATTTGGTCACTAATCATGATCACTGTTATTTATGTAGTGGCTTGTGGATTGCAAGGCTAGCAGGCAATTACTCCAGTTAATATACTATGATAATCGAAAATTGAACTGTGTTGTTGGGTGAATGGTATTTTTTAAACTGTGATAATTGAGCTGTATTCATAAAAGAACTGTGCAAAATGTGGACTCCATAAACATCTTTAACTTGTCATAGGTTTTGTTATATTTTATCACTTCGTGCATCATGTGAAAATATTTCCTTTTCCCTCTTTTTGTTAACAAGGATTATGATTCCTAAATTACAGAAATTAAATGAGATTAAAAACTATGTTTTCCTTAGAATTCTGCCTTGAGACACAAGTGCATGGAAGAATGCAGGCTGAGGCTGATGCGGATGACAAGTTGGTGACTCAGAGTCTGGAAAAACTGAGATGACTGGTGCTCACAGGACAGAGAAGTAGAGATGAGAAAGGGGCAGAGGGAGAACTCTGTGGATGTTCCAAGTGTTTCCCTCAATTATTCAAAACATGTGAAATTTCACTGAGGCTGGAGAAAGAACCACATACAGGGATTAGAGAAAACAGTGCCCTATACTCACACAGTGATGAGAATAGTGCTTGTTCTCATCAGCAGACATGGAAACCTCAAGGTCTATGGGGATTGATTACACATGAAAATCTTGATTCCGTGGTAGGGAACAATTAACCCAAGAGCTATTGCTCCAATTCTACATAAAAGAAATAATGGTCTTAACAAAAGCAAGAATCAAAGTACAAACTGTTCCAAAATAAAGTACAAGGCTCTTTATAGTAATTCAAAAATACTCAGAATTCCAAAATAAATTCTTAATGTTTATCCTAGAGACACATTATGAGTCATGCAAAGAAATGGGAAAAATAATCCTGACAAAGAGAAAAATCAATTAAGATCAACCCAGAAATTAAATATGTATCATAATTAGCTGACAAGAATGTGAAAATGGTTATAATAACTGTATTTAACTTGATAAAAATTAAGTAAAGACATGAATATGTACAAGATATACAAATCAAACCTCTAGAGTTAAAAACTAAAACCAGTGTGATGAAAGTTACAGAAGATACGATTATTTATAGGTTGAAATATTGCAGAAGAAAAGAGTAGGGAACTTGAAGATAAAACAATAAAAATTATCCAAAATCAAACCTAGACATTTAAAATATTTCTCCTCTTAACGTTTTTTTAATCATTTCATTTTTCACTCTACCAGTTTATTAATTTATTTTAGCTTTTTCAAATTTAGTTACTACTTATTTAGTAACTCTTTTATGCTTTGCTCAACAAATCATATTGTGCACCATTAGTTATCAAAATCTAGTTTCAATCCATAATGTTTTCTGGATGCTGGATTATAAAAGTACCACGGAATACATTAGCGCTGCTCATCATCACTGGTCATCTCTGACCTGTATTACATCACAATTGTTTTTGTGTTCCTTGTTTGTTTAGATCTATTCATGTATTTTAATTCCCTTCACCTTCTTTTTCTATCTCATATTCAATTGTAGATCATTTGTCTTTGTTATGAAATCATTAGGTTTAGAGTATATGCTAAAGTTGATATCTCTTAGCATTGAAGATATTTTTGCCCTCCTGTCAAAAAGTTAATTTTTGTGGTTATAGAATTTAAGGATGACAGCTACTTCAGTTAAATTTTCCCTATCTCCTAGAATATTAATGATTGTTGTTGCTGAGAAATCAGCTGACAATCTGCCTCTCTGTTGATCATAATTTGACTGTTTTTTGTCTGACTGCTTTCAGGTTTTTATCTTAGGCTCACCTGGTTTACTTACATATTTTAAATCTGGCTCAAAATATTGGTGAGGGCCAGCTGTGGCCTTGGCTTTCCAGAGTCAGTTGATTTTTCTTTACCTTTAGTTTCTTGTATATTTTTTTCTGTCTTCCTCTAGCTTTGCTCATAAGGCAATTTTCTGTCCCTCTACATAGGATGAGCAGCTGGTTTTAACTGATTCAGTCTTTGCACATTGGGTCTACATCTTTGTCCCTGAATCGTGTACCTCTGACCCCAGGACAGCAACAAAGCTGAAAAGCGAATTTTCCTGTAAAGAATTTATTCTCATGGAAAAAGCAGGGTTGTGATCTGTTGTTTCACTTACTACTCCAGGATTTTACTAGCCCTTAGATTTTCTTCTGACATCTTGTCTTTATTACTTGTACTGAAATATTGTGTATATTCTTTCCAGAATTTTAAATTGATTTTAACATAATTATTTTCCAAATAAACTTCTCTAGTATGTCAGAAAATGATAGTCTCTCTCTAAGAGTTTTGATATGAGTTGCAAATATATTGTCCCAATGTATATTGCATTTTAGCTATTTGAGTATATATTCATAAACAGGTTATTGGAGTATTCTTACTAAAGGCAAATTATTTATTTGCTTTTGTCTTTAAACTTTCTTCCCTCATTATTCTGATACTCTTGGAAATAACTCCCTTCATTCTTTCATTTTTCTCTAAATCTCTTTACTCTCTTTTTCTAATTATCTTTGATTTTCTGGTTCTTGTATTCTCTTTCATTTACTATGTTGACAATAGTTTCTATTATCTTTTTAATTGTTTCCAAGTATGTCTTTATTTTTGTCACTGACTTTTAACTCTTCACATTTTTCCCTGAGCTCTGTTTATTTATTTATTTATTTAATTTTTTTTTTGATTGTACTTTAGGTTCTAGGGTACGTGTGCAGGTCATGCAGGATTGTTGCATAGGTACACACATGGCAATGTGGTTTGTGTGGTTTGCAGCCTCCATCTCCGCGTCACCTACATCTCACATTTCTCCCCATGTTGTCCCTCCCTGACCTCCCCACCCCACCGCTGTCCCTCCCTTGCCCCCTTAACAGACACCAGTTTGTGATGCTCCCCTCCCTATGTCCATGTGTTCTCATTGTTCAACACCTGCCTATGAGTGAGAACATGTGGTGTTTGATTTTCTGTTCTTGTGTCAGTTTGCTGAGAATGATAATTTCCAGATTCATGCACGTCCCTACAAAGGACACGAACTCATCACTTTTTATGGCTGCATAGTATTCCATGGTGTATATGTGCCACATTTTCCTTGCCTATTCTATCGTCGATGGGCATTTGGGTTAGATCTAGGTCTTTGCTATTGTAAATAGTGCTGCAATGAACACGTGTGCATGTGTTTTTATAGTAGAATGATTTATAATCCCTTGGGTATATACCCAGTAATGGGATTGCTGGGTCAAATGGAATTTCTATTTCTAGGTCCTTGAGGAATCGCCACACGTCTTCCACAATGGTTGAACTAGTTTACACTCCCACCAACAGTGTAAAAGTGTTTCTATTTCTCCACATCCTCTCCAGCATCTGTTGTCTCGAAATTTTTTAATGATCACCATTCTAACTGGTGTGAGGTAGTATATCAATGTGGTTTTGATTTGCATTTCTTTAATAATCAGTGTGATGATGAGTATTTTTTCATATGTTAGTTGGCCTCATATATGTCTTCTTTTGAAAAGTGTCTGTTCATATCTTTCGCCCACTTTCAGAAGGTTTTGTTTATTTTTTTCTTGTAAATCTGTTTTAGTTCTTTGTGGATTCTGGATATTAGCCCTTTGTCAGATGGGTAGATTCCAAAAATTTTTTCCCATTCTGTTGGTTGCCAGTTCACTCTAATGATTGTTTCTTCCCCTTTACAGAAGCTCTGGAGCTTTTATATATTTATCTTTTATTTTATTGCCCTATCTTCTATGAACTCATACTAATATTTGGAGGCTTGTTACATAAAAACACATTTTCCTGTTACTTTTAAAAAATAATTTATATCTGTTTCATCACAATTTTCTCATGATCTTTATTTTTTAATTTTTGTTTACATCTTTTTTTTGTTCTGCCTTTTGCTTTTCTTTTCTTCTTCCAGTACAATTATATAGATTCTGACCAGGTCCTTATGATTGAATAAAGTAAGGTTTTGTGTCCCAGTTTTATGCAAATAATGTGTGAAATGGAGGCAAGAATGAGGAATTCTCTGTATATGTGAATGTGGTGTGAGCAAGACACAAGATTTATGTGTGCTTGCTTTCTTCTTCATTGTCAGCTGAAATTGGTGGCTCTAAGACGGCTTACACTGTAAAATTTCTGTCCTCTTTGTCTCATATACACATGGCTTCCTGAAAATACAATTCTACTCTTCGATTCATTTTACCTTGCTGTTTTTGTGCCAGAACTGATCCACTATGCCCCTGCCATCAGCCAATATAATCTTTCCCTTTTTTCTAAGTAAGATAGTGTTGAATTTTTTTTGGGGGGGGCATTTAATTTTAATGTTAATTGTTTTGTCAAACTGAATATTTATCAGCTTTCTTTTTTTTTTTTTTTGAGAAGGAGTCTTGCTCTGTCATCCAGGCTGGAGTGCAGTGGCACCATCTCGGCTCACTGCAACCTCTGACTCCTGGGTTCAAGGGATTCTCCTGCCTCAGCCTCTGGAGTAGCTGGGACTACAGGCACGCACCACCACGCCTGGCTAATTTTTTGTATTTTTCGTAGAGACCAGGTTTCAGCGTGTTAGCCAGGATGGTCTTGATCTCTTGACCTCATGATCTGCCCACCTCGGCCTCACCAAATGCTGGGATTACAGGCGTGAGCCACTGCTACTTCTTTACCTGGAAGTTGAAAGGATGGTTCAAAGGTGTCATTCTAAATTCCCAGAAAATGCTTTTTGGGTTTCCAAGGTCCTTGTAAGTTTCAAGTTCACTTTGATTTCTTCTTCAGACAGAGCTCCAAGATAATACTGACTTCACAAAAGAAATCCAGACTACAAATTTGGGTTTTTTTTTTTTTTTGTCTCTTGAATACTAGATTAGTAAAAATATGGATTTTAAACCAGAAAAATTTTACATAAATTTGAGCCCACCGTTATGTCGATTTTTTATTTGTAACATTGTTTTCATATAGCAGTTGTGTATTTTGCTGGAGCTGGCTCATGCTTACTTGCCAGAGCCCATTGTTAACTTTTTAGGATTTTTACATGCCCAGCTGAGGTCATGGGGTAGTTTTAAATTAGTTTGATGCAGTATTTAAACCACAGAAACCGGCAAACACTGCAAATCAGGACTCCTGCTCCCAGAGAGCTAGTTGTTAAATATTGGCCAGCTCATCAACACATAACATTATTTTTCTCATAAAACTATTGCTATTATAGAATCGAATGTAATAGTGTATGGACTACCTTACGTAGGTTTTCTATCTAGCATATCAGAAATGCTCAGTAAATCTTCTGCACGTCTTGCCTTCCTGCTGCTCTATTCTAGCCAATATCTTAACTTCAGCTCTCATGGCCAATATACAATTTCTTCTGAATTGTTTTGTTGTTCTTATATTGACCTTGACTCCAAACTGGGTAGTAATGCTTTCCTGGCATCTGACTCAAATTAATTTATTTTCTTGTCACATAACTCCTCAGTTATTCCTTTCTCTGAGGCATTTTCTTACTATTGACCCCTGTGGCTTTTAGCATTAATCAGTCTTTTCTTAGCTTAACTGAAGTTGTTCTTATTATTTCTTACATACTGCTTTTTTTCTTACGTTTTTTCCAACTTCTTATAAATGTTTTGCCCTTTATCTCTATAATCTTCTCATCATGAACATAACTTAAAGTGCACCGAAGCATATGAATTATTAATATATTTACTCCATGTATACAGTCCACAGACTACTGAGATGCTGATTGTGAAAGATTCCATGAAAAGATTGGTTCTCTTTAGAACTCTTAAATTGGCTCTTCACTGACAGAAAATTCCATTGCAAAGAATTTGAAACCTCTAAATAAAAGAATAGGTTAACAGACACCCTTCCTCTACTTTATCCAGATCAAATTTTAAAACGCATCATCAGGAACAAGTCTTTATTAAGATAGGTAAGAAGCCAGCGGGACTTACTTCAAAACTAGAGGTTGTAGTACATTCTCACTATGCACTGAAATGAGTCTAGCCGGAGCATTTTTTTTTTTTTTGAATAAACAAAGATGATTTCAAATCATTCGCAAAAAGATCTTATGTCTATGAGGTAAAATGTGAAAGCTTCCAAATCAAATTAGATAAAAATTGTGAAGTACAAAACTATCAGAAGCAGACATTTTCTGCATATTATAGAGACAGTTTCAACTATCTGATTAGATAGAATGCAGAGGCCATTTTCTCTAGTGTGTGTGTGTGTGTGTGTGTATTACACTAAGGTAAAAAGCAGTGTATATTTTGTGTGTTGCAGGATGCAGCCTATCAGAATATATATTTAGGAATGATCTTGGTGTAAACATCTGTGGATAGGATTTGGCAAAGTGAGCAGTTCTGTGCTTGAAGGCAGAACTGGGGCTACTATATCTATGCACAACTAGATGAATATTTTTGTCTTATTGTTCGACTTACTTTTTCCTAACTTATCTTTAACTTATTGTTTCAGATAAAACAAAGTTGAATAGAAATACTTTATCAGTGTTAAAACCATAGGCAAAAGTTTCTAAAAATTAATATCCCTATGAGGTAGATTTCCAATTTAACAGAAAATTGGAACAATTTCAGACAGAAACAAATCTCATAGGAAACACACTCTTGCTCACACGAACATTCACACTGATGACAGTGAATATACCCAGTAAGGAATAAAGATTTGAAAAAAAAAGTATATATTTGAAATGTTTATAGTTTAATTAAGAAAAGGTATGGAGTAATTTTTAAATGCATAAATTGTACAGATTATATTGGAAATTGCATTACTGATTCAAAGGAAAACCCATTACTTATGAAAATTATTTTCAAAATATTTTAATGAGTTTTTTATATTTATACATATGTTGCATTTAGCATATGTAGAAAAAGGCATTCCAAATCAAGTTTATTAAATCAATATGCTACCAAAGTTCCTTTAATTTTTTATTTTATCATTGTGAAAAATATACACAACCACAGCATATTTACTGTTTTAACATTTTAAGTGTACAGTTTATTAACAGCATTGCACAAACATTACTACTATCTAGAGTATTTTTATTATCTCAAATAGAAACTTTATACAAATTAAAAAATAACTCACCTTTACTCTATCTCCCTCACCCATAGTACCCGCTATGCTATTTTCTGTCTCTATAAATTTGCTTATTCTAGGTAATTTGCATAAGTGGAATTATATTTTATTATATTGTAGCATGTATGAGGAATCCTTTTTGTTTGTTTTTTTGTAATGGAGTCTTGCTCTCATGCCCAGGCTGGAGTGCAGTGGCACGATCTCGGCTCACTACAGCCTCTGCCTCCCGGCTGCAAGCAATTTTCTGCCTCAGCCTCCTGAGTAGCTGGGATTACAGGTGTCCACCACCATGCCTGGCTAATTTTTGTATTTTTAGTAGAGACGGGGTTTCACCATCTTGGCCATGCTGGGCTTGTACTCCTAACCTCGTGATCCACTGGCCTCAGCCTCCAAAATGCTGGGATTACAGGCATGAACCACCATGCCCTGTCAGGAAATCCTTTCTGTTAGTCTGAATCATCTTTTGTGTATGTATGCCATATTTTGTGTATCCATTCATCTGTTGATGAACATTTGAACTGTTTTCACCTTTTGGCTATAGTGAATAATGCTGCTATAAGCAGTGCTACACAAATATCTGTTCAGATTCCCGCTTTGAATTCTCTTGTGTATATACCCAAAAGTGGAATTACTGGATCCTATGGTAATTAGGTAAATACGGATCCTAATTACTGGACCCTTATTTAATTTTTATGGGAGTATCACATTGTCTTCCACAGTGGCTGAACTATTATTCTATATTCTCACCAGCAATGCACAAGGGTTCTAATTTCACCACATTCTTGACAACCCTTGTTTTCTGTTTGTTGTTGTTGATAATAACTATCATTATGGGTATGAAGTGATACTTCATCATGGTTTGATTTGCATGTCCCTAATGACTGGGGATATTGAGTATCTTTTTATATGCTTATTGGCCATTTGGATGTCTTCTCTGGAGAAATGTCATTTTATTTCTTTGATCTCTTTTTAATTGTCCTGACTGCTTAAAATTCTTTAATTTTAAATAATTCTACTTTTAATGTGAGTTAAGAATATGTTCTCCATGCCCAGTATTTCTTTATGGAGGTCGTATTTCCAACACATTAACATTGTCTCTCTGGCTTCTATTCTATGTTTTTGTTTATTTTCATAACAAGACTCTCTTAAAGAAAATTTTGAAGCTACTTATACTAAAAACTCAAAGCAAAAATAGATAATTCAGGCAAACAGTCTTGTGGATATTTTTCTGGAGAGCAGATCATGAAACCTGTTGAATTCCACCCTCTGTTACTAATTCTTTATAAAATCATGGAAAAATCATTTAATATCTTGCTTTGATCATGATTGAAAATTGAACTGTTAGGTGAGATTAAATTTGAGACACCATTGAAGTCTGTATTTTTATATCGACACTGCTGACAAAATAAAAAGAAAAGAAAGAAAAAATACATGCATAGTTATAGGAAGAAGGGATACTACTTATTTGCTTATTTAAATTTTCTCTCTAAATGTCCTTATGAGAAGTACCTTTTTACATTTTTGAAGTATAATTTACATATAGCAAAGTACAGTGACATAGAGCGTAGCTTGATGAGTTTTGACAAATACACATACATTTGCAATTGAAAATACAAACCATTTCCATTACCCTGAAATTTCCCTCTGTCTCTTTCTAGTCCATTTCCTATTTCAATAGGTAACCATCTTTCTCACTTCTGTCAACAGGAATTAATATTCTTTTATTTGAAATGTTATTTAAATTGACCATTAGAGCATATACTCTTACATATGTAGCTTCTTTTTCTTGTTTTTTTTTTTTTTTTTTTGGGGGGGGGGAAATATTGAATGATATTGTATTAATTAGTGGTTCATTTCTGTTTATTTCTGAGTGTTCTTCCAAAATATTAGTATATCATAGTTTTTGTATTCCGTTTCCTGTTGATGTGCATTTTGAGTCCTTTTGTGTACATATAGTTTCCTTTTTTTCTCCGTGTGTGTAGAAATGGAATTCTGGGTCATGGCCTAGGTATGTGTTAATTTAATGAGAACATTCTTTCTCAAGTGTATGTATGTAAAACTTTACACTATCACAATTAGTATGTGAGAACTCCTATTAGTAGATGTCCTGGATAACACTGGTATTATGGGAGTCTTTAAATGAGTTATTCAAAAAAGTATGTATTAACAATGTAATGTAGTTTTTATTTCCATTTCCCTGATGACTAAGGATGTTGAGCATCCTTAATACGGATTAATAAAATAACTTAATGGCTATTTGTATATATCGGTGCATGCAGTATGTTTTTGAGATTTTCCCAAATATTTTATTGGGTGGTTGGGATTTTCTAATTGTGTTATAGGAGTTTATATATTCTGGATATAAGATATTTACCAAATTTGTAGGCATTGTAAATGATTTTACCCCCAGTTTCCAACTTGCTCATTCATTTTCTTTATGTTGTGGAGAAGTTTTAATTTTACTGCAGTCCATTTTATTATTTTTTCTATGGGCAGTGCTTTTTGGGTCCTGTCTAACAAATCCTCTATTACCTTAAGATCATAAGGTTATTTTTCTGTGTTAGCATCTAAAAAATACATAGTTTTAGATTTTCATTAGAATTTAAATATATTTTTTGTATACAGTATAATAATATATAAATAGGTGATTTTTTGTTTTGTTTTCCACGCAGAGAACCAATTGTTCTAGCATAATTTGTGAAAATGGTTTTCCTGTCTTCACTGAAATATTCTCATGCCTTGGACAAAGGTCGACTGACCATATTCTTTGGGGTCTAATTATGAATGATTGATTCTGTTCTGCTGTTCTGTGTATACAGCTAGGCCAATAGCACAATATCTTGATTACTGTAGCTTCAAAAGTAAGTGCACCAACTGTATTTTATTCCCCAAGTATTTTTAAAATAATTCTATATCTTTTGCATTTTCACATAAATTTTACCTCCACCAAAAATATATTTAAAACATGCTAGTGGCTGGGCACAGTGGCTCACTCCTGTAATTCCAGCACCCTAGGAGGCCGAGACAGGTGGATCACCTGAGGTCAGGAGTTCCAGATCAGCCTGGCCAACATGGCAAAACCTAGTCTCTGCTAAAGATACAAAATTAGGCGTGATGGTGTGTACCTGCAATCCTAGCTACTCGGGAGGCTGAGGCATGAGAATGGCTTGAACTCAAGACCGAGATTGCAGTGAGCTGAGATCATGCCACTGCACGCCAGACTGGGAAACAGGGCAAAACTCTGTCTCAAAAAAAAAAAAAAAACTAGGATATTATTTAAATCCTCTTGGATCTGTAAACCAAGTTGGACAGAGCTAATACTTTGTATTAGTCTTCTTGGGCTGCTGTAACAAAATCCCATAGATTGAGTCATTTAAATGAGAAATTTATTATCTGATTGTTCTGGAGGCTAATAGTTCCAGATCAAGGTGCACCGTGATTGCTCTTTGATGAATGCTTTCTTTCTGACTTGCAGATGGTTGCATTCTTGCTGTGTCCTCCATGTCCTTTCCAAGGGGTATGTGTGTTTGTTTGTGGATGTATGAGAGAGAGAAAGAGAAAAAAAGAAACAGAGAGACAGAGTTCTCTGTGTCTTGTTACAAAGATACTAATCTATCGGGATCATGGTCCCACTCCTAGGAACTCATTTCACCTCAGTTACTTCCTTAGAGGCTCCATCTTCAAATCCAATTATGCTGGGAATTAGGGCTTTAACATTTAAATTTGGTGAGGGTCAAAAACATCCAGTCCATAACAAATCTTAACATTGAGTCTTCTTCTTATCTATGAACATGTTATATCTTTCCATTGATTCAGCACTTCTTTCATTCTTTTCAACATTTTTTACAGATTTTAGTGTAGAGATTTTACATATTATTCTGTTACATTTTCATCAGTGTTTTATGTTCTTTGTGCTATTGTAAAAGTCATGGTATGTTAGAGTTCAGTTTCCAAGAATGTGATGTTAGTACACAGAAATATATTTTGTATTTATTTTGACTCTGCGTACTGTGACCTTATTTAGCAACTATAGAAGTTTTTTGAAATATAGATTTCTTAGAATTGTCTACATACATAATCATTTTGTCTGAATAAAGACAATTTTGCACTTCTTTCTTTCCTCTTCCCTTTTTCTTCTCTTCTTTCCTAAACAATTCAGTTCTAAACCTATTGAAGAAGACTAACACATCTACTTTCCAGGTTGAAAAGGCCCCTATTGCACAGCATGAGGTTTCAGAACTAAATCAGGGTAAGGAAGCATTCTTAGAGATGGGAGCTAATGTGGAGCATCAGGAGAGGTCAGAAAAGTTACTTTACAGGGAGTTGATCTGATATGGGCATTCAGAGGTAGAAAAGGATATCGTGGGCATACACTCAATGGAGTAGCCCCGTGTGAGGGTCAGATGAGAGCAGATTGAGAAAGCCATCTATGAATAGGAGGTCCCAGCATGAGGTTTCAGAAGCTGGGCAGGTATTACAAGACGAAGTATCCTGAGAGAGGTGGCAGACATGGGAGATTTGTTATATCCAGGAGGATTGATCAAATAAGTGAATATATTAAGGATCATTGTAGCATGAATTCTTTCTCTTATAGAAGAAAGTTGCAAATAAGAAAAGGAGGAAAACTAGAATCATTTTTGTCCTATTGAATTGCAGTTAGAAATACTGGTGTGAACTCATGTTTTAAACATATTTATACAGATTGATATAAAAATATCCTTGATGGACCATGGGGACTTGTTGGCTTTTCACAACCCCTGTAGGGGGCAGAGGTCTCAGCTCTACCAGCAGCATGAAACCCAAGAGCTCCATGCCATGATCTGATCTCTATCATTATAAACGGGAAAAATCTTCTTGACTTCATTATAGAGGTGATTCCTTTCTAATGATTCATTATTCAATCTTCACTGAAATGAAAACACACCATGTAGACCCTGAAGGACGAATGACATCACTAGTAATGTTTCTATATGCCAATTAATATTCTGTGCTTTCCTTCAAAAAAGTAGATCCAAATAAAGCAACGTTTTGGTACAATCTATTTTTGTGTGGCAAAATAGTGGGAAAATTCATGAATAGCGGTGACAAACCTACCAAGGCTAATGATAGCTGGTTGTCCAAGACAGAATCTTAGTTCAACTTTAAACTTACCCACATAGTTACTTAATCTACATGTAAGTTTAACTGTTAGTCTAAACAACAACAACAGCAAAAGTAAATATATCTACATATAGCATGTGTGTGTACAAATATTTTTTCATTGTGTCCACAAATATTTCTTCACTGTGTTCAATGAGGAGGGTCTGAGGAAAGCAATATCCCAATAGCGATGAGTACACATATTATAGAGATATTTGTTTTTAAATATCATATTTGACTTAGAGGAACCAGAGATCTTTTGAGATATAGATGATTTCACAGGCGGTCCACTGTATGTACAAGATAAACTCAACCTATCTTGGGCCAAAAGGCAAGTAAGTTTTCAAAGAATAAACGGAACTTGTCTAAAGTATTCAGAAACAGCTTAATATGATTTGAATATCAAAATAAAATATTAGCGATGGATTATAACCCATTGAAGAAGATAGAAAACCATTAATCTATACAGATACAATTTACTAATTGATTGATTAGAACATTTTATGAAGAGTGGGATATTTACACAGTTATTTTAAAGCTTCTATGAGAAGTGTATTAATTACAAAGGGAAAATATAAATCTTTTTGTTGGAAAAGACTTAATTAGTTAACCAAATTGAATATCACTCTCAGTAAAGGGATAAGTGGAAATGCATTTGTCAACAGGATACAGAAAGAACATAGCACCGTTTCTATGATAATCCTGCTCTAAATGCCTAGCCTAGATGTAAACATAAGGAAACATCAAACCTGAATTGAGGTATATACCACAACGCAACTGATCTCTAATTACTACAGTCACCTAAATCTTCACGTTGAGGAAGGACTGATGCTCTTCCAGCCTCAAAGATGCCAAAAGTCAAGACAACTAAATGTAGCACCTTATTTGAGATAGTTACTTGTACTACACAAGGTATTTTGGGAACAATTGGTGAAATTTAAATGGATTCTGAGTATTAGGTTATAATAATAAATTAATATTACATTAGCAATTTTCATAGAGGATTTGAGATTGTGTAAAAATATCCTTTTGTAGGATATGCCAACTGAATTACTCAGGAATGATGATTCATCAAGTTGACAACTTACTGTCAAATGGTGGAGGAACAGATAATTTCTTTATACATTAGTTTCACCTTTCTATAAATTTGTAAGTGTTTCAAATGTTTTTTTTAAAAAAGATAATTTTCTCTATCTCCAATTGGTACACCTGTGATAGCATTTCTATTTACAAATTGCAGTGGTTACGATCTCTAGTGTTAAGTTGAAAGAGTGAGAATGGATGTTCTCTCTCTGTTTAACTTACAGGGAAATTATTTTTGTCTTTCTATATTATATATGATATTAACTACAGAAATTATTGTAGAATAAATAGAGAATCAAGTTTTAAAGTGGCTTATAGTGAAATAATAAAAATACAGCCAAATAGTCTTATAGATATTTTTTTTCTGTAAGGTATATCACAAGACAAGTTGAATTCCATGCTCTTCCACTAAATATCAGAATGATTATATGAAAATCATTTAATTTCTTTGGTTTCCAGTTTGATCAAAACTAAAAACAGAATGGTTGAGTGAGATTAAATTTGAGACACCATTAGACTCTGTAATTCTGTATCAATGCTGCTGGTAAGCTAAAAATAAAAGAAGGAAAAATACACTCATAAATATAGGATGGAGAGATAATATTTCTCGACATATTAAAGTCTCTGTTTAAACATTTTAAGATAAATGTTTTAAACTATGGATGTATAATTTAAGTATGGCAACATAAATTATAAATATAGTTTTAAAAGTGTATTTTTAAATTTGCATGAATGTAGTTTCATTGTTTCTCATTTTTTTGTATTTTCTCATTTTTCTTAACAGTATATATTTTAAAGATTTATAATATCATAACTTCTACATCTATATTATTATATCTAACTGTTGCACATTATTTCATTGTATGCATCCACCAAATTAAAAACAAGGATAACAAATCCTTTATTGGGCCCACCAAGAAAGATTTCAATTAAATTTGACTAAAGGCTTGGTCACATATGGTTTTTCATTTGTTTTTGTTTTTTAAGTTTCTGTGCATGATTCATAGTGGGAAGAGAAATATGAGCCTGGTCTCCCTTAATAACCTGAACCCCAATCTTTAATTAATTACTGTGGTTTGTGTCCTGTGGTTTCTTTACAAAATTATGTTTTGTTGCTCCAAGCTTGAGCTTTTCAGGATTTCCTTATGAACTGATCTTACTGTCAGTTGTCTTATGTGGTGGTTTTACTTTGCTTTAATATTCCATTGTTCCAAATAATCTCCATTTAATCTTAAAATGTAGGTATTTTTCAGACACTTTATAGCTTTTGTTCTATTTCTTTTATTTTAATCTAATTTTGAGGGGGGATGATTATAAGTTGATATATGCCTTGTAGATTACTAAAGAGAGGGAAAGGGGAACTGAAAAATGCAGTAGGGTCACAAACCATGGCTCACTATAAGCTAATTGCCAGGCAAATTACCCTTAAATTAAGTTCAGTGTAATTTAACTGTAACATTTTTAGAAACTGATGTAGTGTTGTCTTTTGCCTCTTTCCACTGAAGTTTGTTCTCACAATTTTCTCATATAATTATTTTTAAAATTTTATTTGTCGATTGTAAAATAAACTCAAATTAATACCAAATACATATATTTGAAGTGACTAGTATAGGATATGAAATTTATGTTAACCCGCTAGAGATTACTCCTTTTAAACCCCATACATATTCTGTTCCATTCATTTTTACTACACATATGTTGACATAATATTGGCACTTTGTTTTTAAAAATAAAATATAATGTAATACTTTAAAATATAAAATAATTAAGATAATGCTAGTTATCTTAGTCACGACTTATTGAGAGCATACTGTGTGCCAGCTATTGCTAGGCACTTTAAATATTGAACTCTTAATGTACTTAACACTGTTGCAAGACGAGGATGTCATTTCTACTTTACCAAGAGGAAACTGAAGCTTAGGGAAGTTGACTGTAATACCTAACAATTTAGCTAGTAAATTACACATATAGAATTCAAATCTGGTACTATATAATCAGGAAACTTGGATTGTTTCACTATAGTGTAGAAGCATATTAGTAAATATATATAAAACATCACAGAGTAACAACTTTATTTTATTTTTGTGGACAGGATTCTGATTGAACACATCCATCTATTGGAATTAATTTTAAAGGCTGAAGTTGCTTTGGTCTAAAAATACACTGACAACCATTTAGAGAGAAAAGAACCCTGGAGTTTCAAATCCAGCATGAATTAGCAGCCAAGATTCCTTGAAAATATAACCTAATCTCCTACAGCCTCAGTTTTTATAGTTTTAAATAAAATAATAGCATCTATTTATACAAGCTGTAATTTGAGAATCAAAATTAGATAATAAATATGCAAATCCTTTAAAATCTATCAAGTTTTATTCAAATGCCCAGCATTATTCAAACTTAGGGCACACCTCAATGAATAAACACAATAGTTTCTATCAAAAAGCATATTTAATTCAATGCAGTTTTAATTATATAAATGAAAAGAAAAATCTAAAGAAAATAATAAGAATGCTAAGTTGCAGTGGAAGTTGTAATTACATGGTGGCCATGTGCCGTGTTGATGGGTTGGTGGTTGGGCTTCTTTCCCAACATGTTTTCCTACAGATCTGTTTGATATGCAGGAAGCATGCAAGCCAGAGGAAATGTGCAGAACATTGAAACACACACACACACACACACACATGCACACACACACACACACAGGATTGCAAGTATTTCCAAAGGAAACATTATCATCTTATTTAAACTTAATCTGGAGAGCAAAAAAAAGAAGAAATCTGGTTTTAAGTTGAGCATCTGGGATTGTGGATTACTGAAGGGAAATCAGCCAACATGTTAGGTTAAAAAGTTAAAGGCAGGACATAAATAGATGCTCACAAATTCGGAGATAAAATAATGAAAACTGGTAAGTTATTTAAGAGCAGTGATGTGAAAGCAAAATAATACAATGTTACACTTTAAAACACTGACAGGCCGGGCGCGGTGGCTCACGCCTGTAATCCCAGCCCTTTGGGAGGCTGAGGCGGGTGGATCACGAGGTCAAGAGATGGAGACCATCCTGGTCAACATGGTGAAACCCCGTCTCTACTAAAAATACAAAAAATCAGCTGGACATGGTGGCGCGTGCCTGTAATCCCAGCTACTCAGGAGGCTGAGGCAGGAGAATTGCCTGAACCCAGGAGGCGGAGGTTGCGGTGAGCCGAGATCGCACCATTGCACTCCAGCCTGGGTAACAAGAGTGAAACTCCGTCTCAAAA